>NC_089504.1:76133087-76460275 GCF_036850995.1 Saccopteryx leptura | reverse complement strand
TAGCTGCTCACTGCTCACCAGCCAGTCTGTTCCACGGGAAGGGGCACACAGCCCTGGTGTTTAGTTAGCCATCTCCACCACACCAGGGGTTAAAGTCTAACCCTTCTTTTCAATCTGACCGTGCCCATTGACACTCCCTCACAATCTGTGTGGAACTAACCCCTCACTTCCCCTAAATTCCTATCAGCCTTGTTGTCTAGTAAAGCACTTAGGATCTGCTTTGCACTGGTTATTTCTGTGTTTAGCCCACTAGATGGCATCCTCTTGGAGGGTTCTGACTGCCTTGGAATCTAGTGTTTGGCCCACAGTGGAGTCTCCCTAAGTGTTCACTGAACTCATTGTGGTACAAACATATGGCCTCCCCTTGGGCACACCACTTGTCTAGAATCCCCAGTTTCCGGGCATCTAGCTGAGGCCATGTGACTTCTTTCCCCAATGCAGCCTGGGCCACAGTGACGTGGCCACCTCCAGGTTGCCACAGAAGGAGTGGGAATGCATCTCAATATTCTAGATTTCTCTTTCCTCAGCACCACCAGATGTAGAGGCTCCAGTGGAGGACCCAATACCCAACAAGCAGGGCCTGTGTCCTGAATACTGAGTAGAACTGAGCCCCTCTGCCAACCTAACTGCTGAGATTGGGCACTGTTTGTTAAATCAGTGAGCCCGCCCTGAGTAAAACACGGACATTATGTGCTCTGCAGCCACTACACCCAGGGAAGAGCTTTCAGTTCCCTTGTCTTCTCATTGCCTTTCACTGCTAGCCATGATGTGCCACCTGTACACCAGGGTCCGGCTGCTGTGTGATGTCAGCGTCTAGGTAAGGAGAGTTTTCAGGGTTTGAGTTTCACTGTGGTTCTTTAGTTAAACCTATTAATGATTCCATTGTATCTTAAATGTTACACATTTTTTTTGTGCCCCATTCGATTACAAGCTCTTAAATATCAGGTACTAATCCTTTCTTTATATACCCTAACATACAGTTATTCACTCACTTAGTAAATATTTACTAAGTGTCCACAATGTGCCCTTCACTATGATAGGCACCAGAGATACAGCAGTGAGTCAAGCAGACCAAGTCCTTGTCCTCAGGGAACTTTTTTTCAGTGGGAGAGACAGACTATAAACAAATAAATGTGATTGTTGAAAAAGCAGAAACAACAAAAATCCTCTCATACAGTATCATGTCATTCTTTCCCAGCTCCTCACACAGGGTCATTTTCACACTTATCTGAGTCAATAATTGAGTAAAGTCTGTCTCACCGGCAGAGCTATGAGAGCCGTGAGTCTGGGGCACCACTCTACCCCCGCACCTAGCACAGTGCCGGCACACAGCAAACACTCCAGAGATATTTATTGAATTAAAAATGAGTAACGATGATAATATCTACTCTCTGCTGAGAGCTAACTGTTTTCCAGGCACCATGTGAAATGTTTGCAGGCATTATCTCATTTAATTCTTACCCCAACCCTGCAAAGCAGTTCTACCTCTGTTTTAGCCATGAGGGAATTAGGACTCAGAGAGATCCAGTGATTGGCCCTGTGCCACTGGGCTAGCAGTAAATGACAGGCCTGACACTATAACCCACACACTTTCCTTAGGACCACACTGTAGCACACCACAAGAAGTGCTTTTTTACATCCCATATATTCTTTCTCAACAACGAGGAGCAACAGCTATGGGCCACCATCCTGCAAGCCGGACAATTCATCGCCTTCCGCACTTTGCCCTGGCCAGCCCCGGCCTTCCCCAGCAGACGGAAGATGTGTGCTTGTGGTAATTACAGACCGTGTTGTCCTTTTCATTTATGTCTTCACAATCCAGCTTGACACTGTGTCATAAAACTTTATGGACTGTGTTCTCTCCGCTCCTTACTAATATTCTCCGGCATTCTCCCCGGCCATCCAGAATCAATACTATCGCTCCTCTCTCAATAAAGTAGGGAGCTATGAACAAGGCCCAAATGTGCACAATGACTATTTGCAGCAATTAGACGTCACTCTGAAAAATGGCTACGCTGAAGGAGAGTGGGCAAGATCTAAGGACCAGCACATCACTGACGTCCCTCACCAGGGACCCTGGAAATTAGACTGCTTGAAAAAAAAAAATACTCTCTCTTCTCTCACTTCTTCTCTTTCTTACACTCTCTGTCTCTCTTTTTCTCACAAGAGATAAGGAGAGAGAAGTGCATTCAAATTAAGGACCCCAGCAATCGATTTTTACTTGCAGTTGGTAGATTGTAATCAATGTTAATTAACCAGATCCCTTTCAGCAAAGGGTGGGACAGGAGAGTAACTGCACAATATTTTTGACCAAGACAATGAATATTAATGGGCCTTCAAGCAGTCAGAGAGCAGGAGGAAGAAGGGAGGCGGGCGCTGAGAGGCTCAGCAGGAGTGAACTGCCCCCAGGAAGAGGAGGGACTGGAACCAACTTAAAGTGCTTCTGTCAATGGTCCCTGATAGCCTGGAAGCTCAGTTAGGAGCATGTCCTGCACCAAAGAGCAGACTTTCAACCACAGGAACAACGGCTTCATCAGGGGACAACTCGACATTGTCAGTTAGGTCAATGGCAGATAGCAGGAGGGTTATTGGTGACTCAGGCCAAGCATGTTAATCCATGTTGCAGAATGGGAAGAGCAAGGAATTTAGCAACATAAGGTGGGTTTGAGCTTTAGGAGATGCTTCCTGGGTATGGAACTGTGGGCAAGTTATATACATATAACATCCAGACCCCATTTCACTCACCTACAACAGGATGTCATTACAACCGACCTCATGAGCACTGATGCGCAACTCAAATAAGAGTCTACATGGAGGCACACTGTAACATGCTCCAGAATGGCCAGCGGCCATCGTGGTGAGTAACAAGGACAAAACCCCAGGGCCTCGGATCTCAAGCAGCCAGCACAGGAGCTGGGACCCGAGGTTCCTTTCTGATCTCTACTGATGTCTAATGGTGTAGGAAGTCGTCTTGGCAGTTGCCCACGCCAATATTTATTTCAAAAGATTATCTATCTCTAAATATAAGTGTAGCACGGAGGAGAGGACCCCCCACATATGCCAATGTTATTATTCAATATCCCAGAGTAAGCAAAGGAAAGTAGTAACAGTTGAAAACATGACAGAGCTGCCAAAAATAAACACAGAAGCTGTATCTGTTTTTGAAACAGCGCACACATTACAGTTTGTTGTTAGGATAGAAAATAGAAACAGACGAAGCCTCTGGGCACTATCTCCTGGAGACACCTACCACGGCCAGGTTCTCAGGGCTTCTAATGGTGTCTTCACCACCAAGAGGAGCTCCCAACGTCTCCAACTGAAAGAAGGGCGGCAATATTTTCCATGGTCTTCAAGTCCCCTGAGGTGAGGGAGCATGCTGGGGGACATTATAGTAGGTCATACTGCCATGCAAGAAAAACTTTCCTCATTACCCTTGACCTCTAGGATATGGAAGTTCCTGCCAGGGTGATCTGCACTAGCTCCTCCTTTCCCAGGCACCTTTAGGAGACTTGCACTTACAGAAGGTGAAGGAAATGAGAGGAGGACAGGATAAGGAGGAAAGGTTGGGAGGAAAAGGAACATAGGAGGTAGTCAGAGATTCATGGGTCCATTAAACTGTGCTGAGCACCTGCCATGAGGTAGCCTCCAGGCACACAGTGGAGACCCAGAGACACTGTCTCTGCACTCTGGCTGCCCACAGAATCTGGGTTTGGCCGGAAGGAGGCAAAGCAACAGACAGTCAGCATCAGGGTGTGGAGCAGCCCAGAGGAGGGGGCGGTGGGGGTTTGAAGAAAGGAGAAGTTTCTAAAGAAAGGACATTGTCAGTGAAGAGAAAGACAAAGGAGCCAAAGGGAGAATAAACCAAGAAAAGAAAGGAAGGGAAAAATCAGGAGATGGCAGTGAAAACAATTATTACCTCACCCCAGGATTTATATACTAAACTCATATGCAAATCTTGTCTCATTGATCTGTGTCTTCAGTGAATAAAGCTGCCTTTTCTGGAACTATTGATTGTGAAGCAAGCTGAGAAAACCAGGTCAGTCCTGACTAGACCTGGGGGGTGAGCTCACAGTGGGGCTGAGGGAAGGGGGGGGGGGCTTGCACTTAATTAGGGAAGAACAATTGCCCACAAGGAATAAAGATGCATCCTTGCTGGAAGACATCTTTAACAGTACTTCTCTCTCTAATACAAAAAACATTGTTTAGAAACTGTGGCCATGTCCATCATCCCAGACTGTACAGTAGGGGTCCTTTCTAGCATGGTCTTGGGGCTGGGGGCACCTTTGCTCACAGAAGCACCCGGGGGAAACACACACCATTTCCCCAGCTGTTCAGATTTGCCCGCAGTCAAGGTGTGGCCCTTCTTGGGTCTATGGTAAATCCCATGGTTTTTAGGGAAGGGCTCAGGAAGTCGGCTGACTAGGGAAAGAGAGAAATTCAGTTTTGGACCCACTCTAGCAAGTACATGAAAAATAACAGGGACCAGAAGGAAGTCCAGCCTGGGACCAGGACTTGGGGGCCCTTCTCCTGCAGGAGCTGCTGACAGGAGGGCAAGGGAAAAGCAGGAAGTGGGAGATGGTGAAGGGAAACAGCAGGAGAGGAGAGAAATTCAGACACGTCAGAGCAAGAACGAGGTGGTGACACATGGATTCAGTACTTAATCTACCTCTCTGTTAGACATTGTGTAGTGTTAGGTTCGGTAGCTAGTTAAACATGAGCCAGGACAGGCAAAGGAGGGGAGAGATGAATTGTGCCCAGGCATTCCTGGTATGCAAGATGGAGGGAAATCTTTAAGCTAGAACAGACCTCACCACATCCAGACTGGTGGTCTCAAGTTCCCTGATATGGTATCAGACACATAGCAACACAATGAAGACAGATAAATGAGAGAAAGAAGCTGGAAAGAAAAAAAGGGGGAAATGGGAAAGTCCAGGAAGAAAAGCCCATAAATACCTGTAAGGTACTTCCCCGCCGAGGAAGAAAGACGGGCATATTGACCAAGTGTGGAATAGCAAAAGCTTTATTTAGTAGAGTGCATCCCGGACGAGGTTCTCTGGTCCACAAAATGTGGGGGGTTTCTCCCGCGTGGGGGTAACTTATAGGGTCGGTAGGGTGATGGTGAGTTGATATGATGTGGTGAAATTTCATTGGCTGACAGATAGTCGTTCTTTTTCAAATGGCTCCGGAGCATTTCTTTTGGCGGGCATGGGTGTGGGCGGTTCCAGCCAAAGTTCCCCGGCCTGGTTCCTCACGTGACCTCCCCCCACTGCCAACTGACCTCACAGTACCTAACTTCTGTAACTAATGGGGTCACTCATTCTCTTGACTGAGTTGCCCACTCAGGCTTTTCTGAGCATATTCCTGCACAGCCAATAAAACCTTGCTTTGCTTGCTATACTTCGTCTCTTGATTGAATTCTTTCTCTAAAGTAAGACAAGAATCAAGGTTTCATTGTTTACTGGTAACAGTAGGACCTGTGAATGCTGTAAAGCAGAGCTCACCTGTCCTCATGATGCTTGCAGTCTCATGGTGTGACAGAGGCCCTGTGGAAGGCAGAGCTTCTCAAAGTCTGTGGTGAAGGAGCAGGGTTTTTTTGCCTATCCATTGTGGATTGATACCATGTCACGTCACTGTCAAGGTGCTATAAAAGTTTCTAAACGCTTACATTTCTGTACTTCTCTGCTCACAGACTGACATACGTTGCCTACCATATCTTGAAAGCTTGGATGACAGAGATGCTGGTTGACTACTAAAAAATCTCTCCTCCCACCTTACCAAAGACACTCAGTGCTTTTCAGGATGCTAACAGGATACATCCATCAGATAAAGACAGGCAAGTAGATGTCTTTTGGTAGAGTTTACAGGGAAGTTTCATTAAGAGGGATGGTTCTTCTGGGAGCCTCCCCTTTAGTTCCAGTCCTTTTCATGGACAAGATGATTGGCATTCTAACGGCCATTTTACAACCATGTGATGTTGGGCAAAAGAGTTTGTAAAATACAATTTTTGAGTTTGCTCATTTTTATTGTTAAAAATGGCACTGCCCGCATGATTGGTGCTGCCCAGATGAACCTGTTACTTACCTTCCTGCTTGGGAAGGGCCATTGTCATGCTAATGTGTGCTGGAGGAGGGGTCTTTGTGGGCCCAGGTAGTTTTTAAGAAAGAGGAAGAAGGAGGGGAAGAAGAAGCCAAGATGACAGGGAAAGAGAAAGCAGCCAGTTTGTGCAGAGAGTAGGAAGCCATTTTTGTAGGGTGAGACCAAAGAAGAGGGAGAAGATGTGCAGATGGGGAACCAGAGGTGACTAAGACTGGGGCAGGGGCTTTGATTCTAGGAAAACCCAGATATGTCAGTAGATTTTGGAGCCCTGAATGGAAAGGGAAGTGTTTTCCCTCTGTGTGTTTACTCGCCGGCCGGGTGTGAGTTTAGAATAAAGGAATGGCCCACCAGTTTTTGGTTCCGCAGTTTCTTTACCGTCTCACCGAATATGATGGGAACCTACTCCTGAACGGCCATGACGGCCACCACTACTGGCCATCCAGGTGACAAGAAGGATAGAAAAGAAAACACTTGAAGGACCCACGTTCCCATTGACCATAAAGCTACCACACCAGGTCTGTACAACCTATCTCCACATTTCTTGTTACAACAAAAGAAAATTAAAATTTGTTTTGTATAAGCCACTGCAATTTTGAGACAATCATCAAGTATATTTTTCACCTGCAATCTGAATTAATAGGCACTTTCCATGTGGGGTGGTGAACACTATTATCACAGTACTCAGGGAAGTAGAGAGCGCTGGGAGGTGCAGAGGAATTGCCTCTGACCCAGCCTGGAGGCAGGCTGCAGAAAGCAGTGATGGAATGAGAACCTGGAGAAGGAGGGGTCAAGCAGGGAAAGGTATTAATGGGGAAAAGAGTTTTCCAGGCTAGGAAACTAAAGCCAGTTTATGCAAAGACGAGGAGGTGGGAGGAAGTGAGGCCATAAGAAGAACTCAGCGTAGTTAGCTTAGGGTGGCCAGAACCAGACTGGGAGAGGGGTGGGGAGGGGAAACTGTGTGGTCTGTCCGAGAGCTGTGACTGCCAAAGGGCGCGAAGCGGCTGTGCACATGGAGGCAGACACCTGACCTTCTAGAGGCCTGTCTCCCAACAGAGCTCAGAAACTTTCAGGAGACAGCGTTACCTGCTAGGAATCAGCTAGCAGACATTGGTTCTGGCCTCATCTCTGAGGAGGGGAAGCATGTTCAGTGTAGCCAAGTCACTCACCTCTTTGGGTTTCCATTTCCAAATCTGCAAATTAGGCCTCGTGAGTCTGTCCATCAACCTCACAAGGGGTCTTTGAACCTCATAAAAGGTTGCGATAGCCTATAAAGACGTCATGTTCAACCCTCTCATTTTACTGAGAAGGAACGTGAGGTGCAGAGCGGGCCCAGCTAGATGAGGAGCACTGAGCCTGGGACTCTGCTTCCCCCACTCTCGGGCTGTTATTCTTTCCCGGCAAATAGCTGAGCATTATGCACTTGAAGTGGATAGTTATTGTTCCTGCCAAAGGGAATACAGCAGAGCGAGATGATTGAGTTTCTTATTTCAAGAAACCTAGTACTTGACAGTGCTTTGAATAACACATACTTTTAAAACTAACTAAATATTTGGAGTGTGCCTTCTCATCCTTCCTTTCTACTCTAAAAGCAAGAACAAGTCTCTGTCATTTGCTGTGGGGAGAGGGCAGGGATTTGAATTAGATAAAAGGGAAAATCGAACTCAGTAACCCTAGATGTGAAAGTGCCCTGAAGTGTTTAGATTCTCATCTTTGGAGGTAACTCTTAAGTTCCTACTGAGTTACTGAGAAAACACAGTCAGCCCCCTTTGGTGACTTCACAGTTGCTGTCTGAAAAGATCATTGTGATCCACCCTCTTCACTCCATAAAGAAGTAACTCCAAAAGCCCTGTTGGGATGATCATTTTATTTTGGGGACTACAGAAAAAGTTCATGAACAACTGAGATGTATTATAGTACTAACTGTTACTTATGAAATGTTTGCCCATTATTTGACTTGGTGCTCATAATAACCCAGATGGATGGGTTATTATTTTCTAGGTGAGGAAACTGTGCCTGTACCCTGCGCTGACTTCCTTCACATCACCCTTCATGTCTCTCTTTCACACGCTAACTTTCCCAGTGCTTCCTGAAACGTGTCGTGCCCTCCATCCACTCCTTCCCCTCCATCCACCCCTCCCCGTCCACCCACCCCTTCCCCTCCACCCACCCCTCCCCCTCCACCCACCCCTCCCCCTCCACCCACCCCTCCCCGTCCATCCACCCCTTCCCCTCCATCCACCCCTTCCCCTCCACCCACCCCTTCCCCTCCACCCACTCCTTCCCCTCCATCTACTCCTTCCCGTCCACCCACTTCTTCCCCTCCACCCACTCCTTCCCCTCCATCTACTCCTTCCCGTCCACCCACTCCTTCCCCTCCATCCACGCCTTCCTGGTTGTTCCCATCCACCCAGCATCTTCCATTCCCAGAGAGGTACGGGATGTTTCTTCTTAGGTATCATGGCATCATTGCAAACTCAAAATGTCTAAACCACTATAACTCCTGTTCCCTTGTAAATCCCCCTTTATCTAACTTTTTTTTTTAGTTGACTGCCCAAGACTGAGACCACACAACTTGTGCTTCACCTAAAAAACTCTATTCACGACCTATCCCGCCCCACCTCCCTGAGAATACCTTATACCAGGGGTCCCCAAACTTTTTACACAGGGGGCCAGTTCACTGTCCCTCAGACCATTGGAGGGCTGGACTATAAAAAAAACTATGAACAAATCCCTATGCATACTGCACATATCTTATTTTAAAGTAAAAAAACAAAAAACAAAAACAGGAACAAATACAATATTTAAAATAAAGAACAAGTAAATTTAAATCAACAAACTGACCAGTATTTCAATCGGAACTATGGACCTGCTTTTGGCTAATGAGATGGTCAATGTGCTCCTCTCACTGACCACCAATGAAAGAGGTGCCCCTTCCAGAAGTGCGGCGGGGGCCAGATAAATGGCCTCAGGGGGCCGCATGTGGCCCGTGGGCCGTAGTTTGGGGACCCCTGCTTTTCAATCGTAATCACGGTGTTCTTACTAGAGGCTCTACTAATCTATTTTATTTTTAAATCTTCCATGATCTTCTCAAAAAGAAGTTGGCTTAACAGGTGCAGAAAAATAAATAAACAAGGATGTTGACATCAATACTGTTTCTAATGGGGTCAAAACCTGAGAAAACCTGACCAGGAGGTGGCGCAGTGGATAGAGCTTCAGACTGGGATGTGGAAGACCCAGGTTCGAGACCCCGAGGTCACCAGCTTGAGCACAGGCTCATCTGGTTTGAGCAAGGCTCACCAGCTTGGACCCAAGGTCACTGGCTTGAGCAAGGCGTCACTTGGTCTGCTGTAGCCCCCCCCCCCCATCAAGGCACATATGAGAAATCAATCAATGAACAACTAAGGAACTGCAACAAAGAATTGATGTTTCTCATCTCTCTCCCTGTTCCTCTCTCTGTCTCTGCCAAAACAAACAAACAAACAAACAAACAAACAAAAAGAAACCTGAGAGAACTGGATTCAACTGTTGATAAGAGACATAGTAATGCCCACATACAATGGAATATTACATAACCAATGAAAAATAAAATGAGGATAAGATATATCTATATGTACTGATACAAATTAGAGAGCAATATGCATAATATAATCCTATTACATAAAAACATGTTTTTCTATGCATAAAAATGCTGAAATGCTACAACAAAATGCTTAATAGTGACTATCTCACAGATTAGATATGGAAAGGTAGAAATTTTACTATCTTTACTAAATACATTTCTAATTTATATTAATTTTTATGATAGTAAACTATTTTGTAATAAAAAATTTTCCCATTTTGGAAATAAAAAGGATTTTCTTCCTCTTTAGAATTGCTTGTAGCCCGTAGTATACCTGGAGGGTCTGAATATGTCTCACACCTCTTACCCCTTGGGCGTGAAGCATACCACCTCACATGTCAAAAGTTGTCCTAGATTGGAATATTTTCATTGGCTGCAGAACACTGACATAGGAGGTTACATTTAAAAGCCCTGCTTTTGGCATTCCCTTGTATATACTGTGGATGCTCCTGACACACAAACACACACATGACTCACCACCACCTTCACACACACAGTGGAAATGAAACAAGGTACAGAATGCATGATCATCTTCAAAGGGAAAACCTGTTTGTTCTCAGATGTGGAAAGAGAAGCTAATCCATCCAGATGTACAAAATAAAGAAGAAAAAATGAGTACAAATTTTCTATGTCTTCCCCAATCCCTGTTTTGTGTTGATTTTAAGGTTTTAAAATGTTGTCTCTGGGAGATACTGTATGACTGGGGTCAAAATCCATCACAGAGATAGGAGGAACTGTGTTTAAAGTGGCAGTGAAGGAAAGGGGTTGTATAGGCCCCTGTTCTCTCCTCTCCCTGGTTACAGTGAATGGATGGGGATGTATAGGCCCCTATACTCACCTCTCCCTGGTTACAGTGAATGAATGGGGCTGTATAGGCCCCTATATTCACCTCTCTTTGATTATAGTGAATGAATGGGGATGTATAGGCCCCAATACTCACCTCTCTCTGATTATAGTGAATGAATGGGAATGTCTAGACCCCTATACTCACCTCTCCCTGGTTATAGTGAATGAATGGGGATGTCTAGTCCCCTATACTCACCTCTCCCTGGTTACAGTGAATGAATGGGGATGTCTAGACCCCTATACTCACCTCTCCCTGGTTACAGTGAATGAATGGGGATGTATAGGCCCTTATACTCACCTCTCTCGAATTATAGTAAATGAATGGGGATGTCTAGACCCCTATACTCACCTCTCCCTGGTTACAGTGAATGAATGGAGCTGTATAGGCCCCTATACTCACTTCTCCCTGGTTACAGTGAATGATTGGGGATGTCTAGACCCCTATACTCACCTCTCCCTGGTTACAGTGAATGAATGGAACTGTATAGGCCCCTATACTCACCTCTCCCTGGTTACAGTGAATGAATAGAGCTGTATAGGCCCCTATACTCACCTCTCCCTGGTTACAGTGAATGAATGGGGATGTCTAGACCCCTATACTCACCTCTCCCTGGTTACAGTGAATGAATGGGGATGTATAGGCCCCTATACTCACCTCTCTCTGATTATGGTAAATGAATGGGGATGTCTAGACCCCTATACTCACCTCTCTCGAATTATAGTAAATGAATGGGGATGTCTAGACCCCTATACTCACCTCTCCCTGGTTACAGTGAATGAATGGAGCTGTATAGGCCCCTATACTCACCTCTCCCTGGTTACAGTGAATGAATGGGGATGTCTAGACCCCTATACTCACCTCTCCCTGGTTATAGTGAATGAATGGGGATGTCTAGGCCCCTATACTCACTTCTCCCTGGTTATAGTGAATGAATGGGGATGTATAGGCCCCTATACTCACCTCTCCCTGGTTACAGTGAATGAATGGGGAAGTCTAGTCCCCTATACTCACCTCTCCCTGGTTACAGTGAATGAATGGGGATGTATAGGCCCCTATACTCACCTCTCTCTGATTATGGTAAATGAATGGGGATGTCTAGACCCCTATACTCACCTCTCTCGAATTATAGTAAATGAATGGGGATGTCTAGACCCCTATACTCACCTCTCCCTGGTTACAGTGAATGAATGGAGCTGTATAGGCCCCTATACTCACTTCTTCCTGGTTACAGTGAATGAATGGGGATGTCTAGACCCCTACACTCACCTCTCCCTGGTTACAGTGAATGAATGGAGCTGTATAGGCCCCTATACTCACCTCTCCCTGGTTACAGTGAATGAATGGAGCTGTATAGGCCCCTATACTCACTTCTCCCTGGTTACAGTGAATGAATGGAGCTATATAGGCCCCTATACTCACCTCTCCCTGGTTACAGTGAATGAATGGGGATGTCTAGACCCCTATATTCACCTCTCTCTGATTATGGTAAATGAATGGGGATGTCTAGACCCCTATACTCACCTCTCTCGAATTATAGTAAATGAATGGGGATGTCTAGACCCCTATACTCACCTCTCCCTGGTTATAGTGAATGAATGGGGATGTCTAGGCCCCTATACTCACTTCTCCCTGGTTATAGTGAATGAATGGGGATGTATAGGCCCCGATACTCACCTCTCCCTGTTTACAGTGAATGAATGGGGATGTATAGGCCCCTATACTCACCTCTCCCTGGTTATAGTGAATGAATGGGGATGTCTAGGCCCCTATATTTACTTCTCCCTGGTTGTTTGTTTATTGAAAGTTAGTATAAATAATTTAAACTGCTGAGTTGGATTTCTGAATATCAGTTAATTGGCAAGACCTTTAACACACAGCCTGAGCATCTTGTCAGACGACCTTCTTAAGCAAACAGTTGCTGTGACTGTAGTGTTCTTTGGAGACCCAGAAGGACACACCTAAGAAGTAGAAACAACTGATAGATTAAAAAGGAAAACTGGTCTCCAGGACAACCCACAAATAACAGCAAAGTGGTCTCAATGTCAGCACAAAAATATCAGTGTGTAGTGTCACTTCCAAGATCAGTCTTAAAATGCTGGTTCTATCTCTACCACACCAATCCTTGAAAAGTTTAAGTTCCCCGTAATCATTTTGTGGGACTGTAATCTGTGGGGAGAAAAGAGTTTAATATTCTCCCCCATTAATCACAGTCTTTATTGATACCAGCTCTGTGCCTATTAGGGTATAGAGTAAAAAAGAAGGTGAGAATATCTGCCATCAGGAACTGAGACCATCAGGCACAGTGCATACTGATGAATTTGGTCAGTATTCAATGCTGTACAAGATCCCAGAGGACTAGTTCATCAGGAGGTTATGAGCCCTCTTAGGAGCCATATAAATGGTGAGAACCATATGGGACACCAAAGAAATAGGGCAGGAGACTCAGATGCTGTTCTTCAGGACCTTAACATTTTCTTGATAGGTGCAAGATTTTCAATGGACAATGATGTACAAACAACAGTATAGAATAAAATGCTAAATTACATGATATAAAGATAAGTGATAAATTGAGGGTTAAGAAAAAGAGGAAAAAAATAATTGAAGACTTCAATTCAATTCAACAAACATTTATGGAACTTCTTACTATGTAACAGATATTAGGTAGACACTTGGGTGAGTGAAATAATGGAACAATTTGGAACAAAATAGATTTCCTCCCCTAAAGAACCTATAGTTTAGGAAGAGAGACAAGAAGTATAAATAAATACAATCAATACCAGATGCTGTCAATTGGACTGAGATGCTAAACCCTCTACACATTCCGTCCAACCAAAGACAGATACTAAGTTCCAAATCAGTTAGGGAGATTTGAGCAGGAAAAAAGAAAAGAAAAGAAGAGAAGAAGAAGAAGGACAAGAAGAAAGGGGAAAAACAAAAAGGCAAAGAGAAAAGAAGGAAAAGGATAGAAAAACCTTGACTCAGATAGTTTAAACCATAAGAAATTTGCTATTCACATGACTTGAAGTCTGGAGGTCAGATGATCCTGAACTGACACTAATCCCAATTTCTGTCCTGCTGTCCTCATTGCTGGCTTCTTTTTAAAGCTTATTCCATTTGTACAGCCAACTGGCTGCTGCAGTTCCAGCCTCACTTTCAGATATGACACCAAAGAGAAAACAAGAGACAGTTACATTTAGAGATTTCTCTCCCCAAAGACCTCCAACAGACTATCCCTCACATGCTGTTGGCCAAAGCTAATGTAGGCATGAAACTATGACCACTACGGTCACCTATCACGAGCTGGGCCCCATTCTAGTTGTTATGAGTAAGACAAAATCCCTGTCCTCAAAAATCTCACAAAGTGGGGAAAAAAGATAAAATAGCACCAAATTACAGCACCCATGTGCTATCACAGCACTCCAGAATGGCATTGGGGAGCTTGGGAGGGATAGAGCAATAAGCTCTCTAGTGGAAGAGGAAGGAGCTACAGGCAGGGGAGAAATTCCAAGGCTAGAGCAGACACCATGAGTTGATCAGACTGTGTTTTAGACAGTGCCAAGAGTGATATATTCCCAGTGCCTTGAGAATATGTTGGAAAATATTAACCCCTCAATAACTGCCAGTTTGCTGTCTGAGTAAATTAGTGATTTAATGAGTATGGGTATTAAAAGCAGCAGGCAGTTGTGCACATATGGAGGGATTAATAGGTGTCTTGCATGCTGCGCTGGGGAATTTGAATCCTCTTTTGAAGACCATAGGAAGCTATTGAATGTTTTAAGTATGGGAATGGCATGGTCAAATGTTAGTTTTTATAGAAGATCATTCAAGCTGTAGAATGGTAAAAGAAAGACCAGAGGCAGTGACCTAGGGTAGCAAGAGTCTACCCAATAACAAAGGCCAAAAATAATTAGGAACTAGTCACAGCCACCCAATGGCAAGTCAACCACATAGAAAAATCTGGACCTTTCCTCTTGTGCCACCCATCTGGAAGAAAACTCTGGGGATCCCTCTCTCAGAGACATGGAACAGGAATTCTTGGCCTTCATTTTTAGAACTCAACAAGACTACAGTTTGCAAAAAGCAATCCTCCTTCTTGGTCCTTTGCTTGTGTGTAGTCACAGTGCTATTTCTACATAACCTAGTAGCACCCTCTTAGAAGAGAACCCCCTTGCTAGTTAAAACACACAACAAAACCTGTTAATTGATCTGCTTCTGGAGCAAGGTATATATCAGAACCTTTTGAATGGTAGTGATCTCTTTTGTATGCCTGCAATGGTTGAGCCCAGGGTTAGATGCGAGGTTTTCTGTCTCCATGAAAAACTCTTCTTACCAAATCAGCTCTTCCCTGCCTGCTTCCTGTTACCCCAACATAGCTCATTGCCAGAGACCGATTGCTCTGGGCTGTCATTTCCTCATCTATTAAAAAAAAAAAGAAGAAGAAGAAGAAGAAGAAGCTCGATTGGGGCTGGGGGATCAAAACCTGATTTAGCCTCAGGGAGTTGTTGAGGGTGAAGAACATCCTGTCTGCTAGGTGCTCTGCGCACTTCAAAAGACCTAGGAGGAGGCATATTACTCATGCAAGACAGCATTTTCAACTCTTCTCACCGGGGAGCGCCTGGCCCGAGCAGAGCGAGGTCCCTTTACACCCTCTTCACTCTCCCCCTAGCCTGGCCTCGGGGAGGCTCCAGGGGGGAATAAATCGCCTGCAGCACAGCCCTGAGAGAGGAGCAGCCGTCACAGGTGTGCAGGAGGCAGTCTTGGCGGAGGTCCGGGCGCAGAGGCTGCCTGCTGCGGGCCCAGCTCCCCCCAGGGCAGACTCCCTTCTGCCCTCACAGACGCCCCATCGTCAACCCCAGGTCAGAACCTGAGGCTCATTAATAATTAGACTTGAATTCAGTTCAGCCAACGCACATTCGTGGGGGTAATAATCAGGGTTTTTATCCATCTTGCGTGTTGGCCTGTTTTTTCCTTTTTGCTACAGTCACCACCTGAATAGGATTAGAGAAAGCAAAAGACTGCAATTCACTGGAGATCACAGTTCCCTTTCCTCAACATTCACCTCCACTTGCTGCTGAAAAACAGAGGATCAAAAAGGCTATGGCTGAGGCTGGGCCCACAGAGGGGCCGACAGACGGGGCTGGGCCCGCGGAGGGGCAGCCAGGTGGCTCAGCGCCACCGCTCAGGTCCCCACCGCCCCACCCGGCACTGTGCGCCACCCTCCGCCGCTTTGCAGCCTGTGCAGGGGCGACAAAGGTGATGTTTCTGTCTTGAAGCAATGAACTCTGGGTGAAAATTTTCCTTGAAGAAAAGCTGGGGGAGGGGAGGGGGGGGGGGGAACCAAAGGTCCAGAGTCCTCTGTGCTGGTAAGGGGACAATAATGGGTCTCCAATGGCATGACAAGCAGCTCTCTCTCACACTCACACTCAAACACATGCATGCACACCCTACCCCCTGCCTCCTGGTTACTGAGAAGAATTTGATGATGTGTTTTTGTGGGCATCCCATGAGGGCTTGGGAGCACTTTCCAGTTTGTTTCTTCTCTGGGATGGCTGTTGGATCTGCTCAGAAGGGAGCCTCGCTGAGATATTCAATATCATGCATTTGTTGCTTTAAAAATACCAGTGCCCCAGCAAGAGAAGGTCATGTCCTCCTTATTGGCACATGTCCCCAGACGTGGTGTTTTCTTTGTCTTGGAGAATCGCTTAGGTTTAATGGGTGTTGCATACAAAGAATGATGGGAATTTGGTGATCATATTTTTAAAAAATTAAAAAAAAAAAAAGCCAGAGAAATCAAACAAAAACAGCCTTGTGTGTATAGGACCCTGAGAAGCTGCTCAGCACCGTTGTGTTCTCCCTCCGGGGAAGCCTCTGGTGGCATCAGAGACCCTCTGGATACCTCTGGTGTCACAGAAGCCATCCTCTGGTGCCCGGGTCCTTGTCCTCTCTCCAGGGACTATGAGCAAGTTCACTCCACGTCTCCCACAGGCCTCCTTCTGCTGTCCCCGAATGGACCTCTGGGAACGGACCTGAATCCAGCTGTTTCCCAGGGAACCCCCTGTTGGGCAGATAAAATGTATTATGCTCACTTTGTTAAAGAGGCCGTTGCCCAGGTGGTATTAATATGTGTTGGGGTGGGCTAAAGGCAGGCAGAATCCTTGTAGCCTGGGGCTTGGTTTTGGGATTAAGCCTTTCCTACCCTTTTTGGAGTAAGGTGGTTGTTGGGCAGATAAAATGTATTATGCTCACTTTGTTAAAAATAGGTGCTGCCCACATGAGGCCGTCGCCCAGGTGATATTAATGTGTGTTGAGAATTGTTGTAGCCTGAGGCTTGGTTTTGGGATTAAGCCTTTCCTACCCTTTTTGGTGTGAGGTGGTACAATCCTATCATGCCTCAGAGAAGTGACTTTGTATTAGAGACTTCCCTATTATGTATATTGGATTAAGGGTTTGGATTTCTACACTATAAAATGGGGATGGAACGAGAGTTTGGTCTCTTGGTTCCTGAGGTTAGCATGAGAGAGCGGAGAGAGTAGAGCCAGCAGCTAAAGGAGGCCACGTGGAGGAGGCCAGGAGAAGCAGCCAAGATGGCGGAGTGCTGAGTGAGATGCCAGTTTGTACAGAGTTTGTATCTGGGATAAGGAAGAAGATGGGGAACTGAGGGAAATAAGGCTGGTGAGCTAGAAACCTTTGATTCTAGGAAACTCGGATAAATCAGTAGCTTTGTGAGCACTGAGTGTGACTGGGTTTTGGAGCCCAGTGTATGTTTTTACTTGCCCGCCGGGTGCAAGGTAGGATTAAAGGCTATGGCCCACCAGTTTTTGGCTCCATGGTTTCTTTACCGACTGTCCGAATCCAATGCGAACCTGCATGGGCCGGGCTGCTGTGATAGTGGCCCCGTCCCTGCCTGCTGGCTTTACACCCCCACAGAGACAGGAGTCTCATTCCAGGGCGTTTGCTCCGAAGATGTCCTGGATGAGTCGTCCACCTCAGCAAGTCACATTAGGTCCAAGAAAACAAGGGAATCACTACTGGTTAAATTGAAGAGTGGGTGTTCCTAATGATCACGGTTTTCTCTCACCTTGCTCTGCAGGTGCCTGCGCTGGGGCGGGGGCCTTGCATGGGCGGGCTCCACCCCTCGGTTTGAGAAGGGACAGATGCTGATCCACAGAAGACCCTGGGCTTTCCTCCACGGGCCTTAATTTTCCTGGCCTACTCATGCTTCAAACAGGAATCTTTCTTTTTTCTGTCTTTTTAAAAATCAGGGCTGCTGGCTTTTCAAGGAAATCTTCGCAGCGTTTCCCTCCGCAAGTCTGCTTTATCCTCCCAGCCCCAGTTCCTTAACAGAAAGAGCCAGGTCTTGTTCACTTCCGAACAGTTCATAGTACAGGTACTTGGCATGCAGAAAACGTAGTAACAGTAGCTAGCACTCAGTGAGTACTTTACCATGCAGCAAGTGTTGTGTAAATATTATCTCTTGCTATTAAATTTGCTGAGTTGATTTTAACTGGCCCACAAAATAGGAATGGCATTACTTTAAGGGGACATGATGGTAACCCAGACATGGAATCAGAGTGGCCTCTGTTCAAATCCTGGCTCTGTTATATATTAGTCATTTAATCTGAAACTCTGGGCCTGAGTTTTCTCATCTTTAAATTTGGAGAAATAATCTTTCCCCTGCTATTATTGGAATATAATTATGATATAGAAATAATATCCTCCACAGAGCTGTTGGGAAGAAAATGTGAAGAAATATTTATAAGAAACTTCTCTGTAAATTCCAAAGTTCCTTCAAATCTAGTGATATCAATAGCCAGATTACAGAGTGGGGCTGTCAGAGTTTATGAAGAGTAATTTTTTTTTAATAAATTTTTATTAATGATAATGGGATGACATTAATAAATCAGGGTACATATATTCAAAGAAAACATGTCTAGGTTATTTTGTCATTAAATTATGTTGCATACCCCTCGCCCAAAGTCAGATTGTCCTCCGCCTCCCTCTATCTAGTTCTCTGTGCCCCTCCCCCTCCCCCTAACTCTCTCCCTCCCTCCCTCCCATGTCCTCCCTCCCCCCACCCCTGGTAACCACCACACTCTTGTCCATGTCTCTTAGTCTCGTTTTTATATTCCACCAATGTATGGAATCATGTAGTTCTTGTTTTTTTCTGATTTACTTATTTCACTCCGTATAATGTTATCAAGATCCCACCATTTTGCTGTAAATGATCTGATGTCATCATTTCTTATGCCTGAGTAGTATTCCATAGTGTATATGTGCCACATCTTCTTTATCCAGTCTTCTATTGAAGGGCTTTTTGGTTGTTTCCATGTCTTGGCCACTGTGAACAGTGCTGCAATGAACATGGGGCTACATGTGTCTTTACGTATCAATGATTCTGAGGTTTTGGGGTATATACCCAGTAGAGGGATTGCTGGGTCATAAGGTAGTTCTATTTGCAGTTTTTTGAGGAACCACCATACTTTCCTCCATAATGGTTGTACTACTTTACAGTCCCACCAACAGTGGATGAGAGTTCCCTTTTCTCCGCAGCCTCTCCAACATTTGCTATTACCCGTCTTGTTGATAATAGCTAATCTAACAGGGGTGAGGTGGTATCTCATTGTAGTTTTGATTTGCATTTCTCTAATAACTAATGAAGCTGAGCATCTTTTCATATATCTGTTGGCCATTTGTATTTCTTCCTGGGAGAAGTGTCTGTTCATGTCCTCTTCCCATTTTTTTATTGGATTGTTTGTTTGTTTGTTGTTGAGTTTTATGAGTTCTTTGTAAATTTTGGATATTAGGCCCTTATCTGAGCTGTTGTTTGAAAATATCATTTCCCATTTAGTTGGCTGTCTGTTTATTTTGATATTGGTTTCTCTTGCTGAGCAAAAACTTTTTATTCTGATGTAGTCCCATTCATTTATCTTTGCCTTCACTTCTCTTGCCATTGGAGTCAAGTTCATAAAATGTTCTTTAAAACCCAGGCCCATGATTTTAGTACCTATGTCTTCTTCTATGTACTTTATTGTTTCAGGTCTTATATTTAGGTCTTTGATCCATTTTGAATTAATTTTAGTACACGGGGACAGGCTGTAGTCGAGTTTCATTCTTTTGCTTGTGGCTTTCCAGTTTTCCCAACACCATTTGTTGAAGAGGCTTTCTTTTCTCCATTGTGTGTTGTTGGCCCCTTTATCAAAGATTATTTGACCATATATATGTGGTTTTATTTCTGGACTTTCTATTCTGTTCCATTGGTCTGAGTGTCTATTTTTCTGCCAATACCATGCTGTTTTGATTATCGTGGCCCTATAATATAGTTTAAAGTCAGGTATTGTAATGCCCCCAGCTTCATTCTTTTTCCTTAGGATTGTTTTGGCTATTCGGGGTTTTTTATAGTTCCATATAAATCTGATGATTTTTTGTTCCATTTCTTTAAAAAACCTCATAAGAATTTAGATGGGAATTGAATTAAATTTATATATTGCTTTGGGTAATATGGCCATTTTAATTATATTTATTCTTCCTATCCAAGAACAAGGAATATTTTTCCATCTCATTGTGTCTTTTTCTATTTCTCTTAATAATGCCTTGTAGTTTTCGTTATATAGGTCCTTTACATTCTTTGTTATGTTTATTCCTAGATATTTTATTTTTTTTGTTGCAATCGTGAAGGGGATTATTTTTTTGAGTTCGTTTTCTAATATTTCATTGTTGGCATATAGAAAGGCTATGGACTTTTGTATGTTAATTTTGTATCCTGCAACCTTACTGTATTGGTTTATTGTTTCTAATAATCTTTTTGTGGAGTCCTTCAGGTTTTCGATGTATAGGATCATATCATCAGCACAAAGTGATACCTTTACTTCTTCTTTTCCGATATGGATGCCTTTTATTTCTTTGTCTTGTCTGATTGCTCTGGCCAGAACTTCTAGCACCACGTTAAATAAGAGTGGAGAGAGTGGACAACCCTGTCTTGTTCCTGATTTAAGGTAGAAAGTCCTCAGTTTTATGCCGTTTAAAATGATGTTGGCTGATGGTTTATCATATATGGCCTTTATCATGTTGAGATATTTTCCTTCTACACCCATTTTGTTGAGAGTCTTAAACATAAAGTTGTGTTGTATTTTATCAAAAGCCTTTTCTGCATCTATTGATAAGATCATGTGGTTTTTGTTCTTTGTTTTGTTGATATGGTGTATTACGTTAACCGTTTTGCGTATGTTGAACCATCCTTGAGATTCTGGGATGAATCCCACTTGATCATGATGTATTATTTTTTTAATATGTTGTTGTATTCGGTTTGCCAGTATTTTGTTTAGTATTTTAGCATCTGTATTCATTAGAGATATTGGTCTGTAGTTTTCTTTTTTTGTGCCATCCTTGCCAGGTTTTGGTATGAGGGTTATGTTGGCCTCATAAAATGTGTTTGGAAGTATTGCTTCTTCTTCAATTTTTTGGAAGACTTTGAGTAGAATAGGAACCAAGTCTTCTTTGAATGTTTGATAGAATTCACTAGTATAACTGTCTGGGCCTGGACTTTTATTTTTGGGGAGATTTTTAATAGTTTTTTCTATTTCCTCCCTGCTGATTGGTCTGTTTAGGCTTTCCGCTTCTTCATGACTCAGTCTAGGAAGGTTGTATTGTTCTAGGAATTTATCCATTTCTTCTAGATTGTTGTATTTGGTGGCATATAATTTTTCATAGTATTCTACAATAATTCTTTGTATATCTATGATGTCTGTGGTGATCTCTCCTCTTTCATTTTGGATTTTATTTATTTGAGTCCTGTGCCTTTTTTCCTTGGTGAGTCTTGCCAAGGGTTTGTCAATTTTGTTGATCTTTTCAAAGAACCAGCTCCTTGTTTTATTGATTTTTTCTATAGTTTTTCTGTTCTCTATTTCATTTATTTCTGCTCTGATTTTTATTATCTCCTTTCTTCGGCTGGTTTTGGGTTGTCCTTGTTCTTCTTTTTCTAGTTCCTTAAGGTGTGAAGTTAAGTGGTTTACTTCGGCTCTCTCTTGTTTGTTCATATAGGTCTGAAGTGATATGAACTTTCCTCTTATTACTGCTTTTGCTGCATCCCAGAGATTCTGATATGTCGTATTTTCATTTTCATTTGTCTGTATATATCTTTTGATCTCTGCGCTTATTTCTTCTTTGACCCATTCATTTTTTAGAAGTATGTTGTTTAGTTTCCACATTTTTGTGGGTTTTTCCCCCTCTTTTTTGCAGTTGAATTCTAGTTTCAAGGCTTTATGATCAGAAAATATGCTTGGTACAATTTCAATTTTTCTAAATTTGCTGATATTGTCTTTGTGGCCCAACATATGGTCAATTCTTGAGAATGTTCCATGTACACTAGAGAAAAATGTATACTCTGTCACTTTGGGATGAAGTGTCCTGTAGATGTCTATCATATCCAGGTGTTCTAGTATTTTGTTTAAGGCCACTATATCTTTATTGATTCCCTGTTTGGATGACCGATCTAGAGCCATCAGCGGTGTATTGAGGTCTCCAAGTATGATTGTATTTTTGTTAGTTTTTGTTTTAAGGTCAATAAGTAGCTGTCTTATATATTTTGGTGCTCCTTGGTTTGGTGCATATATATTAAGGATTGTTATGTCTTCTTGATTCAACTTCCCCTTAATCATTATGAAATGACCATTTTTGTCTCTGAGTACTTTTTCTGTCTTGTAGTCAGCATTATTAGATATGAGTATTGCTACACCTGCTTTTTTTTGGGTGTTGTTTGCTTGGAGTATTGTTTTCCAGCCTTTCACTTTGAATTTGTTTTTATCCTTGTTGCTTAGATGTGTTTCTTGTAGGCAGCATATAGTTGGATTTTCTTTTTTAATCCATTCTGCTACTCTGTGTCTTTTTATTGGTAAGTTTAATCCATTTACATTTAGTGTAATTATTGACACTTGTGGGTTCCCTACTGCCATTTTATAAATTGCTTTCTGTTAGTTTTGTATCTTGTTTGATTCTTCTCTTTTGTTTTTCTATCATTTGTTTTTGTTTGTTTGTGTTCCATACTTCTTTCCTCTGTTGCTACCTTTTTTAAGTCAAGTGTTTTTGTGGTGGTTTTTTCAAGGGTGGTTACCATTAAGTAATGAAAAGGGTACCTACCATATTCATTGTAGTACCCTATCTTATGAGTATTTCTGCACTTCATCGTCCTTTGCTACTGTTAATCTCCATCCTCTCCCCCCTTTTTTTCCTTTGTTGTCACAGTTTAAGTTTGGTTTTATTGTGTTCTTGGTGGAGCTGTTACTTGTGGTGTTGTTTTCTTTTGTTTTTTGAATCTGGTTGGAAAACCCCCTTTAGTATTTCCTGGAGTGGGGGCTTTCTGCTGATAAATTCTCTCATCTTTTCTGTATTTGTGAATGTTTTTATATCTCCTTCGTACTTGAAGGATAGCTTTGATGGGTATAGTATTCTTGGCTGAAAGTTCCTCTCTTTCAGGGCTTTAAATATTGAGGTCCACTCTCTTCTAGCTTGTAGAGTTTCTGCTGAGAAATCTGATGATAATCTAATAGGCCTTCCTTTATATGTTGTACTCTTCTTTTCCCTGGCTGCCTTGAGAATTTTTTCTTTGTCATTGGTTTGTGTCATCTTTATTATGATGTGCCTTGGAGTGGGTTTGTTGGGGTTAAGAAAACTTGGTGTTCTGTTTGCTTCTTGAATTTGAGGCTTTAGTTCTTTCCACAGGCTTGGGAAGTTCTCGTCTATTATTTGTTTGAGTATATTCTCCATTCCATTTTCTTTCTCTTCTCCCTCTGATATACCTATTATTCTTATGTTATTCTTTCTGATGGAGTCAGACAATTCCTGTAGGGCTTTCTCGTTTTTTATTATTTTTGAGTCTCTTTCTTCTTCTCTCTGTTGTGCCTCAAGTTGTTTGTCTTCTATTTCACTAATCCTATCTTCTATCTGGGCTGTTCTGTTAGCTAAGCTTGTTACCTCGTTTTTCAGCTCGTGAATTGAGTTTTTCATTTCTGTTTGATTTGTTTTTATAGTTTCAATTTCCTTGGTAATATATTCTTTGTGTTCATTGAGTTGTTTTCTGATCTCCCTAAATTGCCTTTCTGTGTTTTCTTGTATATCTCTGAGTATTTTTAAGATTTCTATTTTAAATTCTCTGTCATTTAGCTCCAAGGCTTCCAATATGTTGTCTTTTCTCCATAGATTTTTCCACATCTATTTGTGTTACCTCTCTTTCTTTTGTATCCATAATATTCGATTTCCTCTTTCTTATTGGCATCTGAGGGTGGTCTTGTTGATAGCACACAGGCGCACTCCCTCCGTGGCTTGAATGAACGTCCCTGCGGTAGTTAGCTTCCTCCACACCCTTGTCTCTCAGATTCAAGTGATAACAGTCCTTTCACTTTCAGTTTGTGTGGAACTCCGGAATGCTCCGAGGATAAATTTTTCTGTTTCTAGTTGATAAATTTTTTGTGATTTTGGGGAGATCTGTCGGACACGCTGCTCACGGCGCCATTTCCGTGACGCCACTCTCCGATTTGAAGAGTAATGATTTGAGGAAAGGTTATATTTCCCAAAATATCCCCCTATTGATCGATCATAGATTGGTTCCTCTCATAATTCCTGTGACTAGCATGAGCAATAGCTTGTCTAGCAGAAGATAGCTGAATAAATTGTTACCAAGTTACTGTATCTATGGCTGTGTAACAAATGAGCCAAAACTTAGATGGTTTTAAATGACAATCAACATGTATCATCTCACATAGTTTGTGTGGGTCAGAAATTTGGAACAACTCTGCTCAAGTTTCTCATGATGTTGAAGTTAAGATTTTGGCTGGGGCTCTAGTCGTCCAAAGGCTTTATTGACACCAAAGGATTTGCTTTTAAGATCGTTCACTCACATGGTGCTGATTGTTGGAAGGAAGCCCCAGTCCTTCTTCATACGAACTTCTCCACGGGCTTCTTGAATGTCCTCACAACATACATGGCTTCCTCCACAGCGAGCAGTCCGAGAAAAAGGGCAAGGAGAGAGCCACAGTGCTTTTTATAACCTAGGCTCGGAGGTCACATACTGTTAGTTCCATCACAAAATTTTTTAGATAAGAGGTGATAATTCTGGTCCATACTCAAGGGGAGAAGAATCAGACTCCACCTTCTGAGGGAAGAATTGTCCAAGAATGTTTTAAAACCACCAGTCACCATGAAACTTTACCTATTATCCTGGAGGTGATCAAGCTGAAGGGGGCATTTAGATGGAGGCAAGATTCAAGACCAGAAGAGTTCCCAGGTCAGCCACAGAGATGGGGCCACTGGGCTACAAGGTAATAAAGTAGTGCAGACAGAGATGTTCACGACTGTAGAACATTTCACAGAAGACGAGTTGCCCTGGTCTTGCCTAAATGATGACCAAAGGTTTTTTTGTTTTGTTTTGTTTTTTGTGTTTTTTTTTAATATTATATTATTTTATTTATTTATTTATTTTTTTACAGAGACAGAGAGTGAGTCAGAGAGAGGGATAGACAGGGACAGACAGACAGGAACGGAGAGATGAGAAGCATCAATCATTAGTTTTTCATTGCGCGTTGCAACACCTTAATTGTTCATTGATTGCTTTCTCATATGTGCCTTGACCGCAGGCCTTCAGCAGACCGAGTAACCCCTTGCTGGAGCCAGCGACCTTGGGCTCAAGGTGGTGGAATTTTTGCTCAAACCAGATGAGCCCGCGCTCAAGCTGGCAACCTCAGGGTCTCGAACCTAAGTCCTCTGCATCCCAGTCTGACACTCTATCCACTGCGCCACCGCCTGGTCAGGTGATGACCAAAGGTTTTTAACCCAGGGCAGTTAGTCTTGATCTCTTGTTGAATGGCTTATTCTCCCTACTACCATGGGAGCTTGTAGAATTACTCCTGGAAAGTATGATTGGTTTGAGAGATGAAAGTGAAATCTTTAGAAGAGATTTAGTCTCCTGTTATGGAGTCGGTCCTGTTTTTTCCCGGACCTTAGCCCTGACAAGGATTAAGCAAGGGAATTAAAGCAGGAGATCATAAACTCAAAAGCTAACAGAGGGTGGTCAAAGTATACATAACAGATCTAAGAAACAAGAGTGTAAATACTTTGGCAGACTGGAAAGCAAGTTACAGATAATCTCACACTAGAAAGAGAGAAGTATATGGATCATTTAGGAATTATTGGACATTGATTCTGATCTAATCGTTAGGGTTCCAGAAAACCACCATGATCCATAGGTAAAAGTGGATATTTATGTGAGCCCACTGATAAAGAGCATTTGGGGCTATTTCAATCCCTCAGTGGGCCTAGTACTTTTACAAAGTATTCATTTGTTATTTTCATAGTTCCTAGAAATTTAGTTTGAGTAACTATACTTAGCAACTGGTCGAATCACCAGATAGGCTTCCTGACTTGCAGAGTAAGGCTTTTATGATAGGCTAGGCAAAGAAGAACACTGTAAGTACTCCCTCCCTCTATAACAAGATTATAAGAGCAATATCATAGTCCTGCAGACCAGAACAAGTTGGTCCACCACCTTTAAAGTTGTAATGGTGGGGAGCCTTGCCACATCTCTAGGAAACTTCCTTGTTTGGCCTCTTCAAAAGACAGATAGAAATGATAGTATATTATTTTAAGTTTTATTTGGTGGTGACTACAGTGAAGTTGCTGTTCTGTTATCTCTTTACCCTGCAGGTCTGCTACATGGCTATTGATGTGATAAATATATTTTCTCTATTAGAGGTGTACTTTTACCTGACAGGAATAACAATACGTATTCACCATTCTGTTTTGGAGCTACATTAATTTCTTTGTCTTATGCTATAATTTAGATCGGAAATTTTTTTATCCTCTTATTAAACTATAGGACATTATGTTGGACCACATCTTCTATGACCTAATGCTAACAGACCAAGTAAGCAAGCAGAACCAGATACCCTGGGTACTCTGTATGAGTATCTAAGTTTGGAAGATACATCCATTGGAAATTCAGGGCTCTCAGAGATATTTCTAAAAGTTTATATTCTATATCATATCAGATTATTTCATCCAAAGTGAAAGAAACTTGTACCAAGCATATAAAACCACGAAGAACAAGCAACATATTTATTGGACCTCTTTGGATTTTTTTTTAAAGAGATTTTATTTATTGATTTTATGGTGGGGTAGGGGGCATCATGAGAAGTATCAACTCATAATTGGTTCACTTTAGTTGTTTCTTGAATGCTGTATGTGCCTTGACTGGGCAAGCACAGGGTTTTAAAACAGTGACCTCAGTATTCCAGGTTGAATGCTTTATCTACTGTGTCACCACAGGTCAGGCTGAACCTCTTTGGATTTTGAAGGCAACATGTACCTCCCATATGGATATACCCTTCTGACCCTGTTGTAGAGTAATGCAAAAGGTTACTCTCTTTGGGTCCAAAGCAGGAAAAGCTGCTTCAGACCACAATCCAAGCAATTCTGCCTGTAGGTCTGCTGACTAATGAAACTAATGATGCTTGAAGTGTCAGTGGCTTTCAGGATGCTATATGGAGCCTGTGCCAAGCCCTGGATTTGTTTGTTTTTTCAAGCCCTGGGTTTAAAAAATTCACAATGAAAAGTTCTATTGCCTTCAACATTGTATGACTATATATTTATTTAAAAATCAACATTCCTGAGGTATAAATAACATATATAAAGTATACCCACTTTAGTATAGAGTTCAATGAGTGTTTAATTCTTTTATTTTTTTTTTTAAGTGAGAGGAAGGGAGACAGTGAGACAGACTTCTGCATGCACTCTGACCAGGATCCACAAGGCAACCCCTGTCTGGGGCTGATGGTCAAATCAACTGAGCTATTTTTAGCACCTGAAGCTGGTGCTCAGACCAACCAAGCCACTGTCTTTAGGAGGTAAAGAGGGAGAGAAGTGGGAGAGGAGAGAGAGAGAAACAGATGGTCACTTCTCCAGTGTGCCCTGACCAGGAATTGAACCTGGGATGTCCATATGCTGGGCTGATGCTCTATCCACTGAGCCAGCCAGCCAAGGCTGATTGTTTAATTCTGTTACATGTATCAGTGGTGTCAGCAATTTGTTCCTTTTTACTGAATATGAATATAGCACAATTTTTTATAAATAAACATTTGAATTGTTTCCAGGTTTTAGTTCTTATGAATAAAGCTGCTGCAAACATTCTTGTAAAGCCTTTATGTGGACAAATGTTTTAATTTCTCTTGGATAAATATCTAGGAGTGAGATTTCTGGGGCATATGGTTAGTGTGTATTTAATTTTATAAGAAACCAACCATCTGTTTTTTAAAGTGGTTGTACCATTTTACATTCTCGTCAACAATGTATGAGAGTTCCAACTGTCACCAAAATTTGGTATTATCAATGTAAAAACATTTAAGCTATTCTAATGGATGCATAGTAGTATTTAATTGTGGCCAAAGTTTTTCATTTCTTAATGTCTTATGATGTTGAGCATTGTTTAATGGACTCATTAGTTGTTTTTATATTTTTTGTGAGGTGTTTGTTCAACCTTTGTCCCTTTTAATAGGATTATTTTATTTCCTTTGAGTTGTAAATCTATATTCTGGAGAGAAGTCGTTTGTCAGTATATTTATTGTGAATACTTCCTCCTAATCTGTGACGTACATTTTCCTTTTCCTGGTAGAGTTTCTCAATGAATAGACGTTTTTAACTTTGATAAAGTTCAACTATTACATTTTATTTAATAATTTTTTTTTCTGCCTAGGGAACTCTTTTTTTTTCCAACAAAAGAAGCTAAGCAATAGATGTTCTCAGAGTATTGGTGGTGTTCCTCTGCATCCCATCACCCAGAGGCAGCTGGCCATACCCAATACTACAATGCTTGAGTGCTCAGTTCCGGCTTCAGCTGGGAGGTACCATATTCCAAGCTTGGAGTGAGTTCTGCAGGATGCAATATACTCTGTGAATACAGTTTTGTTTCTAACGAAGCCAGAAAACATGGATCTACTAATCAAAGCATGGAAGTGGGAAAGGAACTTCTATGTCATCCACTGCTCTACTTTAAAAATTGTTCACTGTTATCCCTGGAACTCTGCTAGTGTAGAAGCTGCAGTATTAAAAAGTAATTCTTCCACCAGGAAACACACCATATTTCCAGTGAGTTGGATGTGAAGATTGTTACCTAGAATTTTAGGCCCTCATTCCACTGAGTGCTATTGTTTATTTCAGGCAAACCCGATTCCAACCCTGACTCTGGATCTACACAGTTCAGAGATGCTCGTCTCTGGCTGATCAATAGCTCCTGCAAAATAATTGCTATGTTGCCCTCAACTTGAGGAACATTCTAAGAGTTTTGCTCTAGTTGGGTACTTTGTATCTTATCCTCTTTGCTGTAAACATGATTCAATAAAACACTTGAAATTTCAAAGAAAGTTGAGTTTACCTTAGGGATGGATTTTTTTTAGAGCCATGTGCATATTTAATTAGCTGTGGCATTATGTTATATGAAGAGTCTAACACATTGCCTATCTTATTCACTGGTATGGCTTATATTTATGATGAACGTACAAGGATCCATTTTGCCCTAGCAGATGAACAGGGCTACAAGAGAGTGAGACACAGGATAGATATGTTTCAATAGAGATAAGGGTTTAGAAAAAGTCTAAGGTATGTGGCACTACTGTTATTTGCAGGATGGAAAGCCTAGTTTGGGGGAAGAAGAGCCAGGGTATGCCATAACATGGGCATGTAGGGGCTTGGAAGGGAAGCACCGAAAAGGAAACATGAGAAGGAGGTAAAATCAAACTCCACCTGCCAAATACCTGGCCCCACCATTGAGAACCAGTATAACTCCACGGATACCTGAGTTACAAAAGAAAGTCCTTGTCCAGCCTCTGCCGGAGCTTCAAGGAGAACTCTCAGTGCCCCACTGCCTTCAGCCAACCCCTATTTTTCTCATCTGCAAAATGGGAAAGTTAAAAATGAATGAGGACACCTATTCCATTTCTTGGTCTCACAAGTTTAATATAATACTTAATGGAGCCCTTTGATCATCTCAAATAATGATGCAGAAAATACTTAAATTTATGCAGGTTGTTTCTTTTGAAAAAGTAGAAACAAAACATATTTTCTTCCATTCATCTTCAGATTTTTCTAATGAAGGCACTTAAAAATATATATCATATTGCCTAGACTAGGAACCAACCCTGGATTTTAGTCTTAGTTCTGCCGATAACTTATTTGTGACCTTAACCAAGTCACTTCCATTCCCAGGGACTCTATTTTGTGTACAGAATTATAGGATGAGATGTCACTGCCCTGTGGTCTCAGGATTCAGTGATGTGGGGCCTTCTGCCATAACTTGTTTCAGCCCTTATGGTGATTTGTCCCTGGATGTCTTATCTCAGAGCAAGGCAGATGTAATTAGCTTCCACTGGCCATTTACAAAACATCAATTAATATAACATAAATATATATTATACATGTTTTATACATTATTTGCATGTTTTGTGGGGTGGGTATTCATACAGAGTATATTCATACTCATGATGCCAGATTCCTAGAAAAAGTCCTGGAATCTTATACTATATCTGCTTGTTCTAGAACCCATGAATAATCTTTCCCCAATATACCCACTGCCATAGACTAACCAGTTACTTGAGAAGCAGCACAGTACACAATATGCCATTCTCATTTTGCAGTCAAGATCAAAGCAAATATGGTTTAAGTAACTTATATAGAAAGCACATAGAAAATAAAAAATAAAATTTAGGAACCCTCAATATTAACTTGTCAAATGGAAAGGCACCAATAAATATTTGTGAGTGAATGCAAAGAAAGAAAGTGTTTGCATTACTGAATTAGTCTGCCTCCCAAAGGGCAGCATAAACACTGAGACTGGAACAGCAAACAAGTTCAAATAACATCATTCTTGTCTACAAAAGTGACAGCAAGTAAGTAGTTTCTTGTTGTGTTATTTACTGGTTTTGAAGCAACATCCAAGTCTCTAAATTGTCAGACAAATTTCTTCCAGTTTTTAAAGCATAGAATACTATGTGATTGAAGTTAAACTGTTGACCCTGAAATTTTGATTTATTTATAAATAAAAATTTATTTTTGTATTATGTTACATATATTTTCTATTAAAATAAATTATTTTATCATAATATTAATTATATAGAAACTATATAGCCCTGGCTGGTGGTTGGCTTAGTGGATAGAGCATTGGCTTGGTGTATGGATGTCCCAGGTTTGAATCCCACTCAGGCACACAAGAGAAGTGACCATCTGCTTCTCCACCCCTCCCACTCCCCCTTCTCTTCCTCTTCTGCCCTCACAGCCAATAGTTTGATTGGTTCAAGCATTGGCCCCGGGTGCTGAGGATAACTTGGTTTGTCAAGTGCATTAGCCTCAGGTGCTAAAAATAGCTCAGTTGATTTGAGTATCAGCCCCAGATGGTGGGGGCCAGGGGGAGGTTGCTGGGTGGATCCTAGTCGGGGCACATACAGGAATCTGTCTCACTGTCTCCCCTCCTCTCACTTAAAAAAAATTAAAAGAAATTCTATTGAAGTACATGGAATATGCTATATTCTAATGAAATGTTATTTCATAATAGCCCCTTCTGCTAACAAAAATTAGGTGATCAGGGAATGTGCAGATACTCCAGTACTTTCAGCCTTTTGTATAGTGTATTTTCAACAATGAAATAAAAGTTGGCTTTGCATCTCATTTGCATAACTGAACAACTTTTTCTGACTTGTCATTTGCTTTTCTGATGTTCTTGTTTAATGAAAAAAAATCAAATGCTTCTTTTTTTATCACTTCATAGTCATTTTGAAATATCCCCTAATTTTTGTGAGCAGTATACATGAGACCCTATGCTAGAACTCAGAATCCAAAGGAGGTTAAGACACAGGCTCCTGACCTTGAGAAACTTACAGCCATGTTGAAGATATGGAAACCTTCAAAAAAAATTTTTATTTGTTAAAATGCAAAGAGAAAATCTTTGTTTATTAAATAAATGGTTTCTGAAATAGTTAGAAATAAAGAGGAATCATGTCTGTAACATGCTCTCAAACAGTTCAGAAAATATGTATATTTATGCATACATCTGTTATAAACATGCATGAGTACGTACACATATATGTGTATGTGTATAAATAAATGTGTGTGTTCATTTGTGTATGCATACATGATATATACATACAGGGTGGGGCAAAAGTAGTTTTATAGTTTTAGAATGTGAAACAGAATTTATTCTTGTATTGTTATTTATTAATTATTGTATTATTTTCCATACAAACAACTATAAACCTACTTTAACCATGTTCTGTATATATCACATATACATATATATCACATTCACACATTTAGGGAGAAAATAATATAGCAAATATGGGAAAATTTTAGCATTTGGGGAATCTAGGTAAAGGATGTATAGAATGTATTCTCCATGAGTCACTACAGCACTCAAAGAAATGAAAATTGTTCTTTGGAGCAAAAAAAAAAAAAATCTAAAATCTTGTTCTTTTTCTGTGTAAAAATCAGATATACATGAAGCCTGTAAGTAGATATACAGTATATCTGTGGTATTAAAATTTCACAGCAGGAGGAAATTAGGGAGAAGAAATGTCTAAAAAGGGCTCTTGGGGTGGCAATAATGAGAAAAAGGTTGAGAAACGCTGGTCTCCAGGAGTTCTGTAGCCGTTTTTTGCAACTTTTCTGTGAGTCTGAAATTATTTCTGAACAAAATATGTAAACATGGTGATATGCCAGTGCAGGATGAGTTAGGGGGTCACAGAGGAGGGGTCCTGATTCTACAGGGTGGTGGAGGCAGTGCTGGGTCAGGGGGCACAGCAAGTCCCCACCAGCAAGGTGACATTTGACCCAGGTCTTGAAAGAGAATCATGAGTGTGTCGGGTAGATAAGGATGCAGCCTAATCCCAAAAAGCCTCAGAGGAAGATTTAATTTTATATCATTCAATCGTATTGTTTAGCATACTTTACCATATTCTAATGAGATACAAATCGATAAGCCACATCTTTTCTAGAGGATGACTTATAATGAAATAACAATCCTTTGTTAGGAAGAAGATCCAACTTCTAAACTTTCTAAAGAAATAGTAGTTTGAGGGAAAACAACTGTCTTTGCTGTAGGATTCACTGTACATCCAAACATCCAGTCCCTGAAGGAATGTTTCAGACTCGTGGTTTGTGGTCTTGGGAAACCCTCTGGGATTGTGGAGAGGGAAAGTGCCACCCTGTGAAATTGGTTGTTAGCTCCGTTGCTGCCCTGGGTCCGGAGGCCTGGGAGCGGCAGAGGTAGCTCTCGCACCCTGCCTTTCTGTCGCTGGAAACCCGAGCCTGAGCTGTGGAAATGCAGTCAGAAAGCATACTGTGAGCAGGGGCGCAGAAAGGGGCAAACCCTGGAACAACTGTACTTTCCTCCCCTTGACAGTTGCCTTTTGTTTGGACAAATAATTTGAGAAGAGAACAAAAAGCAATTGTTTGCTTAATGCCAAGCCACAAGAACATGGAGTCTGTCTAGCCACACCGAGGAGAAAATTTCTTGTCCCAAACATTCCTGATGATTCATTTTCTGGTCCTGTGGACCAAGGCGACACAGAAAGCACCGAGTGTCCCCAGAACCCCAGTCACTCACTGGTCAGGGGCCACCTCACTCATTCATAACTCAGTAGGACAGAAGTGCAGGGAGAGCCAGGCTGGGCCGAGCCAGAGGGTGCTGTGCTGAGGGCGGGGGCGGACAGCCAGTCATTAATGCACAGAGATGCCCTGCCTGCCAGTGGCCTGTTTTCTAGGCCAGAAGAGTCTACAAAAAAAGTACAAAACCTTGTGTTCAAAAGTTTTGGAGTTTATAACATATACAGACTCATACACACATGCCCAGAAACACACAAACTGCTTGTGATACATACAGTCAGTGCCAACACAAACAGGGCTCTGGCCAAATTTCGTGTTGGTTAGCAACTGGCCAGTGAAGTGTTTAAAGTTAGAGGCCAACAGAAAAACCCAAACAGTGCTGTTTTTCCTAAACTTGAAGTCACCAGTTAGTATTGCTTTTCCTTTGCAGAATGGTTTTCTAATATCTTCACTCAGGAAAGATCCTGTCTGCAAAGAAGCCCATGACAGGTTTGCTATTAGGTGAGTTCATTACCATGAATCCATCCAAGGTGAGTTTCAATAACAATTACAAGGCATCAAGCCATGATACCCAATGGCCGCTTTAAATTTGTGACCAGTGCCAGTGAAAGGGAGGAGGAGGGTGCTGGGCTTCTAGAACTGCCTAGTCTCCAAAGTTTATGGAAGCACTGAGGCCCCAAAAGAGGAAGGAGCAGCCGACTGACAGCTGGAAGAGAAGGCTGGGGAGGAAGAGTGCAGTGCACCCCAGGCTCCCAGAGTCCACCCAGCACCATACAGAGAGTGAGCACATCATCCTAGATGCATCCCCATAGTAGGAATAACCCTCTTTTCAAAATCTCCTACCTCTTCTACCTCCTAATAAAGTCTGTCCCCAGGAAAGAATTGATGTCCATTATTTACCATTGCGTCTGAATATATTTAACTCACTGTCGCCAGGTCATAGGACATGTTGCACTTGAACTCTGACCTAACAGCCTTGACATCTGCTAGAAGAACTGGAGCCATTGGCCAGCAAATGGGAGAAGCTTTTGTAGGGATGAGAAGGAGCAGGCTCCTCAAAAACTGTTCTCACTGCTTGCCTGTTCTTCCCTCTCAACCTTCAGATCACAGCCTAATTCTCTATTCCTAAGTAGGTCAAATCCTGATGAGATGGTATCTTGGTACCATATACGATCTCATACTGTAGTCCATACTGAAGTCAAGACCCATGTCTATACTTGATTACTATTCTCTCTCAAGTGCCTTTTCCAATGCCTGGCAGATACCACATTTCGATGGATATTTGTTAAAAGAATAAATAATTAAATGAAGGCTTGGATGGATGGACAGATGGACGGACAAATGAACAGGTGGCAAAATTCCAGTACAACTCCATCTGGGCCTTGTCCATCTTCCTATGATCCTGCCTTTCTGAGAACTCTGAATTTCAGTGCAAAACTTAAGCCTAGTCAATAGGTGATGGTGTTACTGGATGCTCATGATGAATGGCTGTGTAGCTGCCAAGAAAGGCCGAGAGAGCAACCACAGAGAAGGGCTAGGAAAATAAAAGGCAGAGAGGGAGATAGAGAGAGGTCGAGAGGTGTGCAGAAATACAGACGGGGCAGCGGGAGGGGAAAGGCAGGCGCGTTGGAGAAGCGGAGGGAAACAGGGCAGAAGGCTGGGGAAGAGCAGCGGGACAGGGAAGCCGCCGGGCGGGCGCAGGAACCGTGGAAAAAGAATTTGCATCGTCAGGGAAATAAAGATGATAAGGGCTTCTCTAACTGGACTGCAGGGAGGTGAGAGCTGAAAGTGGGAGGCTTGTAGAAGGAAGGGAGAGGAGGTGAAAACTTCTATCCAGAAAAGAATTCGCCAGCAGAGAAAGAGAGAAACAAGATGAGAGTGCTGGCCTGCAGGCCGCAGAGAGGTGCCCGAGGGAGAGGCCAAAGCCGCAGCCGCCCTGCCAAGGGAGGGGGCCCCAGGGGGCTCTCCCTGCCAGAATCCTGAAGTCTCCGACTTTTTCCACCTTATGAGCTGTAAATTGATCTATTCAGTTAGAGAAACCTGGTTTTTATTGAGTAATTTCCTCTGAAAGACCTCCAGTTTTGAAAATGTCCCCAAAGCTGTCTGCCTCCCTTCACCTCCCCCTCCCCCAATTCCCCCCCATCCCTACCCGTCTGGGTCCCTGTGTCTGTGCTGTGAATCCCGAAGGCTGCCCCCCCCCCCCAGCTGCTCATCAGGGCCCTTGGCTCCTCCCACTTAGTACGTGTGCTGCTAAAGCTCATTCCAACCTGGCACTGGGTCCTGCATGGGACAGAGGCCTTGGATCTGTTTGTTCTGCCGGCCAGGTCCCAGCATGCACCCCTGCCCCACCCTGGGGCAGCTCAGGAGCCCCCCCCCCACACACACACACACAAACATACTGCAGCAGGGATTTCTAACTGTCCTGAGCCATGTCCTCCGCCTGGCCTTGATATCAAGGAAATTTCTCCATTTTCTTCATAGCTTTCAAACCGGGCCTCTTGCAGATGCAAACAAGGGGCTCTTTATGGGAAACACTTCCATCTCTTGCTTTCACATTGCATCTTTTATGCCTGCATCCCTCAAAGCGTTTTCGCAGACAAGTGTCATTGTCTCCCTTTACAGATGGCACCCAGAGGAAAGCACAGAAAGTCAAGTGGTTCAGCGAAGGTCGTTGGAAAAGTCAGACAGAGGTGGGAACAGAACTCAGAGCTCCCTGCTCCCAGGCCTGTCACCTGTTCCTTCCCAGGCCTAGCTGGAAACAGATCAGCTTCTGTGAAAGCCCTTCCCACACCCCAGCATCCTGCCAACTTTGCCTTAAAGTGCAAGACGGAAACCTCGTTTTCCCAGTCAGGATCACACAGATCTTTGGACCGAAGGGGCCATCTTGCAAAATCACTTGAAGACCAATGGACTTGCCAAGACCACGTAGGGAGGGAGGGAAGCCTGGGGGCCCCCTCAGGAGGTGACATGCAGGCGTCGGGCTCAAAAAGCAATTACATTACCTGTGTGGCTGAGGTTTTACTGCCTGCTCAATCTGAAAGTTAGCAAAGTAGTAATCAATGAAAAAGAAATATAATTGAGAAGATTAAAAGCTGAAGGTGGGTATGGACTGGGGAGGGAAGTGATTGCTAAAGAGGTCCATTTGTATAATTCAAAGGTCGATGCCTCTCATTAAACTCACATCTCCAGACACTCAGGGGATGAAAAAGAATCTCTCCATGCTGACTGGCTGACACCTAAGAGTTTCCTCTGGCCTTTTTCAAGGGCAGCGTGAGGCCAGAGGGACAGAAGAAGCTGTTGGAAAGAGAGTTTAGGGGAATCCATAAGCAAAAGAACATTGGAAGAATTGAAACACAAAGCCAGGTCTTCTGACCCCTTTAAAAAGTACACCCAAGTTTCTTGTAGATTCTGAGGGCTTGTTCCCATGATATAACGCAAACTGAACCGATGCCCTAGGAAGTCCTAGGCTGGCGTGGCCTCACCTTCTCTGCTTCTGTTCATTCCCACCCCAACACACACACACAAAGTTTACCTTTACATGGAATGCATGCGCTTCTTTCACTGTGAATCAGTGCTAGGCTCTGACTGACACCACATGTTTAATCGCAGAACTATCAACTGCCTCTGTCTCTGAGACAACTGACAAGCTTGTCCCCCATACTCCTCTCTGGGAGGGAAGGTGTGTTGGAGAGTGTGTGTGCGTTGTGTGTGTGTGTGTGTGTAAAAATTAAGATGGTGAGGGCCTGGGATCAAGGAGCAGAGTCACCCTTGCCTCCAGGACACAGACACCAGAACAAACAATGTTATGGTTTGCCTTTCTGCCCTTGTTCTTGTTCCGTCATGGTTGCTAACAAGATGTCCAGTTTATCTGGGTCTTCCTTGCCCTTCATGTTATCTTCTGACCTTGTTGCTTACACCAGGGATCCCTATAAGTGTGTCTTGGAGACTATGACACATACAGGACTACCAGATATAGCAACTGTATTAGTTCACTCTTGTTTCCTAAGACATTACCACAGTGTTAGCTGCTTAAAACAGCATGCATTTTCTCTCACAGTTTGCAGGGGTCAGGAGTCTGGTGAGGTACAGCTGGGTTCTCGGCTCAAGATCTCACACAGCTAAAATCAGGGTGCCAGACAGGCAGCTATGTCTCCTGAGGCTTAGGGTTCTTATCCAAGGTTTTTCAGAGTGTTGGAAGAATCCAGCTCATTGCAGTAGGACCCGGGTTTCTATTTTTTTGCTGGCTATTAAGTGGAGCAGTTCTTAGCCCCCAGATGCTGACCTCTGTTCCCTGCAACACGGCCTTCCATGCAACACAGTGGTTTTCTCTTTCAAGGCCAACAGAAGAATTCTCTATGACTTCAAGTCTCAGACTTCTGTTTCTGACCTCCAGACCCAAATTTAAAAGTATGGTTAGTCTAACACCCCTAGATAATCTCTATTTTGATTGACTCAAAGTCTACTGGTTAGTAACCTTAATTACATTTGCAAAAACTCCTTTTGCCATGAAATGTAGCATACTCACAGGACTGATGTCCCATCATAACCATGTGTTTCACCCCCACTCCAAGCGAGATTATACAAAGGTGAAGGTCACTAAGGAGCATCTAAGAATTCTGTCTAAAAGCAAGAAAATAAAAACAACAGATGCCCAGTTAAATTCGAATTTCAGATAAACTACAGAGAACTCTTTTAGTATGATCATGTCCCAGACAATATGTGGGATATACTTATACTTAAATGTCATTCACTGTTGATCTGAAATTCAAATTTAACTCAGTAGCCTGTGTTTTATCTGACAACTTCTACATGCAGAGCCTCAGGCTCTCTGCTCCACAAAAGGCCAATCGGCTTGCAGTGAGAGGAGGCATTTCCTTTGTGAAGCAAACAGCAGTAGAACTTTCTTCAGCTGGGGGCCCTGTCGTGATTAGAGAAGGCCTCTGTGGCCTCATTTCTGCAGCATCTCCTCCTCTGCTTCTCTCCCCCAGCTCCCTCAGCCCACAGCTGTCAACACCCCGCAGGCACACGGAGAGCAATGGCTGTTCCCAGGCTGTGTGCAGAAGTGGGCCCCAAGGTCAGCCACAGAGTCTCGCCTTGAGTCCCAGCCTAGTGGGTGGGGTAGGAAACTGGGAGGGCAGTTTCGGGACAGGGGGAGGCAGAGACAAGCTGGGCCCTCTCTCCTCGGCCTGGCCCTGCGTGGAGGATTCCTGCCCCAGGGGTGCTCCGGCCCTTGAGGTGGGTCAGACAGGCTCTTTGGAGCTCAGAGACTCCCCTCGTCAGCAGAGGAGATTTCCTTGTGAGCGGTGCGTGGCTCTGTCAGGACTGCTCCCGCTCTGTGCCAGCAACACTTCAGACTCTGGCCAGCCCAGTGTTACATTCTCACAGGCCAGGCCCTATTGGCCTGATCCTAGGATAGGATTATTCTTTCCAGTTTTCACTAACAAAAATCCCCTTTTATTTGGACACTCAAGTGGCCTCTAGGAACAAGGCTTTCATGAGTTGCCAAAAATGTTCGGATGCCGCAACATTTGTGTGTGTGGCCAATTACATCGGTACCTCTGGGACTGATCCCAAAGGCCTTTCTCAGGCAAAATTCCTATGAACTTCCAGCAGACCCCCACCCTTTCTCCTGAGCTCTGTGTGTAAGAGGAGGCCCTGGGCCGCTGTAGATGGGCTTATTCATGGGGTTCTTACCCTTATGAAATCAATCTGAGAGGGGCGAGTGATTTATATGAGCACTAGCCAATATATTATTAGAATTAATATCATTATTTTGCTGCTTCTCGTTTTAGGTTTTCCTCTCATAAATCACTGCAGTTTGATAAGATTGGGCTGAGTGTTGGCTGCACACAGACTAGAGTGTTCTGCAGTGTGGGAGCAAAGGACCATTTGGCGAGTTCAGACAATGCCCTCCATTGTTTTCTGACTTATTGAAAGCTCAGGTTTTGCAAGTGTTACATGTACTCACTCATTGATGCTGTGCAAAGCAGGGATTAGTGAGATTGTTTTGACCTGAAAACTATCATCATCCAGCTTTGGTTTCTCGGAGTCTCTGGTTGGTTGTGAGTTGCCTTTTCCACAGCCAAGTCATGGCCATGGACAGGTTGGGTAGGTGTTTTTATAATCATTCTTTCTTTTCATCTTCATATTGGGCCAACACACACTAACTTGTCTTGTGTCTGCTCTGAGTTTCCTAACTGCTGCAGCCGAGGATTTATTTGAGCCCTTCCTTCACCACCATACTTATTTACTACGTCGGTAGTGTGCCGTCTGTATAGTTGACGCCATCCCATTGCTAAACCAGCGCAGGCTCTAACCTCTCGTAATAAGCCCACAAATATGGGCATCTGGGCCGTATCCTGCAGGTTTGGGTGCCCTCTTCCACTGGCCTCTGCGGGCACTTCATGCAAAGCTGCCCTCCACTACCTGCTTCCCAAAAACTTGCGGCAGAAGACATCACAGGGGAAGCATGAGGGGTTTTCTCACAAACAGAACAACATCAGAAATGCTTACGTTAGTCTGCACTAGGAGAGCAGAAAAGGCTGATGCACCTTCGAGCCCAGTCACGCTCATCCGCTCTTCATCTCTTTCACCCACACCATCCTCACCCTTGCATTTGCTGCCCGCCTGCTCATCAGTTATGTGCAGGGGCTTTTGCCATTATTTTTCCCTCATCTATACTTCTTGCCTGAGGATTCTTCTGCCCCTTCTCCTCTTAGTTCTGAAAATGAAACTTAGGGGGAAAAAACTTAAGAGAACAGGGTGCAATCCCACTGGTACATCTACCTGCTCCTAAGAGGAATTCAGATGTTAACCCCTCTAAGGGTGACCAAACACCTGGTGCTTTATTAAATGGAGTGAGAATGTAGCAAGAAGTTAAACCTTAAATAAAACTTAAAGAGATGGGGCTTCCAAACCCAGGGTCTTATAACAGTCACTCACTAAATAGTTGTTGAGTCAAACGGATTTGATATTGATGCATTTTTCTGTTTTAAGAGAAATGACTAAATAAAAACCCTTTCCAAATGAAAGCTTTTTCCCAAAATAAGGGTTCATTGCTATATCCTTAGTGGCATTCCCATGTCAGAGCTACACAGGGAGCCCTCCCTGCCCTGGTACGTGGAGGTGGGAATTCTCAGAGCAGCCTCAATTTTACTGGAAACATAACATGCCTGCATGTGAGCACATAACAGTGTACCATTATTGTTCCCCCAATCCCACTTCACACACCCTCTCTGGCTAACACAGGCAAGGTCTTTCTTCCAAGGGGGGACATTACAAAGGAAAATGAGTCAAGAAATTGCTTTTGGAAACTGAAAAGGATCTTTAAAATGTTGGTTCTGGAATGTACACCATTGAGACAGCAATCACAGGTGACAAAAACTTGGCTAGTGATGTTACAAGGTAGGAGCACTCTTACTACCTTGTAATTCCATGTTCTTAGTCACGAGGTTTCATTTCAGCTGCATCATTAACACAGTATTCTTGGAAGCTGACACAGTATTAGCCCCATTTCATAAATGCCAAAATTGAGGCTCTGGGAAATTGGGTGACTAGCCCTAACAAGCAAGGGTATGGACTAAAGCCAGCGTGCTTTCTCTCCTTCTGAGAAATGCTGTTCAAAATGGAAACACTTTTCTCTATAGCAGCTCTTATTAACATATCCTTCCAACCAGGCTGTGAAATTCTTGATATTGGTGACAAAGACAATGATGATGGTACTGATGACAATGGTGACTATTTATTTTGACCCACTAACTTTCAAGCAGGTATTATATTTCAATTCATTGAATCTTCAAAATGATCCTATCAGTTCATATAATAACACTAGCCCCATTTTATTATATTAATTAGGAAAAAAAGGCTCAGAGATGATGATTAACTAGTCCAAAGTCACACAGCTAAAAGATAGACAAGCTCTGATTTGACTATGCTGTGTGTGCTCTTAGTAACTGTTGTATTGCACTGAACCACACACCTGGTTAGAAAAACTAGGCTGATTGTTTTTCGTGTCCCGTTCCCTTTAAACCCCAGACTTTCTATTTCCTCATTTCTCACAGTAGGCATCTTTCTCCTCATTTCTCACAGTAGGCATTTCTAACTGCTAGCCCCATTTAACATTTCAAAATGTGCAACTGACTGATACCAACCATTTGGAGCAAAGGAGAACAAAATGTAAGGTTTGTTCTCTTTCTCTCTCTCTCTCTCTCTCTCTCTCTCTCTCTCTCCATTTGTGACTCAGTATCGTACTACTTCTCACCAATATTGGTTTCTCACCAATAACATAGATCAGAGCCACTAAGGGACCCACTTATATACGTCAGTGAATCTCTTTGTAAATGATGCACATTATATATGATGCAGTCTTACAATGTTTGCCCTAAAAAAAAAAAAAACTAGCAGAATATAGAAATGTGTAGTCATGCCTCAACTACTGAAAACATTCATGGATCATTCTATGATTCATCCTTTTTCGAGATAGTGTGGTAGCTCAGTGAAATCAGAAAAGCAGTGTTCAGCACCTACCTCTGAAACACAAACTTTTAAGTAACATTTAAAAAATATAACTTCAGGCAGGGTATTTCATTTCACTGAACATATTTCCTCAGCTATAAAGCGGGGATAACGCTATTCTACTCTCAGCTGCTAGGAGGATTAAAATACACCTGTTCTGACGAGGCGCAGGCCCTCCACAATACTGCGTTCCCTTTTGGAATATATGTTATATAATTCAGCTTTATCTTCCAGATGCTAGTTTATATAAACTGTAACCATCAATTTGTAGACTGTAGACTGTGTCTTAACACAGTGAAGTAATCAGAGGTTATTGACTAGGTGACCTCAATTTCCCCTTGCACTGAGCACTCCAACCCACTTGTACGGACCAGCTTATGTGGCTTTCCTTTGATGTTCTCAAGGGCTGGGGAGTCTAAGCATTTGGATGGTCCCAGAGTGCTAGCTGGGTACTTCGTGTCTTTGTCCCATGCATCGCGTATCTACTCTGTTGGTGTTACCCCACCTTGTATCTTGCCTTCTTTACCCCTCCGTCCTCCAATGATACTCTCCACTGCCATCCTACCCTCTCTTCTTCTTTCTGATTTTTTGTGTTTTGCCCTCTTTCCTCCAGATTTCTCAGCCTTTGGTACCAGTGAGACTTGGCTTGTATCCTTGCTAACTGTTCAAGGCAAGAGCCTAGCCAGAAACAGATGGCACACTCAAATTCAAAGAACTCTGGAAAGTTTAAATTCAAAAACTATTTACAAAATGTAGGCAGATTGTACCACACAAGGGATGGTGCAATACTCTAGATCTAAAAACCGGGGAGCTGCTACCACTTCTAGGTTCAAAGGGGTGAGGAAAGAGAACCTGAAACTTAACTTCTAGAAACTGGAAGGAGTATCATAGAGAGAGACCCCATTGGAAAGGTGGGTAAATCCCTCAAACATTCTCTCCTCTCTCTCTTCCATATCCTGCAAGGGTTTCCTATCAGACAAACCCAACAAGAAGCCAAAGATCAAACCTCAGGAGACCAGAGCAGGGTTAAGAAGGGTCGAGGGTAAGGAGGGGCACAGACACCGAAAGAGATCGTGTTCTTCTGTCCAAGGGCCCAGCAGTCACACACACCTTCCACCTTTGCAGCAGCATTTACTCCTCTGTTGGGTCTGGACTGCCCACTATACTAATAGCCAGAAGTCCTGTGTGTTGAGGGTGGGGATGATTAGGGTGTGGCTGTGATCTTATGCAGACTTACAGGCCAAACTGTGTTCTTAATCTTCATTTTGTTTTCCTTCCTTTCTTTAATTTACTATCGCCTGCTCTACATTTTATGGAGCTATTTTAAGCACACACAGGAGGTCTTCTTGCCATACACAGGGAACAATCAATGTCCTCACTTAATAATTCATTCCTTCATTAAGTGCCTCAAGTAATTAAATAAAACATGAATAAATTCCACACTGATATTTGCTAAAGTTTTGTTTCTAGAGAATTTTACCTGTTGCAGGATATGTTGGGGCCATTATTCACTATGGTGAACACTGGAACAAAGAAACCTTCACAGCACAGAGTCCCATAGGACTGACTTCATTCTAATATTTATCAAATGCCTATGAAGCACTAGATATTTTAGAGGCATCACCACCCATATTGAGGTAGCCCTATGGAGTTTTTAAAAAATGGAGGCTCAGAGAAGCTCACTGTCTTACTAAAGGATCACATCAGACACAATTGGATACTGGGTTTGCCTGCCACCAAAGCCCTGTTCTTTCTACTGTTCCCCACCACTTCGTCTTTCTGACACTCCTTTGGGGAAGTAGGCAAAGCAGAGAAATATCTTCATAACTCACAGAATTGTACTCATTACAATGCATGCCTATGGGGGAAGCAGAGAGCCAAGTGTCAATTTCAGGAGCTTGGGAGACCACCTCTGAGAAGTGTCCTGAAAGAATGGAAGTGAAGAAGGGGAGAAGGCTGGCAGAAGAGAGGTTCCTCTTCTCTTGCCTCATTCCCCTGAGCATCCCTCAAAAGAAGTTCAGCCAGCAAATTTCTGTGGGCCCAAATGTTATATAAGTTCTCCAAAGAAGCCCACCCTCACAGAATGTGACTGTGCTCTGGCTCTTCTAGGAACCATTAGGAGACATAACCACTCCTGCAAGGGCTGCCACATTAGTACTGGGCTCACACTCCTTTCCAATAACTTGTTTCTTTGATGACCTCCCTGTCAGCGTGTTCTAATTGTTTCCCATCATCATCAACTTTTCCACTTTACCACTAGTTTTGTGAAGCTATGGATTGCTGCTAAGTCTTCCGAAGGCCTTCTGAATGTGAGGGTAGTCCCATTCCTTAGGGAGGAGACTCATTTTCTTCTACATTCTCATCACTCCCTGACCTTATCCCAAAGAGCTTCTCTTCCAACTTGTCCCTTTGAGAATAATGGCTGTACCATTCCCTTTGTGGTCTCTGAAACCCTTTGTCCTGCTCCTCCCTCCTAGTCACATCAAATCAGTCAGCAAGTCCTGCTGTGACTCTCTGCCTCCTTCTTCCTCACAACGACCATCATAGTTCGATCCCTCGCCCTCTCTCCTTTGACACACACTGAACACGGCATAAAGGTTTGGAATGACTGAGCAGATGAACCATTTTGAGAGAAAGTCTCCTAATCACCTCTCCATGCCTTATCCATGTTCCACTGAGCTACTAGATTTAACTTTGTAGTATTTGGATTTGATCCTGTTACTTCCTCCTTTAAGGTATCTCCTAACATCTGCCGATTGCATAAGAGGATATTCAAAATCCTCTAAGCTGACACCACAGGGATTGCACCCTCCTTTCCAGGTGCTCCCTCCAGCCTACTCTGCATTCTTTATTCATTTATGCCTCCCTACTTGCGCTCAGTGTCCCCTCTACCCACAATACCAACAACCAACTCTTATCACACCTCCTGTTTATCACCAGTCCAAGCTCTTAACCACCACGCTGGGAGGGAGAGAATCCACTGTACCAGATTGGCTCAGTTAGTTATGGCCAGGGGAACAAGACCACTGATTGTACACACTTATGATGCAATGTGTGTACTTACTATAAACATGGCCAGTGGAAAGCACTCATTTGTGGGAGCGGGCCTGGAAGGGTGAACCATCAGTAACCAGATATCCATCCCAAGTTATCTGTTGTATTTCCTGTGTTGCTGTGGGATCACAGAGAAGACAGGCTCTGTGTCTGTGAGCTAGTGTGTTACATAGGACAGGCATCCGAGAGACCAGTCTGCCAACTGGGAGAGGCTCATGCAGGGACTCACTTATTATATTGGCTAGCTAACACGCTTTTCTTGTCACTCACAATATGTATACGGAGACACAATTTACTGCTAGCTCTTTCTGGCTCTTGGTACTTACACTACCATGCCCACCCCTAAAGGAAGGAGCGGGGGTTAAAGAGGAAGTGGTGGGCAACATCAGAGAGAGGAGGGGCATAGAGATCCGTGCGCTTCTTGTAACTCTTTATTCTTCCTTTCTCATTGCAATTGTCTATTAGAAAGCATGTGAGATCAGAGTACTTTAGAATATTTCCATTGTCTTTTATCTGCAGAAACTTTTCTTAAAAAAGTTTGTGGCACAATGTTAATGAATCTGGCAGAAATGTAGCTGTTGGGCACATGGGGGACTACGAGCATGGTGTGACTCACCCGGCCCCTCCTGCTCAGCATCTGGGGAGGTACCAGGTTAGAGCACAACAGCAGGGCCCTGGGAAAGGCCAGTATCAGACAGGTCTGGCCACCAGAAGGACCGACTCTCGACCAGGGTGCAGGAGGTTTCATTACAAGCTCTGGTTGAGTTTTCTGTATTAGCTTTTCATCAAAGAATTCTAACAAAGCTGTTTTTCTTGTACCTTTGCAGGTCCCTTATTTGAGAGAGAAAATGGCTATATCATTTGCGGCCTGCGTATGTTGTGTCTGGTTCCCGTGGTTTGTTTTCTTGCTTTGAAAACGAAACCATTCATGGCTCAAAGATGGAAAGCAGACCACATTTTGTCAGCGAGGCCATTCGTCATGTCCCCCAGAGGGGGCTGTGAACTCCCGCAGCCTTGCACTCTGCCAGCACGGAGACCACCCATGTTGCGGAGCTCAGAAGGCCACCAGGCAGCGCTGGGCACGAGGCTCTGCTACCCAGCTGGCCTGAGGCCCCGGCCAGCTCCCGCCCACCCCTGGGGATGCAGGTATGAAATAAACCAGTGTGATAGTTTGGGGAGACTAGATTCTACCTGGCAGTCGAGGTCTCTGCAGGACTCTGAGGTGGGCCCAGGGTAAACTTGCAAACATGTCCAGAGTGAACAGAGGTTCTCAGATCCACTTCAGAGCAGAACATGGTGAGGAAATCACTTGACTGGTCCGTTAAAAGTTGTTTGGCTTTGCATAAGTTGAACTCTTTTGTTTTTTACTGTTCTGCAGAAAGCTAGTTGTAAAATGCTCTAACATATAGCAAAGAACTTCTGCTTGCAAATGTCTGCACCTGCTGAGTGGGGGGGACCAAAGGAGGCATGCAGAGGCATCTTTGCAAAAAGTTCCTGATGCAGCTGTCCCGGGCAGGCTGGCATTTCTCAGCAACTTGGTCAGACTCACCTGGAAACTTACTAAAGATGTAGAGCTCTGCGGTGGCCCACCCAGACCTCAGGGGCTGACAGCCTGGAATCTGCATTTATAACAATTATCTCAGGGGATTGTTAATGCGAACCCATTTGAGAATCAGGACATGAGGGCAATGTTGATTACAGAACTCCACGGCTGGGGAACGTCTCTCCATGTGAGCCCAGAAGGATGCTCTGGTCTCCAGGGCTGATTAGCAGGGCCAGGGGGAGAAGAATCCTGATGGCTCCGCCAAGCCGTGTCAAGACTGGAGAAAATGAGCACAGGGCTCCAGCCTCCTGAGTCCATAAAAGACTGCTGTAAATATGCCAGTTGGGCCAGGAACAACAGCCTAAGACAAAGCAGGAACTAATTATAATTGGGCTCAGGGAGGAACAGTGAGCGTAGAACCTGTATTTAAAACCTATTTCATTCTTATGTCTTTGTTCCATTCTTATAGGAAGGAATAACTGACTCTCATTGTAATTTTATTAAAGTTAAGGTTACAACAGAAAAAGCATGGAAGTATGTACTTCTTATTTTCATTTAAACCTATTGGACATCCTGTCTTAATCTCTTAGGCATACGCAGCCCAGGTACCATACACCTAGGGTAGACTCCAGGCATCAGGATAAGTCAAGAACACGGATGGGATTTTCCCTACAACTGCAGGGGTACCCAGCTCACAGTTTACCCTGAACCCAGCATTGATCTGACCCTTTAGGGTTCCTCAGAAGATGCTGAAGCAGTCCCAAACTTTCAGTCACTCTCCAGCTGACCCCTGCCCAGGACGCCCTCACACCAGGCCTGTGCTCCAGGGACTTCCTGGGTTACCAGTTGTCCCAGACCAGTTGGTGCTTCGTCAGCTCCCACACTGGATGGTGACTCCTGAGTCAGATTTCCTGACTTCATGACTTCAGCATGTGTGGCCGAAGGGACTGAGCGGTCATGCTCTCCATAACATCTGGCATGCTCTGCCTCTTGGGCTTCATCTTGCAAATTTAGGGAAAATAACTAATTATCTCATTTCTTTCCCATTGAGTAAAATGGTGAGTTTTGGTGGGAGAAAGTGATGTTGAAAAAACAATGTTTTTTACTTCTTCCTATGCATGATCTATCTTTGAAATTCAGTGATGAAGACCTGTGTGGGAGGGAGGAAGGGCGTTGGGAGGAGGACACATTCCAAGACCTTTGTCCCGAGCAGTCAGCTAATCATATATTACCCACAAATTATTTATATGAATGCAATCAGTATTCCTAGGGTAAGGGATGACCATTATTGGCTATGGCCAAGTCTCCCTGAAAAAAAAAAAAAAAAGCAAAGAAAGGGAAGAGCAAGTGGCACCACTGGCATGAGGAGAGAAAGAAGAATTGCAGAACAAGTAAATGATGAAATGGGGATTTAAAAAAAGAAAGAGGCCTTTGGCTGGTTGGCTCAGTGGTAGAGTGACAGCCCAGTGTGTGGATGTCCAGGGTTCAATTCCTGATCAGGGCACAGAGGGGAAGCAACCATCTGCTTCACTCCCCCCCACCCCCTTCCCCTCCTGCAGCCATGGCTCAATTGGTTTGAGAATATCAGCCTCAGGCACTAAGGATGACTCTGTGGAGCCTCCACCTCAAGCACTAAAAATAGCTCGGTTGCAAGCATGGCCCTAGATGGGCAGAACATCAGCCCAAGATGGGGCGTGCCGGGTGGATCCTGGTCATGGCACATGCGGGAGTCTGTCCCTCTGTCTCCCCTCTTCTCACTTGGAAAAGAAGAAAGAAAGAAAAAAAAATAATAAAACTATAAAAAAAATTAAAAAGAGAAAGCTGGAGGGAAGAATCAGAAGACAATTCTCTATTTTACAGGGATTATATTTTTTCTATTTCCTTGATCACCCCTCTTTTACTTTTAAAAGGAAAGATATTTTTCTTTGTTGTGTTAATACCTTAGAAGTACTTCACTGCATCAGAAATTTTGGGAACTGTGGATTTAGGTGTCTCTTTTTATGTTAGAATATACAACTCTATGCCAATATTTGAAACTCATTAAGACTTGGTAAAGACTCAGCAAGTAACTGAAATGAGTATTGTGCATTTGTTGGAAAATTATCTTCGTTCACTGGTGAATGAAGTTGTTTGCTTTGGGAATAGAAAGGTAGGTTCAAGTGAGGCCACCACTGGTTTCCTTCTCTCTTTACTTCTGTTTCCCTAATTCTTTGCTAAAGGAGACATTTTTAGAGAGGATAAAGACTAACAAATTCCAACTATCATGCACATTCATATTTGTAATTATCATTGTATTTGTAATCATGCAGCATTAGTCTCCTGCATTTTTGCATGGCAACTGTGTCTTTAAAGTGGATATAGACAATGTCCTTGGTTGTCAGCTGATAACAGCATCTGTACCACCTCCTGCTACATTCTCCTATGCATCACCGGGGAGGAGCCTGAAAGTACATTTCTCAGAAATCTTCCTGGGTATAGTTGTGGGTTAGAGACTGCCTCTCAGAGGCCCTTGCACAAAGGTTGGAAGCCAGAGTTCTCCTGCATGAGTTCCTTGTAGACATGTGGTCAGTTAGCAGATGTGGGGGTTTCCAGGCAGGCTCTAGGGAATCACTTGCTCTGGGGCTGTAGGCCAGTGGCATGAGACTCCTAGAGACTTGAAACTCACAGTCACTTCCAGGCAAACTTTAGAGAATTACCCACACCAGTGCTGCTGGCTGCCGAGACGAGCAGAGGGAGTTTCCCTGACCTTAACTCCCCAGTCCTTCCAACAGTTTTGTAAGCTTCTAATTCTCTGAATTAAAAGTATCACTGCTTTATAATATCTGGAGTGGCTTCTGTTTTCCTCACCAAGCTCTGAAAAGTGCAGCAAGCAACTGGAATAGGAGTATAGACATAGCAGAGGTCAAGGAGGCATGTAAGCTCCTTCCTTACTTCCCGTGGAAAGGGAACGGGCACTGACATGCTGCCCTCAGCCCCACATTCCAGCCCAGTGGTTGGGAAACTGCCTCCGATGCTCCTCAGAGTTAAACAAAAATGGCGCCCAGGCCCAAAAGCTACTCTTTTCTCAATTTAAAGAAATAGCCTTCACTTTAAGCATCCTGCTTTACAAAGTTCAAACATTAATAGCACAACCTCTGGAACGTACTGATTCAGGTTTAAAAAGAACCACCTGTGTCCAACATTCACTCAATGGAATATTCGGTAAGAGCAGAGTAACTCAAGTAGAAAAACAATATGTTGGTCTCTTTAGTCTATCACTAATTTCAGCAAAATCGACTGTTTGCTCCTGAATACAGTCTCTGTAAACAAGAAAACATGCTAAGCTCACTCAAAGGAGGGACAGAACCCTGCCAGCATATGTAGATTCTCAAAAAAAATTAACTGAATGAGTTTTTAAAATCACAGAGAGAAATATTTCTTAAATTCAGAAAGAGCATTGAAACTTTTAAACATTCCATGGGGGAGCTAACACCACGAAAATATCCTTAAACACCTGAACCTAAAGGGCACCAGCTCCAGAAAACCTGACTTTCTGGGTCTCCAGGAAAGAGAGGAACGTGAAGCTATGTCTTTCGAGAACCACCGCCATCCTTGCCCTAAGAAGTATTTAACAACACAGAGATGATTCAACAGGCATGCCAGACAGAGAACCCATAAACAGTTCCATTTTCCCACAAAAGGAGTTCTTTAAAATTTCTATGGACTATCATAAAAATATCAGTGTCAAGAACAACGCAGGCAATATTTTGGACATGATCTCTGAGTCCCATTTCAAACTTTGTTTCTTTTTGTGGTAAAAAGACAGTAAGATTCAGAAGCATTGAGCTTAATCCCCAACACTGGTCACTTTTTAATTGAGTGGCCTTGGGAAAAATGTCACTTTGCTTCCTTGAGTTGATTTTTTTTTTTAACCATAAAATAGGGATAATGGCATGAGCCCACCTAATCCCTAAGATCATTGTGCGGGTAAAGTGATGAGACTGAACAGTCTTAGAAAATAAAAATATTCTCAGCATATAACCCACTAATAAAATCTTGTGTCCCTGATTATGGTAACCCTACCTAATTGCTCAGATTTTAAGTTTTCAGTCTTTTCATAACAAAACAAAAACCCTTGTTAACCAATTTCTATGGCATTAAATAGGGAGTGACTTTATCCTACCGACCTATAAACAGAAAATCTGCAACCACAAAATACAGTTAGCACGCACACCTACTTACAGATAGAAAAGTTTATAGCAAAGTTGGTATGGCAACTCTCAGACTGTGAGTATGAGATTGGAGTGGGTCATGTCCTCACTAATAAATGTCAGCTTGATTTGAATTACTTGCTAAAGTACAACTTAGACAAAGCCAAAAAGGAAAACCAAAGCTTTCTCGATAAAATGAGATCCCAAAGCATAAATAAAAGATTCCACCTGAGAAGAATGATTTATTATCTCTCACTCAAGAAAAGGATGCACAGTCAATTCTATGTGACCACATCTCTTAAGTTGTTTGCTAGTGGTTTATAAAAAGCTCACGCATGTGTGTATGCAAGCATACACACACATACACCACCTCCCACCATAGATTCGTAAGTTCAACTAAAAGGAAAATTAGGTTATCCATTGGTTACTTGAAATAAAACTAAGAAAGTTTATTCTTTTCAAGAATTGCACTTCTTTGTCCCTAAAAAAGCAAATTACCCACACCCAGATCAGAAACACTGATATAAGTTTATATTGACCAAAGAAAATTATGGATTTAGGGTACCAAGGTTATTAGTCCCTGGGCTTCAGGTGAGGCCATCACAAAAGAGGCTGAATGTCTAAAACTTAGAAACCCATCATACCTCGCATACGTATGTGAATGGATTTATTCTGCATCATACAAGTTTGAACCATGTCTATTCCACTTTCTTATAAACTATCAGAAATAATGAAAATAATCATTTTACAGCATAAAGGCTTTCATTTCTCTAGTTCTTCAAGCCACCAGAGATATGACATGAGAAAAATATTTACATTTTGTAAGAAAGACATCAAGTACCTTTACCAAGAGCATCCATTTAGAAATGAAAGGTCATAATATATTTTGTCTTTTTTTTTTAACCGTACATGAATTAAATGCCTTCCTTTTTAAACATAATTTAGACAGCTTTACAAAATCAATTATCAGATTTTTGAGGGATTTTTAAGGTTCTTATATTTATATATCACTTATAAGTTGTGCCCAGTTCACTATGTGATCACGCCTACTCTATAATTAATAATTGGGATAAAATATCGGATCGGTGGAGAAATCACCGGAGAGCTCAGTGAGCATCTCTGTCTTGTGTTTTAAAAAGCAAATCAATAAGAAGCAAATATTTCAGTTGCATTAAGCAAATAGAGTCTACAGTTCATATAATACCTGGGTTTACTCCCATATATACCCACCTGAGGAGCTCAGCCATACCTGTCAAGAACACAAGATTCCTGTTTTCTTAAGGCTCTTCATCAATTAAAACATTTAATGCTAAGCGGTGTCAAAAATGAAGAACTATAATTACCTCTGTCAGGAAGGCTAGGCACATCATGACCCAGGCTCTGTTGCTCTGAAATTCTCTCAGTTTGGCCTGTCTGCACATGTTGACATTTAAATTCTGACTAGCGTGATGAAATCTCACAAGTCCTGCTCTGCTCCACCAGAGTTGTGAGTCACCCCTTCGTCCAGTGTCTCTAGCTGTATAGGTTCCCCATCCGTTAGTCACTTAGTAGCTGCTTCTTCAATGATCAGATCAACCATTGTGGTACTGCAGTGCTTACGTTCAAGTCACCCTTGTAACTTCATAATGGCCCCAGAGCACAAGCATTAGTGATGCTGGCAGTTCGGATAGCCAAAGAGAAGCCGTGCTTCCTCTAAGTGAAAAGGCATGTATGTATAGGCATCCACATGTATAGGGTGTATAGGGTGTATGTATAGGGTGCTTGGAGCATACCTCCCCCCTGGATAAGGGGGAACTACTGTGTTTTCCCTTTTTATAAAGACACCAGTCATGTTGGATGAGGGCTCACACTAATAACCTGTTGTTGACTTGATTATCTCTCTGAAGACCCTGTTTCCAAATAAGGTTGCACTGTGAGGTGCTGGGGATTGAAATTCAGCAAATGATTTGGAGGGATACAGTTCAACACCGTATCACTGGGGATCTTTAAAAAGAGGACAACTGGCCTATGATCAGAGATGTTGCTGGTTTAATCCTGCAGTGCAAGTGATTGAGGACACGCTTTCACAGAACAATTACAGGTCAAATCAGGACTCGCAGCACACAAAGTAAGGTGCAATAAAGGGCTTGAGTTCTTAACCCAGAGACCTGACTTGGCCTCACAGATTACAGTGGTGAAAAAACAGAGAAAAATTGCTGGTACCTCTTTGGTCAATTTTCCTGCAGGGACCACAGGGAAAATACCTCCTTATGACCTTTCCAAGTTGTATTCTTGCTTCATCTTTTTTTTTTTTTCCCTATGTACCAAGGACCCAAGACAGCAGCTCCTAAGGGAGAATAATATTCTGTCATTTCTGGAGAGCGGCAGACCTTTTCCATCTTTATCTCATTCTACCTTCCCGACAATTCTGAAGACATTGGACATCAAACAGCTTCATGCTCGTTCCCGCATGCGGAAACTGCAAGGTTAAGCGTGTAGTCTAGGGTCATGTAATTAATTAATGGCAGTGCTGTGATTAGGTTTAAGTTTCCTGATACTCTATCAATTAGAAATCGATTTATTGAGCATTTTCTATTTGTTCAGCATTGTAGTAAGTATTAAAGATTGAGCCCTGGTGTCAGTCAAATCCAATTACTGAGACTTCCAGTTTTGAATTAGAAGCCACATCAGTCAAGGCACGTGTATTCCTGCCCACTCTTAACTATGCCGTGACAATGAAAACTCTCCAGGCCTTTTTTCTTTATATTGGCTCAGTTACATGCAGATCACCCAGAGGCCTTCACTACAACCTCCCATAGTAAACAACATTTTGAAATGCTGTATTCCCTGCTCTTTGCTAGAATTTATCCCTCAATTCTTTATGCTGCGCCTTACCAAGTGCTGGGTACTATCTCTGCTACCCCCTCTATACCTTTGAGATGATGGCCCTACCTTTTGGATTGGTCATCTTGCCACAGAAAACAATGTTTTAGAGTCTTCCTGGGTTCTAGAACCATCTTCACTTATCAAACTCAGGAATCAACTTTATATAAAGGCAGGGTGTGCTACCTTCATTTGTCCAAGGGCAGCCCTGTTAAGTGAGTGCAACAGTCAGATTTGCTACATAACAAACAACCACACACACACACACACACTACACACACAAATTCAGTATAAATCAACAAAAAGCCTTCTTTTTTCCCGAACATCTGTGAGTTGGCAGGGCTTTAGTTCCAGCCTGTGGGTCGGGTTTAGTGCTCCCCCACCCATCTCACATCGCCCTGGACTAGCACTTACCTGAGGCATGTTCTTTCCATGGCAAAACACAGGAGCACAAGAGGAAAGGCCCAGGCTCACAAGTGTATTTCAAGCCTACACTCACATCATATCCACAAACATTCACTGGTCAAACCTCAAGTTAAGTGTTGTCACACCAACACACTCACCAAAAGGCAAAGGTGTGCAGGTGTGACACTACTGCAAGGGAGTGACAAAGCAGACCCACAGTTTGATCTACCCTGGTAAAACAAAAGTTCAGTTCTTCAGGTTGCCCAAGATAGCTCACCCACTAGTTGCCCACCCTTTCAACTGTACAGTTTGCCTTTGACCATTGAGCTATTCTACCTTCTCCTTTCCTCCCCAAATTCCATAACACCACCTTTCCCAAGGCAGCTCCTCCTTCCTCATGCTGCTTTATTAAAAGCTTTCTGCCAGGCTGAGAAGTTGAGGAATCCCACCTGCATCTAATCTAAGATAATTTACTAGTAACACGGTACAATTTGCTTTTTTTCTCAGTCTGTTGCTTGCCTGTTGCATTGTTGTTGGCCAGGTTCCAAAAATCATAATAGGAAAGGGAAAAAAGAAACTATTTAAAAGATGATTATCCAAATATCCAAGCCATTCTCCAGGTAATGAATTCATATTGAGTGAGACTAGCATTTGGAACAATAATGTAAGAGGCAAAGAAAATGAAAAATTCCCGTCAAAGTAAATAGGTCCTACAAGTCTATCTTTGCAGGCCCACGATATGGACCTCATAGATTTAATCATTTACACCTCGCCCATATTTTCAGAGCCATTAACCAGGGTGGACTTGTCAGGGTTTCAACAATGTAATTGTTTAGCTATAAATTTCCCTGCTGTCTGGGCCTGAGGTTTCCCATAATCACAGGCAAAGGCCAAAGTCAAAATAGATAGTGCATGAAGAAGGAAGAGGACACAGCATGAGGACTCACTGAGGCTCGAGGGCCAGTGGTGAATTGGAAAGAGGGCAAAGGTGGCCAGAAGCTTGGGGTGCCACCGAGCAGGGCACAGAACCATGCGGCTCCAAGCGGACTGCAGATAACATTTCTGCTTTCCAGCAGGAGTAGCTGATTCCTTCTACAGAGCCAATCTGGAAGAACCACAGGATTTAGAAGCAAGACTAGATTTGGGGAGCCAACATGAAAACTATGGAGACCCCTAGGTAGACTAATGACGTTTGGGGGACCAACTTGCGTCAAGTGGTATCAGTAAAGTCATGAGAATTGGTTGAGAGAGAGAGCTCTCAAGTTCTGCTCTTGCCCACATCACCTCTGGAGGGTAGTCGCTTGCCTTGCTATGGAAAAGAAGACAGCAGCCTCAGCTAGGTGGCAGGAGGAAGGTGGGCAAAACCAGAGAGTGCCAACACCCTGAGGGGTGAGGAACTGATGAAAAAAAATGTAGACTGACCAGCTGGCCTTGAGCATTCATTCCTATCTCCTTCATGGCCCCTCACCTCAGGATTGGTGAGTCACAATCAAAAGCTGTGTTCTTCAAATTGATTTTCACTTTCATTCACAATGAGAAGACACATTTTACATGGGAATCCAGTATTCCTACAGCCCTGTGCAAATGAGTTTCACAATGCAGTGTGCTTACTATTCAGATGCCTCTTATATTTTTCAACCTATTCTTCTATTCTATTCTATTCTATTCTATTCTATATTTTATTCTATTCTATTCTATTCTTCTCCCTCTCTTCCTCTCCCTCCCTTATTCCCTTTCCTCCTTTTCTTCTTCCTCCTCCTTCTCCTCCTTCTCCTCCTTCTCTCTCTACCTCCCTGCCTCTCTCTCCCCTCTCCCACCCCCATGCTGACTGACTCACTAAACTGATTTCATGACCCATTAATGGGTTGCCACTTAGAGTTTGGAAAACTTAACCATAAAAATTATTTCCTGGATTCCAAGATGACGACGAAGTAGATGTTCCAACTGCTACCTCCCAAGACCAAATTGGATTACAACTCAATTTAAGAGCAATCAGATTGAAAAATCAACTTTGAACTAAAGGAAGAGGACTCTATAACCAAGGATCACAGAAGAAGCCACACTGAGACTGGTAGGAAGGGTGGAGAAGCAGAAAGGGCTGCCCTGTTCCCAGGAGCCAGTGGCAGCTGAGGATGCAGAGGGACTCTCACTGGGGGAAGGTCGCCCTGAGAGGTGTTTGTGTTCATCCCTAAGCCTGGAGCCCAGCCTAGACCCTCAGAGCCTAGAAGAGGTGCCCACATAGCCTTTGGGGTCAAAAGAGCCGGGTTTCTGTCTACAAGAAAGAGACTGAGCTTTCTGAGGGGCAGACTCTGTCTTAAAGGGCCCATGCAGAAAATCTCGTTCACAGCCACTTACCCGGGGCTCCGGTGGAGGAAGAGCTGAGAGGACTGGAGTTGCATGAGGAGAGTGTGAAGTTGGAGGCCCAGGGAAAGACAATGTGGGGGATGGCCACCGAACCCTGTGCTGAGTCATTCTCCAATACTGCAGTCACCATTTTCTTGGGTGGAGCATCCGCTCTGTGTGGCACCAACATGGGTAAAAGCAATTGCTCTGCACTTGGGAGTCTCTCCTACCCCAGTCATGGAGACTGGTCATTCTGAGAGGCCAGGAAGCAAGGGCACATCAGTGACTCGGTTTTCTGGTGTTAAGGCTGGAGCTACCACCCTCCCAAGCTCCCGAATCTAAGACTGGTGCTTCTACTTCAGGAAAGACTCAGTTGAAACTGTCTGGAGGGTGAGCAGATTACACTTCTGGGTTTCTGAGGCCACACCCACTGGACTCCTGAGGCTACACCCTACTGATGTCTGTAAAAAACTCTGGACAGACTGACACCTGGGACTGAGGGGTGGAGCCACACCCACCACTCTTCCTAATCCCTGATTTGCTGCAGGCTCCCAGGGGTCTCCAAACTTTTTACACAGGGGGCCAGTTCACTGTCCCTCAGACCATTGGAGGGCTGCCAAATACAGTCGTCCTCTCACTGACCACCAATGAAAGAAGTGCAGTGGGGGCTGGATAAATGGCCTCAGGGGGCCGCATTGTGGCCCATGGGCCGTAGTTTGGGGACACCTGCAGACTCTAGCAGAGGTTTACTCAGTAGCTGAGCCCAACAAGCAGCCAGCAGACAGAGGCTGCAGAAGGATGGACTCAGAGAACCTTGGACTTTTAAGGGGTCTTTCCCCCAGGCCCAGAGTGGGTAAAAGCCAGTCTAGGTGTGCAGCTGGTATTTCCATGTGCACCTGGGCCCAGCAAAGACAGCCACAAACTCTGGATTGCTTGTAGCTCCAAGAACATTGCTGAGGGCCTTTCACGGGCAATGTCTCCCACTGGTCTGTACCAGGTTCCTGCCAGGGAGACCCAGGGCTAGCACATCCAGTGGCCAGCTGCAGAGAACATCAGTTCAGGACCTAACAATCCCTGCTAGAGTGGAATCCTAAGGAAGGGCTCCTTACACCTGGCTCAGCTGAGAAGACTCTGAGAAGACCAGGCAGCTGCAAGAAGAGGTGGAGCAGCTAAAAGTGGAGGCAAATCTTATGGAGCTTGGGGATTTTACAGAGCTGCTGTCAGCTCTAAGCAGGAAGAAGCTGATCCTTATACATAGGTTGCCCCCTCCCACACCACCCAGGCACAGAAAATGCAGACACAAAGAGCAAAAAGAGAAGTAGCTACAGACAAGGAGCCCATAGCAGGTTATAAACAGCAGTTGATGCCAATCCAAGAAGATCTAGAACAGGGGTCCCCAAACTATTTACACAGGGGCCAGTTCACTGTCCCTCAGACCATTGGAGGGCCGGACTATAAAAAGAACTATGAACAAATCCCTATGCACACTGCACATATCTTATTTTAAAGTCAAAAAACAAAATGGGAACAAATACAATATTTAAAATAAAGAACAAGTAAATTTAAATCAACAAACTGAACAGTATTTCAATGGGAACTATGGGCCTGCTTTTGGCTAATGAGATGGTCAATGTCCAGTTCCATATTTGTCACTGCTAGCCATAACAAGTGATGTGACGTGCTTCTGGAGCCATGACGCATGCATCCCGCGTCACCGGAAGTAGTACTATACATGAGTGATGCCGTGCTTTGTGGCACCGCCACATACAGTACTCCAGGACCACCAATGAAAGAGGTGCCCCTTCTGGAAGTACAGTGGGGGCTGGATAAATGGCCTTAGGGGGCTGCATGCAGCCCATGGGCCATAGTTTGGGGACCCCTGATCTAGAACCAACACAACTGGTAGCTGGTGGCAGACAGCACCAACCCTAGACTCAGCTAGCTACACAAGAAGCATGCCCGAAGGAGGAGTCTATACACAGACAAAATGGGTAGACAAAGAACTGTAATTCAAATGAATCAACAAAAATCCTCAGAAGTAGAACTAAATGAAATGGAAGTAACCAAACTACCAGAAGCAGAGTTTAAAATAATGATTTTTAGGATGCTCAAGGATCTTAGAGCAACAATGGATGGACATAATGAGCACCTAAATAAAGAGATAGCAAGCATAAAAAAGGACATTGAAATAATAAAAAAGAACCAGTCAGAAATGACAAATACAATATCAGAAATGAAGACTGCACTAGAAGAGATCAACAGCAGGCTGGGGGAAGCAGAAGATCAAATCGGTAATTTAGAAGACAAGATAAACTTAAGCACAGAAGTAGAGCAGCAAAATGAAAAGAGGATCAAGAAGACTGAGGAAACTCTAAGAGACTTTTGTGACAACATGAAGAGAAACAACATCCACATCTTAGGGGTTCCTGAAGGATAAGGGAATGAACAAAGGATAGAGAACATGTTTTAAGAAATCATAGCTGAAAATTTCCCTAAATTGATAAAGAAAAATGTCATATAAGTTCAAGAAGCACAGAAAGACCCATTAAAGAGGAACCCAAGAAGGCCTACACCAAGGGTCGGGAACCTATGGCTCACGAGCCAGATGTGACTCTTTTGATGGCTGCATCTGGCTTGCAGACAAATCTTTAATAAAAAATAATAATAACGTTAAAAATATAAAACATTCTCATGTATTACAATCCATTCATTTCCTACAGCTCATGTTCATGGTTGCGGGTGGCTGGAGCCAATCACAGCTGTCCTCCGGGACAACTACCAAATTTTTATTGGATAATGTGTAATGTACACAGATCCTTGTATGGCTCTTACAGAATTACATTTTAAAATATGTAGCGTTCATGGCTATCTCTCAGCCAGAAAGGTTCCTGACCCCTGGCCTACACCAAGACAAATCATAATTAAAATGCCAAAATTAAGATACAAAGAAAGAATACTAAAAGCTGCAAAAGAAAAGCAGTTAATTACCTACAGAGGAGCCCCCGTAAGGATGACATCTGACTTCTCAACAGAAACACTTGAGGCCAGAAGGAATTGGCAAGAAATATTCAAAGTAATGCAAAACAAGATCTTACAACCAAGACTACTTTATCCAGCAAGGCTATCATTTAAAATTGAAGGAGAAATAAAAAGTTTTCTAGACAAAAAAAGACTCAAGGAAGTCATTACAACCAAACCAGTACTGCAATAAATGTTAAGGGGCCTGCTATAAAAAGAACAAAAGAAAAAAAAGAAATCAAGAAAAAGAAGAATGTAGATTTAAATAATAAAATGGCAATAAATAAGTACATGTCAATAATAACTTTAAATGTAAATGGATTAAATGTGCCAATCAAAAGACATAGGATAGCTGCATGGATAATAAAACAGGACCTGTACATATGCTGTCTACAAGAGATCCACATCAGAAATAAAGATACTCATAGACTGAAAGTGAAGGGATGGAAAAAAAGTATTTCCCACAAATAGAAATGAAAAAAAACCCAGGTAGCAATACCTATATCTGACAAAATAGCCTTTAAAACAAATGCTATAGTATGGAATAAAGAAGGTCACTACATAGGCCCTGGCCAGTTGGCTCAGCGGTAGAGCATCGGCCCAGTGTGTGTAAGTCCCAGGTTCAATTCCTGGTCAGGGCACACAGGAGAAGCGCCCATCTGCTTCTCCACCCTTCCCCCTCTCCATCTCTCTCTTCCCCTCCTATAGCCAAGGCTCCACTGGAGCAAAGTTGGCCCAGGTGCTGAGGATGGCTCCATGGCCTCCACCTCAGGTAATAAAATGGCTCTGGCTGCAATGGAGCAATGCCTCAAATGGGCAGAGCATCTCCCCCTGGTGGGCATGCCAGGTGGATCCTGGTTGGGTGGATGCGGGAGTTTGTCTGACTGCCTCCCTGCTTTTAACTTTGAAAAAATACAAAAAAAAAAAAAGAAGGTCACTACATAATAATAAAGGGAGCAATCCAACAGGAGGATATAACCACTGTAAATATTTATGCACCTAATATAAGAGCACCTAAATATATACAGTAGATTTTGATGGACATAAAGGGAGAGATCAATAGCAATACTACAATAGTAGGGAATTTTAATACCCCAATGACATCAATGGATAGATCCTCCAGACAGAAAATTAACAAAGAAATAGCAGCCTTAAATGACACATTAGATCAACAGGATTTAATTGGCATCTTCAGAACTTTTCACCTCAAAGCAGCAGAATATACATTCTTTTCAAGTGCTTGTTGTACATTCTCTACCATAGGCCACATACTAGGACACAAAACAAGTCTCAATAAATTTAAGAAGATTGAAATCATATCAAGCATCTTCTCTGATTACAATGGCATGAAACTAGAAATCAACTATAATAGAAAAACTGAAAAGCATTCAAACACTTGGAGGCTAAATAGCATGTTATAAATAACGAATGGGTTAACAATAAAATCAAGGACAAAATTTAAAAATTTCCTTGAAACAAATGAAAATGAACATACAACAACTCAAAATTTATGGGAAACAGCAAAAGCAGTCCTGAGAGGGAAGTTACATTACAAGCACACCTTAAGAAGCAATAAAAAGCTCAATTAAACAACTTAAGCCTGCATCTAAAAGAACTAGAAAGAGAACAACAAATAAAGCCCAGAGGAAGTAGAAGGAAGGAAATAATAAAGATCAGAGTGGAAATAAATGACATAGAGGCTAAAAAAATAAAAATATAAAAGATCAATGAAATCAAGGGCTAGTTCTTTGAAAAGGTAAACAGGATTGACAAACCTTTAACCAGAAACATTAAGAAAAAAAGAGAGAGAACTCAAATAAATAAAATTAGAAATGAAAATGGAGAAATAAGAACTGACACCAGAGAAATACAAAGGATTATAAGAAAATACTATGAAGATCTGTATGCCAAAAAGTTAGACAACCTAGGTGAAATGGATAAATTCCTAGAAATATACAATCTTAAAACTCAATCTAGAAGAATCAGAAAATCTAAACAGACTGATTACAACAAATGAAATTGAAACAATTATCAAAAAACTCCAAGCAAACAAAAGTCCTGAATCAGATGACTTCACAGGTGAAATTTACCAAATACTCAAAAAAAAAACTAACACCTATCTTTCTCAAGCTATTTCAAAAAATTCAAGAGGATGGAAGACTTCCAAGCTCCTTTTATGAGGCAAGCATTATCCTCATTCTCAAACCAGGTAAAGACACTACAAAGAAAGAAAACTATAGGCCATATCCCTGATGAACTTAGATTCTAAAATTCTCAACAAAACATTAGCAAACCAGATCTAGCAATACATGAAAATAATCATACATCATGATGAAGTGGGATATTCTGGGGAGGCAAGGCTGGTAAAATATTTGCAAATCAATCAATGTGATTCATCACATAAACAAAATGAAGGAAAAAAATTACATTACAATATCAATAGATGCAGAAAAATCATTTTATAAAATCCAGCACCCATTTATAATCAAAACTCACAGAAAGGTTGGAATACAGGGAACATACCTCAACATGATAAAGGCCATCTAAGACAAACCCACAGCCAGCATCATACTCAATGGGCAAAAAATAAAAGCAATCCCCTTAAGATCAGGAACAAGACAGGGGTGCCCTCTTTCACTACTCCTATTCAACATTGTTCTGGAAGTCTGAGCCAAAGCAATCAGACAAGAAGATGAAATAAAAGGCATCCAAATTGGAAAAGAAGTAAAACTATTATTATTTTCTTTTTTTTCTTTTTTGCATTTTTCTGAAGCTGGAAACAGGGAAAGACAGTCAGACAGACTCCCGCATGCGCCCGACCGGGATCCACCTGGCACGCCCACCATGGGGCGACACTCTGCCCACCAGGGGGCGATGCTCTGCCCATCCTGGGCATCGCCATGTTGTGACCAGAGCCACTCTAGCGCCTGAGGCAGAGGCCAAGGAGCCATCCCCAGCGCCCGGGCCATCTTTTCTCCAATGGAGCCTTGGCTGCGGGAGGGGAAGAGAGAGACAGAGAGGAAGGCGCGGCAGAGGGGTGGAGAAGCAAATGGGCGCTTCTCCTGTGTGCCCTGGCTGGGAATCGAACCCGGGTCCTCCGCACGCTAGGCCAACGCTCTACTGCTGAGCCAACCAGCCAGGGCCTATTATTATTTTCTAATGACATGATACTGTACATAGAAAACCCTAAAGCCTCAGTCAAAAAACTATTAGACCTGATACATGAATTTGGCAAGGTGGCAGAATATAAAACCAATAACCAGAAATCAGTGGCATTTTTGTACACCAACAATAAACAATCTGAAAGAGAAATTAAGGAAACAATCCCTTTCATTATTGCTACAATAAAAATAAAGTACCTAGGAATAAATTTAACCAAGGAGGTAAAAGACTTGCACTCAGAAAATTATAAAACATTGATAAAAGAAACCAAGGAAAATACAAACAAGTGGAAGCATATACCACGTTCATGGATAGGAAGAATAAACATCATTAGAATGTCTATATTACCCCAAGCAATCTATAAATTCAATGCAATTCTTATCAAAATACCAATGGCATACTTCAGAGATATAGAACAAATATTTCAAAAATTTATACGGAACCAAAAAGGAATACAAATAGCCTCAGCAATCTTGAAAATGAAGAATAAAGTGGGAGGTATCACATTTCCTGATATCAAGTTATACTGCAAGGCCATTGTAATCAAAACAGCATGGTACTGGCATAAGAACAGGCAAACAGATCAATAGAACAGAACAGAAAACCCAGAAATAAACCCACGCCTTTGTGGTCAGTTGATATTTGACAAAGGAGGTAAGAGCATACAATCGAGTAAAGACGGCCTCTTTAATAAATGGTGTTGGGAAAATTGGACAAGTACATGCAAAAAAATGAAACTAGACCACCAACTTACACCATTCACAAAAATAAACTCAAAATGGATAAAAGACTTAAATGTAAGTCACAAAACCATAAACATCTTGGAAGAAAACATAGGCAGTAAACTCTTTGATATCTTTCATAGCAGTATTTTTGCCGATATATCTCCACGGGCAAATGAAATAAAGGACAAAATAAACAAATGGGACTATATCAAACAAAAAAGCTTTTGTACAGCAAAAGACACCATTAACAAAGTAAAAAGACAACCCACACAATGGGAGAACATATTCGCCAATACATCTGATAAGGGGTTAGTAACCAAAATTTATAAAGAACTTTTAAAACTCAACACCAGGAAGATAAACAATCTAATTAAAAATGAATGAAAGAACTGAACAGATGCTTCTCCAAAGAGGACATACAGATGGCCAATAAGCATATGAAAAAATGCTCAACATCACTAATCATCAGAGAAATGCAAATTAAAACCACAATCACTTCACACCTGTCAGAATGGTGCTCATTAGCTAATCAACACACAATAAGTGCTGGAGAGGGTGTGGAGAAAAGGGAACCCCTCAGCACTGCTGGTGAAAATGCAGAGTGATGCAATCACTGTGGAAAACAGTATGGCATTTCCTCAAAAAATTAAAAATGGAACTGCCTTTTGACCCAGCTATCCTACTTTTAGGAATATATCCTAAGAACACCAAATACTGATTCAAAAGAAGATAAGCATCCCTATGTTTATTGCAGCATTGTTTACAATAGCCAAGATCTGGAAACAGCCCAAGTGTCCATCAGTAGACAAGTGGATAAAAAAGTTCTGGTACATATACCCAATGGAATACTATGTGGCTGTGATAAAGAAGGAAATCTTACCTTTTGCAACGGCATGGATGGACCTGGAGATTATTGCGCTAAGTGAAATAAGCCAGGCAGAGAAAGACAAATATCATATGATCTCACTTTATATGTGGAATCTAAGGAACAAAGTTAACTGAGGAATGATATAAAGGCAGAGGCAGGGTCACAGGGACCAGAGGGAACAGCTGTCAGAGGGAAGGGGGATGAGGGGATGGAACCAGGGAAGGTGAAGAGATTAGTGAAATTATATATACATAACACAGAGATACAGATAATGGGACAGCAAATCCCAGAGGGAGGGTGGGAGAGAGTTAGGGGGAGTGAGGTTAAACGGGTGTAAATAGGGACATGGAGGTGGGGGGTGAGGGTGTTATATTCAATGGAACATTTGAATCCATGCTAACACAATAAATTAAAATTAATAATAAAAAGAAGATTGTTTCCTTCCTAGGTTGCCTACTCAGAGCATTAAGGGTGGATCTCAACCAAAGTTGTGGCCTAATGGAGAGGCAGAATGTTGGGGTGGTGGGTTACATACAGTTCTGTGTGACCTGGAACCCTCTGACTTGGAGCCTACCCCTGCCGCTCCTCTAGGAGCGGAGTTTGAGCCCCTCTGTCAGTGTAGATAACCAGACATGATAACTCTTACCCATAAAATTTAAAAAAATATTAATATAGAATTCTATATTCACCCAGATTAGGACTGAAACCTGGCAGCTCCACAGATTTGTTCTCAAGCACAGACGGCTTTACAGGTTTGCCACACCACCACTTAGAACACTCAAGTGAGAAGAAGTAAACCCAGGAGATTTCTAGAAGAAATATGAGAAAGGGATTCAAATAATTTAGTAAAACTTATTATTGTCTGAAACAATTTAAGAAAATAAATAATAAATTCTTAAATAACACAGAACAAAGGTTTGAAACCATATCAAGAAGGAGACGAGAGAAAGGGATGAATAGCTAAGAGAGATGAGAATGCGTGAACATGTCCAACTTGCTCGGGTTGAGATCATAGATGGATGATAGATGGGTGGAATGTGAATAGATATGAAGTAGCAATAGGAATAAATAAATGTAAGTGTAGGAAAGGCAGACTCAGTTTAGCTAAAAATTGTTTTTGCATCTACAGCAACAAGATGTAGTCTCTGAGAGAAATTTAAAGAAACAGAAAGGTGAAAGGATGAATATTTTATTCAGGACAAATATGAATCAAAGAAGGTCAGAGTCTCAATTTCAATATCTGACAATAGAATTTAAGACAAAAAAAGAACATCCAGGACAATAAAGCAAGTACCATATAAGCATCATTGAACTATATGAATCTCACAATATAGAGTAATATATATAGAGTAACAGTGATAAAACTGAGAGAAATTGAAAGCAAGGCAACACCTCCTTCCACAAGAAAGCTAAATAATGTAGTCATATTTGCACATCTAGCATTTTGTGGCTTCCTACCGTTCTCAGAAAAAAGTCCAATATCCGCTTGTGAGGCTCCACATGTTCCGGTCTTTCTTACCTCTCCAGTCCCATTCTTCATAACTCACTCTCCTTAAGTTTCTGTAACATTTTGAATTTATTTTTAGTCTGTATACATGCCTTTTCTCTCTTACTTTCAATCCTTAACATTTGCTGTTCTACCTGGAACATCTTTCCCACCTCTTTACCTGGCTAACTCCTACTTACCTAAACCATCTTAGATCAGATGGTACTTCTTCCACAAAGCCTTATTGTATTTGTTTTTTCATAGCACTCCCCTCACACATCCTGTTTGACTATCTATCTCCTCCCACTAGACAGTCAACATCGGGAGGAAAAGACAGTGTCTGTGGTGGTCACCAATGTCTTCCTAGTGTCCAGGACACTGACTGGCATAGGAAGGAACTGACAACAAGTATTTGTATAGTAAATACACCCAAAAAAGTACTGGTATAACAATAACAAATTTTTTTTTTTTTTAAAAAGGAAATCAGCCCAACTTCTGGTTTAAAAGAGCAAAATGAACATGTGCATTTTTTATGTTTCTAGGCTCCCCAATAAAACTTTACTAAAATGCCAGTCAGATTATTTTTAATGCAGAAATTCTCCAGAACAAAGAGAAAGGTATGAAAGATAGCTTATCAAAGTCTATAGAGATCAAGAATGACTGGATGGGGTGGGAGGGCCTGGGAACCAAGGAGAAGTATGATCAAAGCACAAAGGACAGGAACAGCTCAGTAATTGACCTGCGGGGTGTTTCAGAATATAGGGGATAGAATACAAGGCTGCACATAGGGAGATTGATTGAAGTCTTTAATGGAAAATATAGAACACTCCCATCCCTCATTTAGCCCACTGATACCATGAAACTACCCTACATCCAAGCCAAAGAAAAGAGGCTTACACCATGGCTAGTTTGTTCCAGGAGGTCTTTCTACTTAGAGGCAGAAAAAGCAGACTAGCAGTGAGATGCTATACTCAAAACAAGAAGATTAAGCGAAATTTTGAAACCCTTCTTTCCTGTCACTTTCCCACTTTGTTCACCCACCTCAGGCTGGTGACTGAAAGAGACAGGAGATTGCAGAAACTGGGGGCTCCAATAGAAAAGACCTACCTTTGTTGATATAAAATCAACTGTCAGGTCACAATTTGGTGAGGTCCCCCACTCCACAGTCCTAGCGATGCACCTCAGTTTCTCCTTAGTTTCTGGCTCCTCATTCTTAAATATATATAAATGTAAAAGATTTCTACTCTTAGGCATTTGAAGGAAACCACTAAAAGGAATTAATGGCAAACAGAGGCAAGGTAGAAACAGAACAACTACTTTTAAAATTAATGTCGTATTCTAAAAGAGACAAGAGAAGATTCTAGTATATCCGTGAAACAAGAACAGACCATCTATACAAGGGATTTTCAGTAAAAAAGTAAGAGCTCTTGGAATTTAAAAACATAATTGACAGCTTTCCTATGAGGTGGGACAGAATTATACATAGATAAATACGCTGTCTTTCTGCTGAACTTTCCCCAGAGCTCCTGAACCAAACCCGAGTACATGGGTGTTTTCTGTGTAAGGCGGGCCATCCTGAAGAGGAGGCAGCAGCCTGTTCCTGCTCATCACCCACCGCCAGTTCCTTGTTTGTGGGCTTAGTCCCAGGCCCAGTCTTCAGCTCCAGTCTATTGATACCACTGATCATCCCAGGAAGCCTCAGGCAGATAGAGATCAACACAGATGGACCCAGAGGGTATTATGATAAGTGAAATAAGACAGATAAAGACAAATACCATATAATTTTACTTACATGTAGAATCTAAAAAACAGAATACACAAATAAACAAAACAAAAATAAGTTCATAGATACAGAGAATAAATAGTTGCCAGACACAAGGGGGTAGGGGATGGGTGGAAAAGGTGAAAGGGATTTAGATGTACACATTGCAGTGATAAAAATAGACACAGAGATGTAAAATGCAGCATAGGGAATGTAGTCAATACTACTGTAATAACTAGTTATGGGTCAGATGAGTGCTAGACTTATCCGGGTGAACCCTTCATAGGATGTATAAATGTCAAATCACTTCACCTGAAACTAGTATAACTTTGTATACCAACTGTAATTGAAAAAATTTTTTAAATGATCAAAAAATAATACACAGGCTTAGAAAGGTAAAGTGACTTGCCCAACATCACATAGATAAGGGACAGAGACACTAAATCCTAATTTCCTGATACTTTGTTTATTAATATTTGTTTATTAATTCATCCATTTAAGAAACATTATAGCAGGGATAAAAATGACTAGTTCTTGCACTTCAGAAGTTCACTTCAGAGAAAGAGGTAAGCCAGACTGTTCCAGTTGATGCGGAGATGGAGCTCTGCTCAAGGGGCTGTAGTGGCTCAGGACGGACAGGCAAGAAGGGTATCATGCCTGAGTTGAGTCCTAATGGATAAAGACAAGAGAAGGAAAAGGGAATGCAGAGGACCAAGACGGAGGTGAGAGTGATCACTGTGCTTTGGGGGCACTATAATGGTTCTTGAAGTCTAGACAGCAAAGATAAAAAGGTCACAAGGGGCGCTGAGACTTAAGGCATCAGGCAGGGACCAGATCAGCCAAGAGACAGTGTGCCACACATGCTAAGGAGCCCGGACTTCACTCCACAGCCAGACAATAGGGAGACTTTTAAGGGTTTTGAGCAAATGAGTGACTTTTGTCCAGCATATAATCAATCTGGTGATACAGATTCCAAAGAGAAGAAAGAGACCATTGTGAGCTGGTGATTTATGCCTGAAAGATACAGATGATTCACTCTAATCAAGTAGAAGGAAAGATCATTTGGAAAAAGAGATGGTGACACAAAATAAGGTTGGGAGTGAGAGTGTTGAGTTCAAAGAACAGCCAGAAGAACCTTCTACCTCCAGGAAATAATGAGAGACAAGGAAAACAGTAGAAAAAGAAGAGCCAGTTGAGGGAGACACCAAATTGAGGTTGGACGTGACTCTACATGTTGGTGCTTTTCCAAACTTTCTTCCCAACGGCAGAGGACAAAGGAACCCAGAACTCTTGGGTGGTAGCTGGACGTGGACTTCTACAATCCCAGAACTACTTTGAAACTTACGTTTCATCGTTAAAATTTGTATGAATTTTGCATTCTACTTTATATGGGATCAATTTGTTTTAATACAAAAATATTTTAATTATTTTAATAATTGAAAATATTTTAAATTATTTTAATTAACTTTCTTTAGTTAAGTTAAAATGCTTAACTTCCCATACCTAAGAAATCTTACAATTAAATTGGACTTCAAAAAAAAAATGCTCCTGTGACTTTTCATGGTCATGAATGCCAGTATTTGAAGGGCGTGGTGATGAACAACAGTCAGAAATCTGCTTTCTTCAGGTGAGCTGTGAAGTGAAGGTATTTGAGGAAGTTGAATAAACAGAAGGTGCCCGATGAGTGGGACAGTTTGAGATGAGTGTTAGAAAGCCAGGTAAGAGGCTTTTGAGATCATTGTGATAGATTTTAGACCAGCGGATGGTGGTGGTTGAAGGAAAAATGACATACACCAGAGAAATTTTTGAAGACTTAATGGATAATTCAATATGGGGCAGGAAGGAGGAGAAGGAATCAAAGATAATTCTGACTTTGAACTAGGGGGACCAGATGCCAGGGCTGAAGAGGAGGAAGTGCAGAAAGGGGGCCCTCACTTTCCCAAGGATCGGGAGTAACACATTGAATTCAGAGCCAGCTGTGCACGCCCATGTGCGTGAGGCACATGTGGAAATCTGCTATAGATGGCTGGACAAGGGGAACAAGATCTAAGTTAGAGCCACAAATGTGGGGTCATTCTCACACAGGTTGACATCGCAAGAGTGGATGGGAAGCCTTAGTGAGTAAGGGAAAGAGGAAAGCTTAGCAAGTGGAATACCTATCTTTGGGAGATATGCACAGATGAGTAGTGGAGAGTGAGAGGGACCTCCATGCAGGACAGAGAAAATGGTACATCCACCTAACTTATGGACATAACACTTTCAATTATAACTAGCAGGAAAAAAATAAAACTGGTTAAAAAGGAGTGAGAAATTTCTCGGTTAGTTTAAGAGTCCAGGAATGGACTCTGACCTCAGGCATGATTGGATCCCAGTGCTCCAATTATGCCTTCAAAATCCATCTCTACCCACCTCTTCTTTCTTCTTCCCTTTTCAGTGGCTTCACTTTCAACAGAATTTCTCCTCATGGTGGCCCCTAAAAGTCCAGTCTTTTACCCTCTCATCCCATCAACCCAGATGAAAGAGAACTTCTTCATCCCCAAATTTCCAACAGAAGTTTCAGGTTTGGCTCTGATTGGACCATCTTGGCTCACAGGCCCATCCTTAAACCAAACACAATGCCCAGACATGGAACACATGGCCCTGAATCTCTACACCCAAACCTACATAAATAAGCGCTGGGGAAGGGGCTTCCCTGAATGAAAGATGCTTATGCAACTTCCTTAAGAAGAAGAAATGAATGCTCTCAGAGAAACAGAGGAAGGGGTCAAGGAGGCAGAGGAAGGTTTTAAGAAGCTGGAGGGTGACGATAGGGTATGCAATGTCATACAAAGGCCAAAGTGGGGTAATAGGAACCCCACTGCACTTAGCTAGACGGAAAAAGGAGCAGCTCTTCTCTCCATCTCTCTCCTGCCTTAAGAGTGTGACTCAGGACAGTGACGCCCCCTCCCCCAGCTTCCTGACACCCCGTTCCCAGCCTGGCTCCCAGGGTCCTGGTACACAGCCCCCATCACCACACCCTGTCAGAGCCACGCCACAGCCCCTTGGCTGGGGCCCACAGACCTCTCAGGCAATAAAATGTCCCTCTGGCTTTAGAAAGCAGCTTTGTAACAAGAGCCAGGTCCTTCCTGGCTGGACTTCCTTGCCACACACATCATACCATTTCTTCTTTCCCAGCAGGTAATTTTTCCAGTGAAAGAATCCGCCCTCCCCGGTCCTCCACCTCTGACCCACCAATTGTTTGCCGAGGCAGGACTAGGAACGCTCCTTGGCTAGACTTCAGAGTTCCAGTTCAGCCAGGGGAACTAGGTTGGAATTTAACCGAGGACCCTGAGGGCCTCATGTTGTATGAATCATCTCCCCAGCGCCGACATCAAACCACACTTCACCCCACGCTCTGTCTTTCCCGGCCGCTTCAGCTCATTGGCGTTTAAAGCAACATCGCTGGCAGCAGCTCATCTGGAACATCCTGGCGCAGTCCCCTTTTCAGGAGAGTGAGCACCCTTTACCTCGGAGATTGAGGAAGAGAGAGCCAGACAGACAGATGGACAGGAAGAAGGATGTCCAGCAGACAGATGAATACAGATTTTGAGCTACCGTGGCAGGAGGGGGCCATGGCAATTACATCCAGTGCTGTACTCCGGCTCGGGATGGGCCGACAGCAACTCCCCTTAGGAATCCGAGTGGGTTCTTTCTTGTGTGATGATGTTTTGAAGCGTGTCAGCATTCCTGGGCACTGTCAGCCTCCCCCAGATGACCTGAGCAGGGGTGTGGATAGCAAGCCTCGCTGCCTTGGGCTGTGCAGACCGAAAGGCTGGAAATGCTGTTCCCGGGGCTTGTTTTCACTGTGAAAATCAAGGCAAAATGCCTCATCCTCAACTCCTCAAATACTCTAGAAGATCAAGGGGCAGATAAGCTAATCTATTATAAATTCTAATGCAGCACAGCTCCCTGACCAGAGCCTCATCTCCTTCGGCGCCCCAAGCGTTAGCCAATATTTCATCAAAACCAGCTCCCTTCTGCAGGCTCACGACTGCTCCTCCCGCTGACACCACGAGGCTGCTCTGCGGGCGCCTGCTCCGTGCGTGCACTACACACAGACACATACAGGCATGAACACACGTGCTCGGCACACACATACATGCGCCCGCATGTGCACACACACACCTACACACACACACAAACCCAAACCCTGACTTTCCTTCCTGACTTATGACCCTATCTTACCCGATCTGGCTTAAAATTATTATTTTTCACTCTCCGAATGGTTGAATCCTGGGATGCTTAACAACACCAGAATGGTCATACACACACACAGAGAAACACACATCCAGGAGACTCAGAGCTTTCCCAGGGATATCTGTCCCTTAGATTTTGCATTCTCCTGATTTCAGTCTCGTCCTTGCACCGTGGACGCCTGACTCCCTAGTACGAAAGAGGCCCATCCCGAGCTCAGGGGCAGCCCGGTCACTTCTGTTCATTTCTCAGCAGCCAAGACGTCCCCCTCGTCTGTTTGGAGACCTCATACCACTCACTGCTTTAATACCTGCTCAGTCTCAGTTCTCCCTCCTGTAAAATGGGTTGAATAAACTCTACCAGAAGTCAGGCTGTGGGAATTCGTGAGTTAGTACTGCCTGTCCCTTTGGAAGATGAACACGTGGTTATCACCATCATCCATGCTGTGCTGACCCAGGAGGAGGGCAGAGCTCAGCTTGACCTTGAGACTCTGGGTGAACAGCTTTAAAAACAGTGTAGCAGCCAGGTGAGACAAACAGCCCCCCGTAAAAACTGCCCCTCCGGCAGAATGTAGCACATGAGCCCAGGTTTCCCTTGTACGCAGTAATGATGCTGAAGGAAAGCCCTTACAGTATGTCCTGTGTTCCAGGCACTATTTTACCTGGGTCAGCTCATTTGCTTCCCTTACCCACCCTCTGAGGAAGGCACTATATAAAGCCCTAGCTTATAGATAAAGAAAACAATAGTAGAAAAGTTAAATGTCTTGCCCACGTGGTGGAGCCAGACTGTGGTTTTAACCACCACAGCACCCTGCAGCAAGCAAGGGCGTGCACAAGCCAGCATTTGAGTGTGAGTGTGTGTGTGTGTGTGTGTGAGTGTGTGTGTGTGAGAGTGAGTGTGTGTGAGTGTGTGTGTGTGAGTGTGAGTGTGTGTGTGTGTGAGTGTGTGAGTGTACACACACACTTAGCAAAGAGCATGGAAGAAAGCATGGTAGCCACAGTCACGGGTGGCAGGATGACAGTTTTTTCCATTCACTACTGCATCTATATTTTATCTACATTTTCTCATTTCTACAGTGAACCTATATTGCTTTTATCGGAATAAAAACTTTAAGGGTTCTTTTGAGAAAACCTCCCCATTTCTGTTTCTCAGGCCCTACCCCTTTTCAACCAGGGCAGCCAGACTCGCAGGGCCCATGCTCACACTGGCAGGCAGGCTCAAGAAGAAGCAGATTAAGGTCAGTTGAGGCCCCAGGTGCAGAAGAAAATATTGGGCCTCTTATATTAGAAAAAAGTGTAAATTTGGGGGTTTGCGGGGCCCTTCAGAAGTCAGGGCCCAGAGCACATGGCCGGTGTGCCCACCACTAAATCTGCCTCTGGGCTCAAGCCACTCTTTAGACACAGCCACCAAAACAAGGCAGAATGACTGAGACAAGGAGCCGTCTGCTGTTAAGAAATGTCAGCAGCAAGGAAGTAGAAAGTGGCTGTGCACTCCAAGCCCACTCAAGCTCCTGAAGTCTGTGCCCTCACTGCAGAGACAGGGGAAGAATGGAAAGAGGCTTAGGTGGAGGTCAGGAGACCCGATTTCTAGGCAGACTTCTCTCTCTTTCTCATCTTGTGGTATCCACATAATTGCTTCCCTCTCTGAACCAGCGTTTCCACTCTGTGACCTCCGTGGGCCTCCTGGCTGCTTAGACAGCCAGAGGAGATGCTGTCTTTGTGCCTGTCGTGCTCCATGCTCTATTCATGAGTTGTCTCATTGAGTCACCACAAAAAGCCCACGAACACATGTTGCTATTCCCACTTCACAAGTGGGAACACTGAAGCTCCAAGACTAACAAACTTGATCCAGATCACAAAGCAGGGAAGCCACTGAGTTTGGATGCAAACTCAGGTACCTCCTCCAACCCTAGCTTTCAGAGTTCTCTTTGGGTTCGTGATGTTGCCAGATTTCTAACACCAATATTCCAAACACAACTACCTGGCCTAATCCTCCAACTCAAGCTGCGTGTCAGAGTGGCGTTGACATGATCAGTGCTGCTTTCGGGGTGGACTTGAAGGAAAGTGCTCATCCCTCTCACTCTATTTCAGCCCCCCTCTGCTTCACTCAGGATCCACAGAGTCCTTCAGGGCCTCCTAAGCGCTTCAAGGTGAAGGGGAGCCGGCTCTCTGGCACCCACAGAGAGACACTCACACATTAGCGCCTAGGTGCTGGTCCAGAAGCTTTTCCCAGAACGGACCCGGAGTGGGAGTGAGGGCGAGGGTTTGCTCTGCAGCCCATCAGTTAGCTCTCCAGGCAGGCAGCAATAATGGAGACCGCGATAAGCTGTCACTGGAAGCCAGCTCGGTTCTCCCAGACTTAATGGTAGAACAACACAATAGGGTCAGACTAAAAAGGTTCCCTTATGAAAATTTTATCAGCAACATTGGTAAATGGCTATGGGAAAGGTGCTTTGCTCCCAGGCAGACCTGGGACCCGATTTTACAAGGTACAGGCGGCCTGAATTGCATCACCCCCACAAGATATTAAGGGCACTCAAATTGAATTAACACCAAATCAAGCCGGTGCACTTAACAATACAAATGCACTTAAGGGATGCCTCAGGATGATTTGTGACTAAAGAAAGCAAAGAAGAAAACGGCCTGCAAGCCACAAGGGTGGTGTTGTGTGTCATATACAGGAAAGGCCATAAGTAGAACTTAGAATACCGGAAAACCATGAACTTCAGGGGCTCTCAAATACCTTAGACCCAGCCGTAAAGTAGAAGGTCGCTTTTGTGGTATGCAGAAACAATTGATAAATAAATTACAGCCAATTTTCTTAGTGGCATGGTCTCCATTACCCCTGGCAGCGGCGTAGCTACTCTGCTAAGATGATAAGAGGCGAATAATGGTGTATCAGGTAGCGCCCCGGGAAATTCTTTGCCAGTTGCCAGGTCCCTTCATGACAGTGATGACACAAAGATCCTCAGTGAGAGCCAACTGATGAGGAGTGACAGCTCGCCAGGCAGACCGTGACAGGTCCTAAAAAGAATCAGCTGAAATGTCCCTGGCAGATGGGATCCCAGTGTTAGGGCTGGCCCTGTGGTGTCTCCCTCTCCCGTCAGCAGTTGTCGGGACACATTTTCTCCTTGTTTGTCCTCCTCCTTTGCTCTCAGGCCCCCTTACCCTCTTCCCATACTCCTGTTCTCACCACCGCTCCTTCCCTCCCAGACACACCCTGTCCACTGAGCTGGAAGACAGTGCACCATCTTCATAGATGAACGGCTCTTTGGAGATTATCTTGGAAACTCAGATACATTCTGGACTGGAGAGAATTCAGGGGGAAAACGTGGCCTCACTGGGGATTCCTTTCCATCAAGTGAAATACACACAAAAGCATGCTTTTGTTACCCTTTCAGGAAAGAGCTGTCTCCACACAGGGTCTCACTCTGCAAACGAGCTCCATTTAGGCTGGAGGTGGCCTAATTTTGTCAGAGTTAAACCAGTTGCCTGTGAAGTCATCAGGTGTCTGGGAAACTGGGGCAGGCAGGCTTTATTTCTCATGACAGAGAAAGAAGCTCCCCAACAGCAAGAAGGACTGCTTCCAGCCACGGTCGAGCCTCCGCCAGGGGTTGCCCAATCGGAAGGTAGGCAGTATCATAAGGAAGACCAGGAGAATAGGAAGGTCTCTGTGTCTAAAATGAGTCAGCTTGGGCTCTTGCTCTGCTAGAATTCAGCTGTGTGACCTTATGGGATTGTTTCGAGGACTCCGTGAATGTAACTCTGAGAAAGTTCTTTGGAAACTAGGAACCATCTACAAATATAAGGCATTGTTATGAGGGAAATAATCTACAAAATATACATGCAGACCCACTTCTTATTAAAAGAATTTTAGGTCTCAAGGAAGAATAGTCAAACTATCCTGGTTTTCCATAACAGCAGCCTCCTTTCAGACCATCAGAGAAAGAGAAGAGCTAAAAAAAATGGGAATAAAGTTCATAGAAGTCACCAAATGTCACTGTACCAATTTCTTCCTGGTTTCTTCCATACTGACCATTGAAGCCAGAACAATGAACGATATAATTCCTGATATTCCCAGGCTCCCAAACATGTCTGCAGGCTTGTAATCAGACCTTTTGCTTCTCAAGAGTGGAAGCCAGACACCTGGCCCACCTTCAGATCATCCCCAGGAAGACCTCCCTGCCCCCCGCCATGTGCGGTGTTCCAGGCCACACACTCGTCCATGTGCTTCACTTCCACTCTCTGCATCCTGCCCACGTCCGCCCTCTGCTCACCCTATTCACCTACATGACTCCTTATATATTTAGGGACCGCTATTTACACTGCTTATTTTCTTACCAATCACTAGTCCTTTTTTCCTCAAACAACCTCCTTTGAGGTTCCCAAGTCCTTATCCGTCAATATTCATTCAGTCAATAAATACTGAGTGCCTACTATGTGCCTGGCATGGTGCTAGACATAAGGACTATAGGAGTAAATCAGACAGCATCCCTAACTTCAAAGAGCTTCCTTTCTGCATCTTTGTCCCTTTCTCGACCCCATCTTAGGTTTCTGTGTTTCGTTCTGAAATGCAGAGATCTAGGCTGAGCACACCTCTTTAGTGAGGGAAGCCCCTCCATTCACTAGAAAGAAAGCAGTTTGTGTTACCTGGAAGCCTCCCCGTGTAACTCCACTCTTCAGCCGCACTGGGCAGAATTTCTTTCATTCTCACCCGGACTCCCATAGATTCACACGTACTTCTATTCCACACTGTGTTCAGTTGTTTGTTTATTGTATATGTCTCTCTCACTGCAACGTCCCTGGGCTCTCTGGGCTCAGGCAGCCTGCCATCTTACTCACGCCTGGATCCCAAGCACAAGTCACGAGTCCTGGCACTCAGCTGGCACTCAGCAAGACTTTGTGACTTAAGGCTTAAATGAATTTGTCATCACTTTACTTTCTCTGTCCATGATCATCTCCTTTCTCTCATTTCTTTTCTACTTTCCCTAGTCCCAGTCAGCAATCCTGGGAGCCCTGGTAGGTCAGGGGTAACCAACACAGGCTCTCTCTGGAGTGTTCTGGGTTTGGCTTCTAATAGTTTACAAGAGCAGATTGTTAAATATTCAGAATTTTTTTGAGCGAGTTTGTAAACTGTTCATAAATCAGCCATGGTAGGAATATTTGCATCAGTAAATGCTACAAATCAGGAATTTGGGGTTTTGTGTTTGCTTTTGTTTGTTGAGAACCTGTTTGTCAGTACATTGCAGCTGTGATTTAGCCACACCTGATTTGTGATTCAGCTCTGCCACTAACTACTTGTGTGACCTTGGGCAAGTTGCTTGGTATATCTAAGACTCAGTTTTCTCATCTATAAAGTAGGGATGATACTTACAGCTTCACAGGGTTATCATGAGAATTACATGACCTAATGTTTATAAAGTGCTTAGCACAGTTCCTCACACAAAATAAGTGTCCAATAAAAGCAATATATTAATACTAGTATTATTCCCTGGATTTCAGATAATTCTTTTTTTCTTCCAGCTGTTATACTTTTCTTTATTTCCCAAAGGGTTTGGGACAACTTCAAAAACCAAAGCCATAAAGTAGAAAATAGGAATAAAAAATCAAGATAAGGGAAAATAAGAATCATAATACTAAATTGGAACCACAATGCTATCATGCTGGGATAGAATCTATAGGCTCAGCCTCACTGGACTGTTAGTTGGAAATGTATTCAGTGTTTCCAACACAGCCACTAAGTGTTAGAGCAGAAGGGGACTCAGAGACCTTCTAGTTCAGTCCCTCACGTTGCAGATGGAAACCTGAGGCAGCTGGCAGGGAGCAGTTATTTCTTGAGTACCTACAGGCATGATGGCAGATGCTTTCACTTTCAGCAACCCCATATCATTTATTTTACAGGTGATGTCATTGAGGAAAGGGAAGTGACAGGCTTTCCTAAAGCCATCAGGGCAGAAGAAGTAGAACCAAAGTTAAACCCTGATTCCCATTTCCCATTACCCCCTTCTCTCAGGGAATCTTGTTGTCTCCTCACTCCAGGAAGATCTATTTTATGATAACAGCTTCTTAAGGATCAAAAAAAACCTTTCAAGATTCAACAGAATCATGCCCAAATGTAGTATACTACAGGCTCTGTGACAGAGGGGACTTCAGGGAATTTCCTAGGTCTGATTGTGACATATGAAAGAATGACAGAGTAAGCCTAATGGCAAGAAGAGCTGCTCTTGCATTCGTCTTCATTTTGTGTTGGCTTTTGAAAAGAGAGCTGTGGCTCTGGCCAGTTGGATCAGTGGTAGAGCATCGGCCCGGCATGTGGAAGCTTTGGGTTTGATTCCCTGTCAGGGCACACAGGAGAAGCGACTATCTGTTTCTCCACTCCTTGCCCCCTCTCTTCCTCTCTTGTAGCCATGGCTTGAATGACCAAGTTGGCCCCAGGCACTGAGGATGGCTTCATGGCCTTACCTCAGGCACTAAAATAACTCGTTTGCTGAGCAATAGAGCAGTGGACTCAGATGGGCAGAACATCAGCCCCAGATGAGGGTTTTTGGGTGGATTCTGGTCGGGGCATATACAGGAGTCTATCTCTTCTCCTTCTCCTTCTTGCCTCCCACTTAATAAAAATAAGAGAAAGAAAGAAAGAAAGAAAGAAAGAAAGAAAGAAAGAAAGAAAGAAAGAAAGAAAGAAAGAAAGAAAGAAAGAAAGAAAGAAAGAAGGAAGGAAGGAAGGAAGGAAGGAAGGAAGGAAGGAAGGAAGGAAGGAAGGAAGGAAGGAAGGAAGTTGTGTTTTTATGTGGTTCTCTCTGAAGTTCAAGTCTTTGTCAGCTGTTCTTTTATTTCTTATTGAATTTATTGGAGTGACATTGGTTGACAAAACAGTACAGGTTTCAAGTGCACAGCTCCAAAAAGCTCCATCTGCACACTGTTATCATGCACTCTGTTATCATGCACACATTGCCCCCAAGCAAAGTCTCTTTTCATCTCCATCCCCGCCTTTTCCCACCTCCACCTACCTCCCTATTCCCTTTCCCTCTGGTAATCACCACACTGTGGTTGATCTATGTGTTACAAATATGTGTTTTTTGGCTAATCTTTTCATCTTTTTCATCAGCCCCCCACCTCCCCTCTGACAGCTGTTTGTCCCATGTATCCATGCCTGTTTCTATTTTATCAGTTTATTTTGTTCATTAGATTTCACATATAAGTGAGATCTTATGGCATTTGTCTTTCTCTGACTGGCTTATTTCACTTAGCATAATGTTCTCCAGGTCTACCCATGCTGTCACAAAAGGTAAGAATTTCTTCTTTTTTATGGCCACATAGTATTCCATTATGCAAATGTACCACAGCTTTTTTATATACTCATCTACTGATGGGCATTTGGGCTATTTTCTTATCTTCACTATTGGAGATAACACTGCAATGAACATAGGGTTGCATATATTCTTTTGAAGCAATGTTTCAGGATCTTAGGATATATTCCCAGAAGTGGGATTGCTGGGTCAAAAGGCAGTTTCATTTTTAGTTTTTTGAAGAAATGCCATACTGTTTTCTATAGCGACTGCACTAGTTCACATTCCCACCAGCAGTGCAGGAGGGTTCCCTTTTCTCCACATCCTTGGCAGCACTTGTTGTTTATTGATTAATTGATGAGAGCCCTTCAGACAGGTGTGAGGTGATATCTCATTGTGGTTTTAATTTGCATCTCTCTGATCATTAGTGATGTTATGTAATTTTTCTTATGTCTGTTGGCCATCTGTATGTCCTTTTAAGAGAAGTGTTTATTAAGGTACAAAGAACAAAGTTGGAGGTATCAAAATACCTGATGTCAAATTATACTGCAATACCATTATAATCAAAACAGCCTGGTACTGGCATAAGAACAGGCATATAGATCAATGGAACAGAACAGAAAGCCCAGAAATGAACCCACACCTTTATGGTCAATTAATATTTGTCAAAGAAGACAAAAGTATACAATGGAGTAAAGACTGTCTCTTCAATAAATGATGTTGGGGAAATTGGACGGGTACATGCAAAAAAAGAAAAATAGAACTAGACCACCAAATTACACCATACACAAGAATAAACTCAAAATAGATAAAAGACTTAAATGTAAATCACAAAACCATAAATCCTAGAAGAAAACATAGGCAGTAAAATCTCAAGTATGTCTTGCAGCAATACTTTTGCTGATATATTTCCTAGGGTCAGGGAAACAAAGGAATAAAATAAATAAATAGAGCTACATTAAACTAAAAGCCTTTGAACAACAAAAGAAACCATCAACAAAATTAAAAGGGAACCCATTGAATGGCAGAACATATTTGGCAATGATATATCTGAAAAGGGGTTAATTTCCAAAATATATAAATAACTTAGATACAACTCGACACCAAGAAGACAGACAATCTGCTATTTTTATAACTGGAATTTTTCTAACTCCTACTAATAGCTTCAACTTCATTCTTCATAAAACCTTCTGTTGGAGTGTTAATAGGCACAGAAATCAAATCTCTTTTCTTTCCCTTCATCTGAAATAAGCAGCACAAAGGAAGAAAGAGGTTAAAAAAACAACCAAGACGAACAGGAGGGCGGGAAAGAAGCTGCCCGATCCACAAAGTGGACGAGTCCAGCATTTACGGAGAGCTGACAGCACTGTCTCATTTATTAGACCACCACCTCTGTTTGGCAGCAAGCAGGCCAGCGGCCCGGCCTGGGGGGTCTATTTTATGAGGATGGTGTTATTACCCTCAGAGCTGTAGCTGACCTCACACCAAATAAACACGTCAGTCACTTCCCAAGTCATTGTTCCAGGTGTGACATGAAGGTACCACGCAAGTACCCTCCAGGCCATCGTTCCTGTCCACCTCCACTCAGAAACGGCTCCCAAGTCCCAGTGTGTCCATGCTTTCTCCCTCTCTCTCTCTCTATCTATATATATATATATATATAATATATATATAATATATATATATAATCTGTCTAAAATCCATGAACTGGACCTGCAATGCCACCCAAGTACAGGGTGAGCCACTAACCTTCAGAGAAACATCTGTTTATTAAAGAAGGACCTAAAAAGGAGAAAAGCCAACACACAGATGCAAATTCCATTTTATCCGTATCTATATCTACACTTATCTCTATCTCTATAGTTAAGCTGGGCACTCGTTTTTATTTTATTTCTTTTTCTATTTTTTTTTTAAAACTGTTTTTTAGTATTTGTTTTTCACACAGCAGACTTAACTCTCCAGACTTAATCCCAGGATCGCTTACCCACAAAGCTCCCTTCAAGCCCATCGTCTGCCGCCTGTGTGCGTGAGCTGGAGGAACACTGACTCATGCTTAAATTTCTAAATGAGGCAAGCATGATACAAAACAAAACAAAACATCTGCTAAATCAAGCAAAAGCCCCACAATCCACTGAGAAGACAACTCTAAGTGCGATTTGCCTTCCACGCCGTGTGGGAGTTCCCCCTGGGCTGTCCTCAGACGCTGCTGTGCTCCTCCTGGGGCATCCATGGCTGGGCTGGTTCCCCCTGGGCTGTCCTCAGACGCTGCTGTGCTCCTCCTGGGGCATCCATGGCTGGGCTGGTTCCCCTTGGGCTGTCCTCAGACGCTGCTGTGCTCCTCCTGGGGCATCCATGGCTGGGCTGGTTCCCCCTGGGCTGTCCTCAGATGCTGCTGTGCTCCTCCTGGGGCATCCATAGCTGGGCTGGTTCCCCCTGGGCTGTCCTCAGATGCTGCTGTGCTCCTCCTGGGGCATCCATGGCTGGGCTGGTTTCCCCTGGGCTGTCCTCAGACGCTGCTGTGCTCCTCCTGGGACATCCATGGTTGGGCTGGTTCCCTCAGAAGACGCAGGTGGATTCCAACTCCACCACTCACCACCTCTGTGACCTGAGGCAGGTCCCGGGGACCTCAGTCCTTAGTGTCAAGTGGGACTATTAATACCTGCCTTACATACTTCAGAGAGCACATACAAATGTGCTTTGCCAACAGTAAAGTGGTAGAAACATAGGAAGTGAGATGGACATGTTTCACCAGATACAATCGGGGCCCTGGGCTCTGAAAGGAGCAGTCGGGCCACTGCAGAGAAAGGGCCAGGCAGGCTGCCTCCCCATCTGGGGGAGAGGGCTCTGGCTCGGGATGGAGGGGGTGGTGCTCTGTGACAGCCTACAGCTAGCCCACTGTCCAGAGTCACCTAGAAGGCACGCTCTTTAGAAAGCGCTGACGTACCCCCTGAACAGAGAGAATGCAATGCTTGGGCTGACCCTGGGACTGCCCTGAGGAGCCACCCTGCCTCAGACCCTGGCTGCGGTGGGTCTCCTCCTCCTTCCTCCGAGGGGAAGAGAAGGCCGCTGAGACGGTTATCACTCTATTCCGAAGGTGCAGCATCACTCTAGGCTGAAGGTGCAGCAGCCATTCCGGTGGGCCCTGTGCTTTCTCCCCACCTCTCCCCCCAGCTTCCCCTGGGGTCCCCCAGCGAGAACCGGGCTGGAAGTTGGTATCTTGGCGGGCCTGTGACAAGGTCTGTTTGTATTCTGCTTCTCAAGTTTCCCAGTCTGTCGCTTGTGAAATACAGCTCGCAAAGGGCCTCTGCAGGCCACAGCACCGTGTTAGACATTAGCCACCGCCTCCTCCTTGGGGAACCAGGGAGCCGGGCAGGCACCCTTGTGGAGAAGGCCCTCACACCTACAGTGCCTGGACCGAGTGTGGTGACTCCAGCCGGCCTTCCAGGAGCCCCAACGTGCCAGACTGTCACTGCAGGGCGGCGGGCAAGGGACTGACAAATGGAGGGAGGAAAGAGGCGGCGCGTGTTCTCACGGTGAACGGTGCGGGGAGAGGGGAAGGATGTGGTCACAGGGAGAGAGGAAAGAAAGATGAATGGGGCCTGAGTCAGTCACAGGCTAAAGCAAACAGGAAGGTTTTAAAGTGAGATTTGAGGAGAGGAAGTGGTTCTGAGCAAGGGAGGGAGAGAGTTCCAGAGATCTGTCTTGGAAAAGAGCTACTCTTCATTTTTTTGGATAGTCTTCCTCATGTGAATATTTCTTGGCGGTCCTGACAGACGGGTGAACCAATTTTTTTTTTTTTTTTTCAAATCACAACTGGCTCCAACTTTTCCCTCGAACTTGAACCAAAAAGGATGGAGACTTTAGGTTTGAAAACATTCAGTGGGTTCATTTGTGTTGAACTGCACTGCTGCCTGCTGCTCTTCGCAAACCCCGGGCCACCCAGATGAAGAGAGCACAGGGAGGGGGCGGCCGCTCACCCAGGGTCATCCCGCTAACACTGCGTCCACTGTGCCTCCTGTCCGGGGAACACCGTCCCGGGAGAGGTCGGCGTCTTTCTACATCCTTCTCCGCTGCCGGATGTGGAACTAAGACTGGCTAGCCCCCCACCGGGCGCAGGAGTGCGGTGGGGGAGGGAGCGGGCTGGGCTGCCGGCCGCGTGTCTGGTGTCTGGTCAGTGCTCAGGAGAGGACAAGGAACTTTTGCTTGGCGTTTCCATGAAAAGCATCAGGACTCAGATCTAACCAACTAAAAGCCCATCTGCCTCCTGTGAACTAACCTTAGGATAGATTCAGAAGCCAAAAAAACAAGAACAAACTTCATTTAAAGGACTTAAAAGCAGCAACTTTTTCCAGTTCCCTGGGGGAGTCCCTTTCCCAAAAGAGTTTATCAGAAAATGGTCTGTTCCTATTGTGAAAGGTAATAAAATCTTCTGAGCTCAAAAACTAAGAGATTTGACTTTTGCTTTCTGTTTCATGACTCTGGGAACAGAACCTTCATGGGTCACATTTTTCTCATCTATAAAATGGGAATAACAAGCTTGATCCACCCCCAGAGAAACTACTCAGAAGGTTTGAACTTGCAGAACAGATCTAGACATGTATACAAGAGACTATTATTCACAATAGCAGAAATTGTTGCAGAATAACAACTAACAACATCTTGGTTTTGTTTGTTTCTTCCTGGTCTAAAACTGAACTTGGGCATGAACAAGTTTAATGCTGGATCACTTTTTACTGAGCTGGAAAATAAACGATTTAAATAAGAACCCCAGTGATTTCCTGTGCCATGTCCATATTCTCTATTATGAAGCCCAAACTCACTTCCACATCGCAATAAAATTTCAAAGTTTGATATAGTGAACACATTTTAAATGCTTATTTTACTTTTAACAGTACTATTGAGATATAATATGTTTCCTTATATTGATTTTTGTACTTTAACTGCACTGTCAAATTCAGTAGTCACGCCTGACCAGGCCGTAGCGCAGTGGATAGAGCGTTGGACTGAGACGCAGAGGACCCAGGTTCAAAACCTTGAGGTCACCAGCTTGAGCGCGGACTCATCTGGTTTGAGCAAGGCTCGCCAGCTTGAGCGAGGGGTCGCCGGCTTGAGCATAGAATCATAGACATGACCCTGTGGTCACTGGCTTGAAGCCCAAGGTCACTGGCTTGAGCAAGGGGTCACTCGGTCTGCTGTAGCCTCCCCAGTCAAGGCACATATGAGAAAGCAATTAATGAACAACTAAGGTGACACAAGAGATAATTGATGCTTCTCATCTCTCTCCCTTCCTGTCTGTCTGACACTATCTATCCCTCTCTCTGACTTTCTCTTTGTCTCTGTCAAAAAAAAATAATAATAATTCAGTAGTCACTAGCCTCATATGGCTGCTAAAATTTAACTCCAACTTAGTAATGACCTAGTACAATTAAAAATTCAGTTCCTCATTTACACCTCAAGTGATCAATAGCCATATGTGGCTGGTGTCTATGGCTTAGACAGTACAAATAATGGACAATTGTCATCACTGTATAAAGTTTGAATAGGCAATACTGTTCTAAAATAATATATACTCATTTAAAAATTTTGGAAAACAGCCTGACCTGTGGTGGTGCAGTGGATAAAGTGTCGACCTGGAAATGCTGAGGTTGCCAGTTCGAAACCCTGGGCTTGCCTGGTCAAGGCACATATGGGAGTTGATGCTTCCAGCTCCTCCCCCCTTCTCTCTCTCTGTTTCTCTCTCTCCCTCTCTCTCTCTCCTCTCTAAAAATGAATAAATAAAATTTAAAAAAAATTTGGAAAACAGAAAAAAAGATAAATATATTATTTTCTTACCACCCAGTGAATATCACTAATATTTAGGAAAATTCTTTACAATGTTTTTGTTTTTCCAGCACATCTGTTCTGTTCTGTTTTGTTTTGTTTATATTACATGGTTGTGGTCTATACAATGTGCAATGTTATAGTCTGCCTGTTTAACTTTAAAATATCAGCATTCTTCTATGTTATTATCGACTCTTCAAAAACATTTTCAATGGCTGCTGAATATTTTTTCAAGTAGAGCTGTTATTACCCTACTGGTAGGAATAGAGAGGTCACGTTTAACATTTTTACCGAAATAAAGGTAAAATTTAAACCTTGATAGCATTTGCTAGTTTAAAAAGTAGCCAGAGAAATTTCTTCATTCTGTGATCACTTCCAATCAAGCCTATTTTTCTAGGAGCGTACACAAGATCCAGGAATAGGCGACTGATATCCAGGAATAATCCTTCTGAACCAGTGGCCACTCCCCTCCTTTCCACGAGTGTCATTATGCATCAGAACACCCATCTCCCACCACTTTAGGGCTGTTCTCAGCAGATGCTAAGTAAGGGCAACATGCTGCAGAATGAGGATAATCATCATGAAATTACACGTTTCATTTGCCAAAAGCTAAAGCAGAAGGATTACGCTCTCGCATAGCATTCCTTCTGCAAGCTACCATGAGCCTCACAGGGCTGAGCAGAGTAGCTGATGAGGTGATTTACCTAGAAGGGCCCCACACAGCGCCTGGCGCACTCTCTCCAGCTTCCAGAACTCACTCTGTTTGTCCCCTCCTTCCATTCTATCTGCTCCTTCTCTGCCCTGCGCTGGATCCTCTCCACTTCCTGAACTCTGAGTGTCCAGGGCCCAGGCTCTGGACCTCGGTCTACTCACACCCCCTCCCAGGTGATTACAGTCAGCCTTGAGCTCTGACAACCATGACGACCCCCAAAGTTCTTTCCGCCCCCTGCTGCCCGCCTCACACACCCACCTGAGCGCCTCTTCTAGGCATCTCAAAATTAAAATGTAATTTTACCCCATTCTCCTCATCAAACATACAAACAAAAACAGCAAAAATATCTACCTCTCCTACGGTTTTCCTCACCTCTATAAATGACACCTCCATTTCTCTAAACGCTCAGGTCAAACCTGAGTCCTCCTTGCCCGTATCTTTCTCTAACATCTAGTTGATCGTTAAATCCCACAAGTTCCACCTTCCCCGCCTTTGCCACCCTGGCCAAGCCCCCATCCTCCTAACTGGCTTCTCTGCTTCCACACATGCCCGTCAGGGCCTGCCACCAAGCTGGGTCCACCTGCCCACCCTCCCTGGGTGTTCGAATTTATGTGGGGGGCTTTGGGAGTGGTCATAATACTGCTCTTAGCCTTTAGTGCCAAGACCCTATACCAAGACAGTCTCTCACAGCTGAGTATTATCCCACCTGAAATACCAGTAGCCCCCACTAAGAAGCTCTGAACCACAGTGATCCCTTTAGAACTAAAATCAGATTTTTTTTTTTTTTTTTTGCCTTGTTCAAAACTCTCTCTGGTTCCTCATCACATTCGAAATAAAGTCTCAGTTTTTTACCATGGCCTAGGAGGCTCCCTGCTCTGCCTCACAGGCCCCTGTCACTCTCACGGGCGTCCTGCCATCCCCGGTCTGGGCCTTCACATGCTGCCCGTGGGCCTGGGGGCCCCGTCCTGGCCCTGCTCCTGCTCTCAGGCTCTCCGGCTCTCCTGTCGTCACCACCTACAGGGGACCTCAGCCCCATCAGCCTCTGGCGCTGTGTCCTGCCTCTGCATTAACATTTATTAACTTCTTTATTTGCCATCTGTCCCTTCCATGTGAATGGAAACTCCATGATGTCAGGAACTTTGTACAAGACTTTTATTTGACTGCCATCTCCCCAAAATCGGACCTAGAACCTAGTGAGGAGAAATCATGACAATAATCAGTAACTGCAGGGAGTTCTTCCTACCTGCTAGGCTCTGTCCTGAGCACTATACATGCATTGTTACTAGTTTCCTATTCCCACTACAAAAAATTACTACAAACTTAGTGGCCTAAAAAAAAAACACAAATTAGGCCCCTGGCAGGTTTTCCCAGTGGATGTGTAAACGTCCCGGGCTCGATCCACAGTCAGAGCATACATGAGAAGTAACCATCTGTTTCTCTTCCCAACCCTCAACCCTTTCTTTCTCTCTTCCCCTCTTGCAATCAGTGGATCGATGAGTCTGAGCGTCAGCCCAGGCACTGAGGATAGTTCAGTTGGTCTGAGCATCAATCTTAGGCACTGAGGATAGTTCAGTTAATTCAAGCATCAGCTCCAGATGGGGGTTGCTGGGTGGATCCCAGTCTGGGTACATGCAGGAGTCTGTCTCACTATCTCCCCTCCTTTCACTTAAAAACAAAACAAAACACGAACTTACTAAATACTGTTCTGGTGGTCAGGAGTTCAAAATGGATCTCACTAAACTAAAGTCCAGGTGTCAGCCGAGCTGCGCTCCTGCTGGAGGCTCTGTGAGCAAACCGCCTTTGCCCTTTCCAGTTTCTACAAGCTGCCTGCATTCCTGACTATGTCCCCTTTCTCCATCTGCTGGCTCTCCCGCCTCCCTCTTCCGTGTAAGGACCCTGGTGATTAAATTGGGCCCACTGGGATAAGCCAGGGCAATCTCCCCATCCCAGCATTCTTAACCACAGCTACATCCTTTGCCATGTAAGGTAACATATTCACATGGTCCAAAGATCAGGATGCGGGCATCATGGGGGGCATTATTCTGTTCACCATGTTAACCCACTCTGGACTGTTTGTATTTACAACACTCCTGGGCTTTCTTTTCCATACCAACAACCAGTTTCTAATTCTCTGGACACGTACTGGTGTGTCCTACAATTCAATCAATCTTGAAAATATCTATGTGACAGCATAAAATCCCACAGGTTAAGGCTGAGTCCTACGAGACTACCCACTTCAGTCGTCATTGCAAACCCCAGAGTATCCCTGGTACTTCTGACTGGCCAGCTATAAATTCAGAGGGTTCCCACACAATCCCCTCCCAGTTTTGATAGTACTAGACAACTCACAGGACTCAGGAAAGCGCTTTACTTACTATTACCAGTTTATTACAAAAGATAAAACTCAGGAGCAGCCAAACAGAGCTGCATGGGGTAAAGTACAGAGGAATGATCTCAGAGCTCCATGCCCTCTGTGGGTGTGCCAACCTACCAGCAACTTGATGTGTTTGCCAACCCAGACGCTCTCCAATCCCCACAATTTAGGGTATTTTATGACCATTTCATTATGCAGAGTTAATTGACTGATTCATGGACCTCCTGGAGGTCAGAGAGTAGCCTTCTAATAAAGGCTTGGTTTGTTTGGCAACCAGCCTCCATCCTGAAGCTATCTAGAGACTCACCTGGAGTCGCCTCGTTAGGGACAAAAGATGCTCCTATCACTCAGGAATTTAGGAACGCTGTGTCAGGAACCTGGACAAAGACCAAACACCACCCTACTTCTCCCAGCAACTTTATGAGGTAAGTAGGTACACAGTCCCTATTTTGCAGATGAGAAAACTGAGGTAGAGAGGATTAAGTCATTGTTCAAGTGGCACAATCTGCCTTCCTAACCATCAGGCTCTAGGGTCAGCACTTCAGTGCATGATATTCAAACTGATTATTCTTTATTTCTTTTACTTTTGCTGTTATGAATGAGTCTCATCCTCACCTCAGCTTAGAAGGACTCTCCACCATCTGACAACAACCTGGAAGAGATTTTTTTTTCTTGCTTTATGCCTAATTTTTATTCTGAAAATTTTAATTTATTTTAAAATTCAATTTATTTTAAAATTAAAGTATAGTTGACATAAATTATATTAGTTTCAGGTGTACAAAATAATGAGCTTTCACATTTAAATACATTACAAAGTGATCACCACAAAAAGTCCATTATCCGTCACTGTACAAAGTGATTGTGATATTGTTGACTGTATTCCCTATACTCTACTTTACAGCCCCATGACTTATGGTATAAGTTTGTACTCTTAATCCCCTTCACTTTTTTGCCCATTCCCCACCGTGCAAACCTCTAGCAACTATCAGTTTTCTATATCTACAAGTCTGTTTGTTTTGTTTGTTCATCTGTTATTTGTTTTAGATTCCACACATAAGTGAAATGATACAGTATCTGTCATTCTCTGACTTATTTCACTTAGCACAAACTGTCTAGGTCTATCCACAGTGCCCCAAATGGCAAGATTCATTCTTTTTCATAGCTGAGTAGTGTGTGTGTGTGTGTGTGTGTGTGTGCGCGTGTTTCCATATCTTGGCCATTATAAATCATGGAAGACATTTAAATGGCTAGTTTGAATGAGATGTTTTGGAACCTTGAAGTCAGTTCTTCCCATATTTAGCCTTCCTCCATTCGTTCTTGCCCCTGGTGCTATCAGGGCCATGTAAAAGGTCTATCACAGCCAACCACCACTAATCAAGGAATCCCAGGGTAGACAAGGGGGAAAGAGAGAAGAGGCTTTTTGGAGAATAGGAAAGGTTTTTATAGAAACCACTATGCCTGGATGGTCCTTCCCCATAAAGCTGGTGCACTCTTACTAATCCTTGAAAATTCCCTGTAAATGCCAGCCCCTCTGGAGCCCTCGCTGACCTCTGCACACACATTCAGACCCCTTCTTCTCTGTGCCGGCACTGTGCTTTATGCGCGCCCGCATGACAGCATCCATTGCGATGTACCAATTATTTATTTCTGAACTTCCTCTACTAGCTGGAGAGTTCCTTGAGGGAAGGGATAGTCTCAGGGTGGCAGGACAAAATTTCCAGGGTGTGGCTCCAGGAGCCCTGAACAGGTATCTCCCTTCTCCCTCTCTGGCCACACAGCACCAACCTCCGCTATGCAGGCTGGACCTTGGGCTCAGCGTGTGGACCCAGAGAAGAATCACGTCCCTCCTCCAACTGAAAGATGTGAAGGCCTCATAAGCACATTTTGAAAAAAAACAGCACTGAGCCCTGAAGAAGAGAGCATTCCAGGAGGCAGGAGAGGGTACCAGCAGGCAGGCTGCAGGTGCTAGGACCCAATGCCAGCCCCTCCCCCCTTGGCAAAGGCTGGCTCACCCTGGAACTAAAATGATAGTGCTAACAGGGGGGGAAATTGAATGCATCAATTATGTGAGAGGCGACATGCCCCCAGCAAGGGATGTCTCAGTTTACACTAATCTGTGGACCCAAAAATCTTCTGGTAAAATAATTTCAAAACTGTGCCTTAAAACTCATCACTCTGAAAAGCTTCTAAAATGAAGAAGTGCAGCCACAGCGAGGCAGCCAGCATCTGGAAGGCTTCTGCAGGTGCCAGAGCCACATCAGGAGCTCTCTCTGGCCCAACACAGCAGCAACTGTAGATTCAGCCTTCATGACAAACTGCAGCTGCTGTCACCGTTGATGGTGAGCGACCATACTCAGGAGGCAGGTTGACAGATTGCTTTTTGGAGAGGCAGAGGGGCAGGAGAGAGAGGAGAGCCTGTCATTCCGCAACTGCCTGTGTCTGTGCCAGGGACCCTACTGTTATTCACACCCTCACGTCCTCACGACCAGCCTCCCACAAGGACAGGAAACGGAGGCTCTGACGGGGGCAGTCACTTGCCCAATGGCACAGAGTAAGCGGCAAACCTGACATGGGAGCCCTTATGCCCCCTACTCCTCCAGACCCATCCCTGCTCATTGCGCTTTCCCACCGTAACAGCTCTCAGACAGCGCCACCATGAGGTGGGAAGTGGGAGAAGAGTGAAGATGGTGGAGAGGGTGCCGGGTGCACCGAGGCTGACTCAGCAAGCCTAGGCTCTGGTCCACACTTGGTTGCTGGGTGACTTTCAGCAGTTCCCCTGAGCTTGACGAACTCAGGTTCCTCCTTGGTCTAGAGGGGAGCTGCCTGGATATCTCCGAGAGGCCTCCCCGCTCTAAAATTCTGTGATCTTTGGAACTGACGCCCATCAGTGAGGATTTGGCCAGCGACAACTGTGAGAAGAATTATTCCCGCGGATATGAGACTCAGAATGTTAAGACTTTGCAAATGTTACCGTTCCAGCAACAATGTGTGCATAGACTGCTCTTGGCCAGGGAGGGTGATATTCGGGAGGAGCGGAAGTCCATCTGTCAGCAGTGGGCTTAAACGCGGCTGCATGGCCAGCAGGGTGATGGGAGGAGGGAATCTGGAAAGGCTCATGGTCTGTTTGAAAAGAAAAAGGGTTTTAATGGGATGTGCTCATTCAATCTGGATTTTAACAACCTCTCAAAACGTCACTCAGGGAGAAGGAGAGTTAAGGGAGAAGATCTGAATGGTGAACAGAGAGGAAGAAAGAGAAAGTGATCAAAACAGGACAAATTCAGCACCAGGGGTCATTGCGTTATCAATGAGAAGACGGGACCAGAATCTGGCCTGGCCCCTGGGGTAGGGAGAGTCTTGAGCTGACTCTCAAGAAACTTTTACTGTCAGAATTTAGGTTTGAAAAGCAAACATTTGGTTTTAAAAATTGGAAAGCTCTAATATATATAATGCAGTTCAGTTAGCTAAACTTCTAGGCCTCAATCCCCCCATTTCTGGTGTGAAGAGAAGTTGGTACCTCATCAGGACTTTTGAGAATAATCCAAGGCAGCGGACACACAGCCCAGCAGTGCCTTTCCCCTGAAAGTCTGTCACATGCTCGGAGACAGGAGAGAGCTGCAACAGCAGCGGACAAGGTGGCCGGGCCGCACAGGGCCAGCTTTCCCCAGTGCCGGGCCCTGGGGACGTGCTAGAAACCTGCACCAGGACCTTGGGCCAGCACCAGGGATGTCTTCTCAGAGCCTCTGTTCCTCCCTCTGGGCCCCCACTCCAGCCCCTTTGGGCCAAAGTGGGCCATTTAGAGGGATGAGGAGGCTTCCACAGAACACAGGCTTCCCACCACCCCGAGACGGGGTGGGGGCTCAAGTTAGAGGACGAGAGACATAACACAACTTGCATGCCAAGACGATGAGTATAATGGAATGGTTGAGAACTCTGAATTCAAATTGTTGGGGTTGGATTTCAGACCCTTCGTGGCACGGTCAGGCTGGGTAACCAGGAGAGTTTAATACAGAGATTTTTTGAACCCTAGTGTGGTGTGGACTGGGTTTAGGAAAAACAACAATGGATGGGGTGTACTTGAGAGCTGGCTACAGCAGAGAGCTGTTACCACCATGGGGTCTTGAGGATCAAGGAAGGGCTGGCAAGTCGACCCCCAAGAGACAGCTCCCTAGAGAAGGGGAAGTCAGAGCAAGCCCACCCGAGCTGTAGAGAACAGAAGATGAGTGTGGATGGCAGGAACAGAGAGTATAGCCTGGGACTCTTCTGGGACATAGTACAAACCAAGACCCGAGGACCTGAGCCATAAGCATACGTTGTCCTAAAACTATTTGTACATAAAGAAATTGGGGTCAGAAGGGCTAGGTGATGTGGATGATCAGTGACACAGATGGTTCCAGGTTCCATCACTTCTGAGGCATTCTCTAAATGCCTCTCAAAATCATTGCTAACACTTCCACCCACAGCACTTATCATGGGTCAGCCCAGTTCTGAGTACCTTGAATATAATAACTCCTTTGAATCCTCACAGCTCCATTAGGTGGGTATTGTTATTATCCCCACTTTACAGATGAGGAAACTGAACCACTTGCCTAAGGTCATACTGCCTAGTAAGTGGCATAACTGAAGTTGAACCCTGAGAATTTCCATCTGAACCTCTAATACAGTGGTTTGCAACCTGTGGGTCGCGACCCCGGCGTGGCTTTAGGCGACCCCTGTGTTTTGGTCGTTCGACCCCTGCCGGGGTCGCGACCCACAGGTTGAGAACCACTGCTCTAATGCATAACTGTTAGAGGGGGACCCTTGATGAAACTGAGAGTTTTCATTGTTATTGAGGTAGTAGGACTCAGGTAACTTCATTTACTGAAATGGGCATTCACTTCCCATACCTTCCCCAGTGCCTCCAGCTCACTCTCTCAGGTAGACCCTCCAGGGGCCCTCCTGTCCTCCTCCGCTGCTGTCTCTTGGAGGGGTCTGATGGGGGCTTGGAGTAGCTCACAGGGACTTGTGAGGGAGCCACACTGCCTGCCAGCTGGCCTGTACCTTTCCTGGCCAGTCCAGCTGCCTGTGGAGCATCATCAGTATACACCAAGGGTCTACACCATCTTCACCAGCTCAGCCAGGCAGGCAGACACTCTAGACCCCTTAATTTTGCTCCCAGGTAGGCTCAAAGGACAGCATGGTGAATTCACAGACAGGAGGCAGCTTGAGCTTGGCAACCAATATCAAAACTTGTTGAGTCAACTGGTGTTTTGCCTCCTTCGTAAGAGTGTATCACTGGACACAGCAGACTCACTACTCTGCTCCTCACCCAGGTGCCCTGCACTGTCCTTTTCCACTGGGGGCCTTGCTGCCAGATTGACACACTAATGCTGGTAATGGGCCCATCCTTCCTGCGTCCCCACTCATGACCCAGCCCAGAGCCCAAGATCTGTGTCACCAGTAAGGAACAGGATGTAGTGATAAGACGATGGATGGCAGGCAAGGCTCCTCCACCAGTGTCACCTTACTTCATGCTCATGTCAACCTTGGAAGTCAGGCAATCATAGTGATAGAGAACATTTATGGATCTCGTAATCTGGGCCAGGTTTTGTTTAAAGTGCTTTTTATGGGTTACTTACACAGGTGCTCTTGCTCCCTATTTTACATTGGAGGCCACTGAGACTGAGAGAAGGCAAGAATGCCAGGAATTGAATCCACTCTAAATCACACTGTATTCTCCCTCCTCTGGTAACAAAAGACTTGGTATACTTGGATAACCTATTTGGAGTTCCTTTGGAAAGTGGTGAGAATTATTTTTTAAATTTCAAATAGAATGTAGTGATGGTCATATATGCCTTTTAGAAAGATCAGTCAGCAGGAACTTAAAGACAGGGAGGTCAGTTTGGAAGCTGTCATGATGTCAGAGGAATGAATAACAAAGACCACGTGCAATAAAGCAGCCATGGAAGGTCGTGGAGAGGAGACAGATCTAAGGAATATTGGGGGAAGAATGAGACTTGTTAGGTGGAGACCGGTGAAGGGGTGCGGGGTGAGAGGGAGAAATTGAAGAGCCCGCCAAGATTTGTGCCTTGAAAAGTTTCATATAGCCTGACCAGGTGGTGGTGCAGTGGATAGAGTGTCAGACTGGGATGCAGAGGACCCAGGTTCAAGACCCCGAGGTCGCCAGTTTGAGTGCAGGCTCATCTGGTTTGACCAAAGCTCACCAGCTTGAACCCAAGGTCACTGGCTCGAGCAAGGGGTTACTCAGTCTGCTGAAGGCCCAGGGTCAAGGCACATATGAGAAAGCAGTCAATGAATAACTAAGGTGTCGCAACAAAAAACTGATGATTGATGCTTCTCATCTCTCTCCATTCCTATCTGTCTATCCCTATCTATCCCTCTCTCTGACTCTCTCTCTTTCTCTCTCTCTCTCTCTCTCTCTGTCTCTGTAAAAAAAAAAAGTTTCATATATAAGCAAATCACCAACTGGAAGGAGATTACAGGAAGGGGACAAATTTAAAGGCAATTGGAGGGAGATTAGTAGGTTCTACTTGGGACTTGATAGGTTTGGGTTACCCACTAGATATTCACGTGGAAATGTCCCCTGTTATGAACTGAATGCTTGTCTCCCCCAAAAAATTCATATGATGAAATTTTATGGAGGTGGGCCCTTTGGGAGGTGATTAGGATTACATGAGGTTATGACGGTAGGACACTCATAAATGAAATTAGTGCCCTGAAAGAGACTTAAGAGAGCTTACTTCCCCTCTCTGCTCTTTGCCACATGAAGGTACAATAAGAAGTTGGTTGGAGCAAGACTCTCACTAGCCCTTACCACGCTGGCACCCTGATGTTGGATTTCCAGCTTCTAGAAATGTGAGAAATAAATTTTTGTTGTCTATGAACCATGCAGTTTATGGTATTTTTGTTATAGCAGCCCAAGCTAAGACATCTGCCCCCTCCCCAAGCAGTGTGCAAGCTGGAGATCATAAATTTGCTGGAGACCAATCTAAAAGTCAGAAACTGAATACACTGAAGTTGACGAGTTCATCCAGGGACCCTACTCTTAATAAATAATAGTGATAAAGCCAAGGATGTGGTATTTGGAGATCACGCTTTAGAGTGGCAGCAGGAGAACCAGCCCAGGAGACTGAGGAGTGACCAGAGCAATGGAGAAAAGGCTAAGATGCACAGAACACAGTTGAAGGAGTTGGTTTCCAGTGGGGCGCTTTGCTGTGTCAAATGTCAAAGTCAGCCCTAGCCGGTTGGCTCAGTGGTAGAGCGTTGACCTGGCGTGCAGAAGTCCCGGGTTCGATTCCCAGCCAGGGCACACAGGGAAAGCACCTATCTGCTTCTCCACCCCTCCCCCTCTCCTTCCTCTCTGTCTCTCTCTTCCCTTCCCGCAGCCGAGGCTCCATTGGAGCAAAAGTTGGCCCGGGCACTGAGGATGGCTCTGTGGCCTCTGCCTCAGGTGCTAGAGTGGCTCTGGTTGCAACAGAGCAGCACCCCAGATGGGCAGAGCATCGCCCCCTGGTGGGCATGCCTGGTGGATCCCGGTTGGGCACATGCGGGAGTCTGTCTGGCTGCCTCCCCGTTTCCAACTTCAGAAAGAAAAAAAAATGTCAAAGTCAAGTGAAGGAAGACCTTGAACTCGGCCATTTTGAGGATCTTTGCTGGATCTTTGCCAGAACAGCATCAGTGGGAAGAGTGAAGGAGAAGGGTCCTTCCTCCTCCAGGGAGCACCAGAGTCTCAAGTATCGGGGCTCTGGGAGCAATTCTACTTGGCTGTGTCTCAGCAGACAAGAAAGGAGCCATTATTCTAACACATCACACCCCTTTAAAATCTCAATCTCCCACACTCAGGACCTCATTTCAGTCCTCAGCTGGGGTTTTTTTTTTTGGTTTGTTCATTTGTTTGTTTGTTTTTAGCATGTATCTATGTGTTAGAGTCGCCTGAAAATATTCCTCTTCTAAAATATACTGTCTACACCCACAACCCATTGGAAAAATAGAAAAATCCATACACTTCACATGGAGGGAAAGCTGAGTTCAAGTCTGGCCTTTGTCCCTCAGCACCTGTGTGTCTGGGCAGCGGCCCACCCGGTGCTACGCAGGTCAACAAGACCTTGGTTGCAGGCTGATCCGAGGAAGCGATGAGATAGCCCAGGTTGCCGCCTCACTCCCAGTAGGCTCAGGTCTCTAAGCCTTGAGAGCACTGCAGCCTGGGGAACGGTTTATCTCACTTTTTCTCAGAGAGGATATTACGAGGGTAAAGAATGAGAGGACATCGGTTGACAGGAGCTTACAGAGTTAGGAAGAAGTCATTGAAAACAAGCCTTTCCGGCAGTTTATCTCAAGCCTGCCTCCTCGCTGCAGCTGTCTGCAGTCAGGCAACAGCACGGAGTGACGCGGCTCCGCTCACTCCTCCGCCTCTAGAAGCAGCTCAGCCGGGGGCACGCCGCCTCAGCCTGAGCACCCAGTGCTCACCAGCCAGGCTTCCCACGCCAGAACTTGCCCCTGCACCCCCAGGGTCTCCGTGATTCCTGCGGTTCTAAACCATGGCATTTTGTCCCCACCAAGGAGTATTTGACACTCTCTGGAGACATTTTTGATTGTCACACCTGCTGGGGTAGGGATTGCTGCTGGCATGTAGTGGATAGAGGCCAAGGATGCTGATCTATATCATACAATTCCCAGGACAGCCCCCACAACAAGGAATTATTCGGCCCAAATTGCCTGCAGGGACCAGGCTGAATAAACATCACAGCAGGATTGAGACTAGTTGCCCATAGTGGCCACTAGCTTAATGATTCTCCTTTGGTGGCCTCCTTCTTGTCCCTTCCTTCCTTCCCCACAGCTTTCCTGGGTCCTCCTGAGATCTTTTTCCAAGGAGCCATTTGCACTCAAATCACTGTCTCAGTATGTGTTTCTGCCCCCCCCACCAACCCCCATCACCAAATGTGCCTCAGGCTTTTTCTAGTCCTAAGGTTAAGCAGGTGATCCTGACCAGGTGGTGGCACAGTGGATAGAGCATCGGACGGAGATGTGCAGGACCCAGATTCAAAACCCCGTGGTCACTGGCTTGAGTGCAGGCTCATCTGGTTTGAGCACAGCTCACCAACTTAAACCCAAGGTTGCTGGCTTGAGCAAGGGATCACTCGGTCTGCTGTAGCCCCCTGGTCAAGGCACATATGAGAAAGCAATCAATGAACAACTAAGGTGCTGCAACAAAGAATTGATGCTTCTCATCGCTCTTCCTTCCTGTCTGTCCCTCTCTCTGTCTCTGTCACACACACACACATACAAGGTTAAGCAGGTGAAATCTATCTTCTGTCCCCCGCTAAAATAACACTCCCCACCATGAGGGAAAATATGCTTTTAATGCACTTACAGAGAAAAGGCAGAAGTCCAAATGAACATGATACAAACAGTGACCTCTTAGGACGGACTATAGAGAGCACGGAAATGAGCAGAGCCTGGATTCAGGTGTCCATCCAGGCACATGTCCTTGAGGATGTGAGTTTGAAGGACGCTCAAAGCAACAAGTGGGCAGACTGGCAGCAAGAGGGTGAAAGGCTTTCTGGGAAGAAAAAGCACCGTTGTGGGTGCTCCCCAGACTCCAAGCCCAGATCCCAACTCCCGGGTTTCTTCCCCTTCCAAGGCCAAGCTTGCAGGGTGCCCTGGGAATTGTAAACACAATGTGCAACCCTACAGGTTGTGTACAGAGCCCAAGACGTCCTCCTCTTCCCTCTTTGTGGGAGGGAACAAAATGGCTGCAAATGTCTCCAGTGTGGGGGGAAGTGTTTGCTGGTGTCACCGCCAGGGGATTACATCTGCCTACAGTTACAGGATGTATCACTTGCAGAGAATTCTTTCCACAGTATACTCAAAGAACCAGGGGAAAAAAAAGTATTAACTAGCTGGCTAAATTTGATCTATATATTTCATTCGGGTTTTTTGTTGTTTTTTTTTACTGCGGTTTTTCATAAAAGTCCAGTTTGACATCCCATTAAAAGAAAACCTAATGCATATGAGCAATAGATTTAAAAAGAGAGAGAGAGAGAGAGAAAAAAAAACACTAATATATTGAACAACCCAACATATACAACTTGGAAGAGGTAACCGGATCCCCCGCTCCAGCAGGCTGTAAACTGGGCTAGGGAGGGACATTGTTTTTCTTTTGGTCATTCTGCCAAGTTAAAAAGGAAGTTGGAGATTAGAACAAAATATTTAAATCAAAAATGAATCCTTCAATGAAAGTTGCTTGATCCCCTTTGCTACCACCCCCTGCCTCCCTTCCTCTTTATTAGAAGCATATTTCTCTTTGAAAAGAAGTAGTGCATTGTTGCTGAATAGAAGGGGACAGCCCACTGGGGAAACACATCGATCTCATCATTTTAAAAGTGGGAGATAAATGACCTATGGCCTCTTCCCAATCAAATGCTGTTTCTGCACATTCTCAGGATAAATGGCACGGTTTTCCCTGGTGAACAGCGAGGGCTCTCCCACTAGCTGGGTTTACGTCCGCTAGCCATGCATCCCGGCTCCGGGAACAAAGGTAAGTGCAACTAAAATGGACATACGTGAGTGACGCCAGGTCACCTCACTGTTCTTTGAAACTCCAGCAATGCCTTGACTCTGCTTGATGGCATACTTGTAGAATGGCCCCCATGTGTAATGCAGTTTTTTGATTTCTTGAAATCTCCCTCAAATTCACTACAACAGATAGCTAGACAGCTTAGGTTCTGCGAGTGCCATTGTAGAGAAAGATCTGAAAAAGGAGAAAGGAGATGTAAGGAGCGGATTCACATTTGATATCCAAAGACGCCTCTTCCACGGCACTCTGCCAGTCCCTCCTCAAAAAGGATTACATTTTTGAAGCAGCCCAAGTAAACGTGGCCCACTTAAAGCTGAGACCATGTAACACATGTTGAAAATAATAGTGAAAAAGGTGTGATGTGATGGGACTTCCTGACACCAGGTTCTGCTTACTAGAAACATGGTTCAAAAATTTAGAGGGGAAAAAAATCAGCAAGAATGTGATTCTGAAAGAGCTCGAGCAAGCAGGGCAATTAAAAACAGTATCATTAAATTGGCTGCCATCTTCATAGCTGCTGGGTTCTAAACACTTCAGTACTCATCACCACGATTCTGTTGTCTTGCTAAACCAGTGTATTCATTGCTCTTCAACGCTGGTGATGTAGTCCACCAATATGAATCACACAGTCATAACAAATAAGCAACAGAATCACCCAAGATATAAAAGTATAAGGGAGCATTGATAGCATTAACAGCATGTTCATTATTATATATTATAATAAATTGTATTACACAATGAGTTTTACATAAGCATTTGCAAATAATACGTTTTGATGATGAACAGTTATATAGAACCCATATGTATCCTGATTTTTCTCCCCAACCTGTCTGACTTCACCGTCGTGCTGCCTTGTATATTTCAATGCTGATCTTCCATCAGAGACACGTTGGGGGTATCCCACCTCCCTGGCTTAACACCCACCCAATACCTATGCAAATAAACTGGAAGCCAGGCATTCCCCCTTGCCAACACCAAATATTTTAGAAGGAGGTTTTAAAACTGGAATACAGCATCATTATCAAATGATCCTTGCTAGGCCCACAGATGGGCATCTCCAGTGGGGGCTTTTTCCATGGTCCACTTTGCTCGGTCACAGCGTGTCCTCAGCAGGACAAAGCCACTCATTTTTACCCAATTTGCGTGTTTATGCGTTTGTTTCCTCAGCCTGATTTTCCTCAATGATCTATTAGAAATTATAACAAAAATAAAGTTCTTGTCCCTTAGAGCCTCTCTTTTGTTCTGAGATGTAAACTCCAAAACCAATCTCATCCCTAGACAAACTGCAGGTCTCTATATTATTTCCACATTTCTAGCTCACCTGCTTGATAGTTCTTGATAGTCATTTAAAAAACCAGTGCAGCCGTGTCCCAGGGACTGAGCCAGATGCTTTGCCTCCATCAAACCATCTAATTTTTGTAACACCCACCTTCGGGGGGGTTATGATTCATTTCCTTTTGCACAGGAGGAAGCTGAAGCTCAGGACAATCAAGTGACTTGTCCGGGGTCCCTGGGGAGTCAAGTGCCTTCAACCTCTCAGCTTCTTGGCTTGGCTGGCCTTGCCAGCGAGCTCTTCCATGCCAGTGCCACACCACCTGGCTTGTGAGGACTGTTATTTGGGTTTCAGTGGCACACTTCCCTCAGGCCAGAATCCTCATGACCCTCTTCACAAGGTCTGTCTTTTCCTCACTTCACCCTAGTCACCCTGTCGTCACCTCCCAGCTGCCTGGCCGGGGCAGCCCCTCTGTCTCGTGTGGTTGCCTCCTTCACTAACCGTCCACAGCTCCGGCCCACTGGAGTGTGTGCCATGCCAACGCACTATTCCAGGGACACTGCGTGGACCTCTCCGGGCTCCTGAGAGCCCGGCTCCACCACGAACCAGCTGTGTAAGTCTGGGAAAAGCATTAAAAGTCTTTGACAGTTTTTCACATTTATAATAGACATCATAATTCCAGTTCTATCTCTGGGAGAAAACTGAAGTGAAGATCAAATGAGACCCAGAAAGTGGGCTTCAGGAGACATCATTCTCATGCCAGATTTTATCTCCAAAACGGCCCTGAAATGCAATTTTTCATCCAAATTTGCTCAAAATATGATGTTTCTCGGTCTGAATCCAATGCAGAATTTTCCCTCCAGAATTTCTCCCTCTGTCCACAAAGAATGAAAGTTGGTCAATCAACTTTTCCCTGCAAAACCTGAATTCAGAATTTGTGTTCCAGAAGGTGTGCCCAACAATTATGCTCAATAAGAAACTCTGCCTTTCTTGTCTGTGAAATTACCAATAAAGAAATCTTGATAAGGAGTCTTGTTTTTAATACCCAAACATCATATGTAATTAATCCAACCCTAACTTTCTAGCTTAAGTCACATTCACTGAGGTAGCCAAAAAGAAAAAAAAAATGAGTTTTGGAAACATAAATTATCAAGAATACTGGTCCAGATCCAAGTAAGGGCCCAAAGCCTTCAGTGGCTCGCCTCCACGGGGCACCAGAAACCCGGATTCCCATCCACACCCACCTCCACCTACCTTTCCCACCAGAAGTTCCTTCTCTCTTATATGAACCATGTCCTCTAGTCATTCTAAATTATTTCCTCTCTTCTTTTAAAAGTCCTTTCATTTTCTTCCCTCTGTGTTTCCCCCCAGACCCTCCCCACCCACCCAGACCTAGCTAGATCTATCTAGTTCCAACCCCCATTTCTTCCACGAAACTTGCCCTAACCGTGCTGATCTGGACTGACCTCCTCTCCCCCTGAGAGCCTATGGCCAGCTCACACTACTCCTCACCATGTGCTGCCTTCCGATGCTTCTGCTAATATCATCTGGAACTATTGCTAAACATCTTTCCACCCCGTATTTTAACATTTGGTGCCCCACTCTGCCTGTATTCCCCAGAACTAGCTACTGTAGCATTTCACATACAGTAGCCACTCATTAAAAAACTGTTCTTTAAATTTGACCCACATGCTTGCAAACTCCTCTAATCAAAAGAAATATTTCTCACGCATAAAGGAAGGAAATCCACCCCATTAAATCCTTTTGGCTAAAAAGAAAGGAGTATCATTCCGCAGTCTCAACGGAGACCGAGCATGTGAACGTGTGTTTGGGATACAGAAGTAGAGAGAGGCTTGTTAATTTTAAAGCCACATAACATGTTTGGCTAAGACTATGACTCCATTTGTGTATTTCGACCACGTAAAATACACCCTGGGATTTTGGACTGAGAAAAATAGCCATATAAGGAGAAAACAAGACATTCCCTATAGCTGCCCTTGTAAAACACTCTATGATTTAACCCTCTGCTCAGACAGATCCAAGCTCCTGTACTTTACAACTGCAAACAATCAGATTCCTGGGAAGAGCTCAGCGTGTGACCTGCACCATTGGGCACAAACGGATCGCAAACAAAACCTGACAGGTCACACACAGGGCAGCGTGACCAAAGCTTTGTAGCTGTCTGCCGGTCTCTCAGCAGCGGGCCACCCCCAGCCCGAGCAGACACCAAGATGAGCCCCAACCCAGAGACAACTCTGAGGGGCTCATCAATCCCTCTTCCCATCAAGAACACAGGGATCTGGGGTCTGCCTCCACCTTCCAGGTGGCAGTCCATCAATCTGCAGAATCTTTTCATTGGGGAAGTAGTGGGGGGATGGGAGGAGGGGGATCAGGAGAAGGAAAGGGGCTGCCGTCGTGGCACCAAGAGGCAAGCGCAGGTCAACTGTCACAACCCCCCTCCTGCCAACGGTACCTGTGGCCCATTGTTGCAGGGTGTGCCTGGCTGGGGCCTCTGCTCTGTACAGCGAAGAGACTACAGAGCCAGGGTCCACAGAGAGCCCTACGGTCCTTGCTTTCACTCTCTTCTTCTTTCTTTTTTAATTAACCTTTTTAGGGTGACATTGGTTAATAGGACCATATAAGTTTCAAGTGTACATTTCTGATACATAACCTGTATATTACATTGTGTGCCCACTACTCACAGTCAAATCATTTTCCGTCACCATATATTTGTCCCCATTTACCCTGTACTCCCTCCACCCCCTTCCCACTGGTAACCACCATACTCTTGTCTGTGCCTATGAGTTTCAGTTTTATATCCTATCTATGTCACTCTCTTCATCTCAATTGCTGTTAATAACGGCTCTGTGAGATAAGGTTTTCCAATGGTCAAACTGAGGTTTTGAGAGCTTTCGATGTCTTTCACATGTGATGAGTGGGGCTATGGTTAGGAATAAAGTTTTATGTTGTGACTGACACTGCTTATTTTCTTCTGTTGTCCAGTATAATCTCCTTACCCTGTAGCAACAGAATAAGCCCTTCACATACACACACACACACACACACACACACACACACTGAGGAGCAAGGAAGATGGCTGCCCAGCTGAAGACAATATTTCCCAGGCTCCCAGACCACTCCCAGTGGCCATGTGACTAAATTGCACCAGACAGAGGAACATGAGTGGAAGTGCTGTGTGCAAATTCTGAGTCACAGCTTTGAAAAGGAGCAGCTTGCCTTTCCCATGGGCTGAGATGCAGATGTGGGACTGAAGATGAGGACAACAAAACAGAAGGAAGCTGGACGACTTAATGAAGCAGCGCCACCTACCTGCCTGCCTGGTACTGCCGCCTGTGTCTGGACTGTTCCCTGCGACAGAAATCAACAATCTCCTCTGAGTCACTGTATTTTTCAGTGTCTTTGTGACAGCAGTTTAGCCTACACCTTAACTAATGCATGTGACTTTCTGCTGCCTCAGCTGTGTGCAAAAAATCCTGAAGCCATACTAGCTTGCACTAATTTAAAAAGCAGAAGGAAAAAAGTCATAGCCAAGTTACATAACAGTCAGCAGTATTTGTGTGCCAAAATCACCTCCTCCCTGAGGCGCGCTGGAACAAGCCTTACCCACACGAGGGAGTCGTGCACAGGTTAGCAAAGGTCATAGAACCTGGCTCCTTCCTTCCCACAGAAGAGTGTCCTGTGGAAAGTTTGCCTTCCCAAATACATTTCAGTGAGCAGGACCCTGACCCTCTTTGAGTTGAACCCAGAAGCACTATTTGAACAATTGTCATTATCATTCCAAGAATGACTTATTCAAATCTTCTTCCTTATTCATTTTTAAAATTTGCTGTGCCACCTGACCAGGCAGTGAGTGGTGCAGTGGAGAGAGCATCAGCCTGGGATGCTGAGGACCCAGATTTGAAACCCGGAAGTCACCAGCTTGAGCGTGGGCTCATCCGACTTGAGCACAAGCTCACCAGCTTGAGCACAGGGTTCCTGACTTGAGCAAGTGATCAGTGACACAGCTAGAGCCCCGTCATCAAGACACACATGAGAAAGCAATCAATGAACAACTAGGTGCTGCAACTATGAATGGATGCTTCTCATCTCTTTTTCTTCCTGTCTGTCTGTCTGTCCCTATCTCTTCCTCCCTTCTTCCCTCCCTCTGCCCCTCTCGCTCTCACTTTTTAAAAAATTTGCTGTACTTATTTGAAGAGAGGTATTAGAACATTTCCTACTATGATTTTATACTTGACAAATTCTCCTGGGAATTCAGTTTTTGCTTTTTAGATAGGCTATGTTATTAACAACATATTACATATTAAAACTGTTATATTTGTGTGACAATCTATATCCCTAATCATAAATTTTGCCCTTGGGTCAGGTATAAATGTAACTCCATTAACCTCCCCCCTCCATTTTTAGACCTGATAGGTCTTTGACAGGTCTTTGTCTGACAGACAGACAAAGGCAAATTATATGCCTTTGTTCTTTGTTCTGCCTTTATATTTTAGATAAGTCTCTTACAAACTACACAGATTGTTTTTCATCGAAGTTAACAATCTCTGTATTTGAACTGACACATTTAGTCCACTTATATTTATTTAGAATTTATTTACGTCTTATTTTAGTCTTTGTATTTACTTCATTGTACTTGATCTTAAGCTTTCCTTTTCCCTGCCTTTTAATAGATTGATCAACTCTTCTTTATTCCCTTTTCTTCTGCTACTAATTTGTAATTATACATCTCAGTTGTATGTTTGTATATCCATACCATTTTAGATGTCACCCTTTCATTTTTATCATACACACTTGACTTTGAAAAGCATAATATTAATCAGCATCCCTACTCACCAACCAATCTTCAGAGCTCCAGCCATCTTCTACTCTTTCTACATATTTTTGTTGTCCATTATATCAGTCCCATAGTATTTTATTTTCCTAACATATGTCAATACTTTTATTTCTGCAGGCATGTTTAAATTTAATTTCCACTGGTGGTACAGTGTATAAAGCTTCAACTTGAAACACTGAGATCGCCAGTTCAAAACCCTGGGCTTGCCTGGTCAAGGCTCATCTGGGAGTTGATGCTTCCTGCTCTTCCCCCCCCCCCTTCTCTCTTTATCTCTCTCTCTCTCTTCTCTCTAAAATGAATAAATAAAATCTTTAAAGAAAATAAATTTTAAAAATAAATTAATTTACTTTCCCTTCCTGGATCTCACTCCTTTTTAGTGCTTTGGGTGTGCTCTCTTTTTGACTTTTGGTTTGTGTTGCTGATTTTAAGAAGTCTGCTGCCTGACTAATCTGATTACCTTTGTAAGAAATACGTTTTTTCCCTGTGGTTATTATAAGAACTTTTTGGCTTTGTTGTTCTGCAATTTCATTATAGTGGACTTAAGGTTTGGATATACATTTATTTATTCAGCTCATACCTTGCTGTTCTTTCTGAATCTTATTGTCTTTATCTTTGTTCTTTAGAAAATTAAATTGAATGGGGTTGACATTAATCAATAAGAGTACAAAGGTTTATCTTTTAACTACTGTAAAATTCCTCAGGCTTTTTCTCTTTGAATAATTCTTTCTTATGGATTCTCTTCTCCTAAAACTCTTATTTTTTCCCATTATATCTTCTATATCATTAATTACTCTCTAATATGTTTATGTTTTTGTGATATATTTTCTGAACTGGAATCAGATCTTTCTTTCAGAACACTAATTTTTTCTTTAGCCACATCTAAACCATTAAAATTAATGACTATAGTTATTAATTTTCAAAGTTTACTTGTTCTTTTTCAAATCTCTATTTTCTTTTTTCACAGTACTTTGTACCTTTATTATATTTTCAGTTATTTATTTTACATCTCTAAACATTTAAACATACTTATAATACCTATACAATAAATCCATTATCTGAAGTTATTGGTAACCTAATCCTGACACATGTTTAGTCTATTGATCTGCTCTCAGTGGGGGTTATTTCTTAATAACTTTTTGTAATTTTGGAGGGTAAATTCATCTTCGTATGGCTTTATTTATGGGGAACGTGTGTGGCCTGGGCTGAGGGTGTGACTCAACAGAAAATTTGTGTTCCTGATTGTATAGCATCATGGCTTGAAATCACATTTTCATGTTAATATATCAAATATTCTTAGACCACATATATAGCATAAAATCAAACACCAAACACAAGTAAGGAATTAGGTCCTTGGTTTAGAATTCTTGATTCATTATTGAGAGACATTTCTTTGCACTCAGATTTCTGGTCAGTACAAATTTCTTTGTTGTGCAAATGGCTTTCTTGGCAAATGCCCGCATTTGGCCTATTATAGAGGCCACAAAATGTAGGTCTTGGGACATCCACAATTACTTCCCTTTCCAATTCAAGTTCTTAAGACAACTAATAAAGTCTCTGTCTTTAGACTGCATGTGCTAGTTTACCCAGGGTCAGGATTCCATACCCAGCGCAATCAGCTGTAGACAGAGTCAGGGTCTCATAGCTCTTAAGGAACTTTCTTTAGGATGCTTTTGGAAAGAGACCTTCTCTAGCAAGAAGGTCTAGAAAAAGGGAAGAAATGATCATTGGAGGAAATTTTTACCATTTTACAACCAAAAGCTTTTCTCCAATACTTCTCTTGTGTAGGCTCTGCCCCCAGTGGCTGTAGCCCCCATTGAGGCATAAAATTGTTCAGGGTAAGAGTCTGAGCTGTTGTAACCAGGGAGGGTATCCATAGTGTCTCCCCAGAAAGATCAAAGTGAGCATGTTTCCCCACAGCACCTAGCCCAGTGCCTGACATAGCAGATATTCAATACATATTTGTTGGAACAAAATATCAATCACTTCCTCCACCTTGCCGCGAGGAGATAGTTCAGTGCACAGAGGTGGCAGGCAGCAAGTAGTCAAAGAGACAGAGTGCTGCAAGGCCATGCCAAGAGAGAGATGAATCTTTCCCAGAGAAGCAAGTTAGCTTGAGGCACGCCGTTCGCAATGAATGCTGGAGAAAAGTAGCCCCTTTAAAGGCTTAGAACTTGCACTGGACTTGGAGTTAACACATACACAAGATGGAGAGTGTCCTTCAGTTCCTAAATAAGAGTCCTGTCACAGATGCTGACATCCCACACAGACCCTCTTCTGTGAATTTTGGATATTACATTAAGATAAATCATACCCCCTCACACACAAAATAGAAGACAGTTTTCTTAGGCACACGTGCATACGAGATTTAAGGGGAAGGGAACTGAAAAATTTAAAAGGGACTCACTGTATTAGTTTTTTGTATATAATAATACCCATGCTAATTATATATTAAAAATAGGTAGTTCAAGAAGTCATCCTGGCGGGGTCGGGGTGGGCTCAGGAAGCACAGGTTCGGAGTCCCTGCTGCACCCTGGCCTTGGCCTGGAAGGTAGAGGATGTTATTAATAAAAATACTCTTGATAACCACAAAAAAAAACAAAAAAGAAGTCATCCTGTGGATTCCTTCTTACCATGTTCTTTTTGGTTTTCGTTTTAACACCAAAGTTAAAGGATTTCTCCAAATGCCATTATAAATAGATATTTGGATTAGCTGAGGGCAGCAAAGTTCGGGAGCTGAAAATGCAGCACACATTAGATTCAGTCTACTAATGGAGTCTCCAAAATTTTCTTTAGTAAAAGGTCTCAGGAGCAGACATCTGGTTGAAAGATGGAGGCTAGCACACTCGATCTGAAACTGTGTTTGCATACCAAATATGCCGTGTTTCTACTCAAGTTGTGTACAGATTAAGGTTGGTTTGCAGAGGAGGAGAGATTAGTCCCCATTCCCCATGCTCCCCTTGGGTCCCACAGAACCTTAAAACTGAATGAAGGGTTCCACATGTAAAAACTCTGGAGAATAAAGCCCAGGGCTGAAAACAATGAGTGTAGTGCCAACCCAGAGTCCAGGGAAGCTTTGTAAGGCAACGTTTTAGGCTCTTTGGGCTTTTCAAAACACTCAAACCACCTGTCCGCCAAGCTGGGGGTAATCTCCATCAGAACTCACAACAAGAGGCTTCCTTGATGAAGTCAATAGAATTCAACTATGTCCAGACCTGGAACATCTAATATCAATAATGACCTCCATGTCGAACCTTGAGTTGCATTCCCAACAGTAGCTCCTGCAGTTGTTCTCTGATGAAATCAAATTACGGTGGAAAAAAATGTGTGAGACCGCCCTTCCCACAATGGGGTGAAAAGGGCGTCTTCCTGGGTTACCACCGTTGAAAACACCATCTCACCAGCTTACAGGTGGTGTTATTCAAGTACAAGAATGTGTGGAATGTGTCAAATCTGTGTGTCAAATGTGTGTCAAATTAGGTAGCCTCCCTCTTGAAACCGTTAAATCTTTGCCTCTCATCGAATGGGGGGTGGGAGCTCATAGACTGGCTGTCAGTGGGAACCCAGCCACATAACAACTGGAACCAGGCATCTCACTGCAGAAACAAGAAGGCGCTTCGCAGTGGCCAAAGAGGGTGACTGAGCCTTGCATATTTTGCCTTTCTTTCCCAGGTAATATTTCCCAAAAACGCTACCAGATAGCAGTTCCTCCTTTCCCAGCGTTTCTGAAAATAAACACCAGGACTTCAATTTTATCAGGTATATATTAAGAAGCTTAGGTGAAAAGACTAAATTATGCATATACCAAGCATTCAGAACTCTGGAGCAGTTTTGGGCTGGGAAATACCATCCCACTCCCCTAACCTAACCTGTGCAGTGGACACTAGTGCTCTTGCCTGCCCAGCTCTGATTTCCTCTTTCCCTGATGAGAAGCCCCTCAGTGTTCTCCTCAAGAACCTCTCTGCCATTGCTCATGGTGTGGATGCCCTCCTCTGGCTAAGGGCTAAGAGTGTGACCCGAGGCAGACAAACTGGAGTTGCCCTTCTAGGAATGTGGATCTTGGGCAGAATTGGCACCCAGAAATAAAACTTTCAGAGCTAATGAAAGCCAGGGTTCATGTTCTCCCGCATCCCAGTCCGACGCTCTATCCACTGCGCCACCGCCTGGCCAGGCCTAGGGTTCAGGTTCTAACGAATCTGTCAGTCAGTCCCTGTCTTGCCTCAGCCCTGAGGCTGATGTGAGCGGCACTCCTTCCTCAGGGCCGGGAACGACTCCCCATCAATTCCCTGCCTGCTTCCTGCAGCTGCCATGGACTTGCGTGCCTTGCCCAGTGGATCTCGGCACCCCTTTCCTGCACAGAGGAAATCAATCCCCAGGTCACGGGGACTAACGCGGCAGTGGGAGGAGAAGCCAGATTCCAGCTGGCAGCCTGTGCCCTTCCACATACCCCCCCCCCCCAGGGACTGTCCCCTTGGTCTCTTGCCTTCTCCTCCCGCCACATCACTCTCTCACATTCTACGTCATCCCAACTCCCAAACCGTCATGTCTCAGCTCACGCATCTTTCTCTTCTGATATCAAGTTCTTTTCATACATCTTTCATTTTAAAATAAATCTCAGTGTCTCGTTCACCGCAGCATTTCTAAAATTCATTCCTCTTCCCCATTCCTCTGCCAACGTCCTCATTCCAGACGGGGGGCCCTTCCCACTTGAATGTTGGCAACACCCGGGCCTCTTGGCTTCCTCTCCTGCCACCTTCCCCTCTCCCAGAGAGAAAATGAGGTTTGGGCCCGGTGGGTTGAAAGCCCGTCATGCATATGCCATGCATAACATTCCCTTCCTCGGCACTGATGCATTCTGAGACAAAAAGGCCTTTGATAATGTTTCTCTGGGGGCCTATGTGTTGCCATTTTGACCAAGTTTCCCTGCTGGTGAGTAAACAACAGTAACTGAGGGCAAGGTCGGTCCCTGCCCAGGTCTACGGGTTGCCTATAAGCTGAGCCCTGTGAATCGTCACATCATTACCTAACCCCGGAATTGAGGACATGATCATGGTGCATGGTATCTCTTTCACCTAATTGAGCCTCGACAAAAATGGCTCTGTCTGGCAGCCAGGGATCATACCTGCCCCTCAGGAAGTGGTTACATATTAGAACTCAGGGTACCTCTTGCAGCTGGGAAACACATTCTATGGCTGTCCTCTGGGGGCCTATAAGAAATTCACACCTGTGATTTCCCTAAATCCCTCTACAGATCCAGTGGAGAAAGCAGCTCTCTGGCAATGACCAACTTGAGTTTTTTAGCGAGAAATCAAGGTACGACAGGTTCAGGTAATTCAGCTTATCACAGTAAAGCCCACTGACAGAGATTAGTGCAAGCACGTACAGAAAGGGGAGGGCGTGCCGGTCCAGATATGCACAGCCTAACTCCTATTAGTAGATCTGTACTGCACGTTTCAGAATGCTTTCCTGGTATGCAATATTGAATTTGCTATTCACTAGCAATTTCCCTTGCTACTTACAATTAGATTAGTAATTTACTTTCGTGTGGTACTCAGAAGTGGCATGTTGTACAATAGAATGACCACATATGTGGAACACGTGTTTGTGTTCCAGTTGGGAGAAATTATTTTTATAAATGCAAGCTGAAGAATTTATTTTTAAATGACTTCTTTTAAAACTTAAAATTCATTTTAAAGCTAAGCCCCCACCACCATAAAAAAAAAAAAAGCGAAAGAATAAAAGAGAGACTGTGGGCAGAATTCAGCGATTACGTCCTCGACTCTGTTACATTAAGCCCTCTAAATGATCTCTCAAACTCAAGGCTCTGGCCTTAAACTAGATTTGGTTCTCCCCGTTTCCATATACTCTTGTGCCCCTGAAAATTGAATCACAGGCAGAAGTTTCCAGTATTTTTGTTCCCTCCCTGCTCTGAGTTCATTAATCTTCATGTTGATTTTCCCTCCACCGTCTTGAAAAAAAATGTATTCATCCCTGAGATGGAAAGCCAGGCGCTGGCACCCGGGGACGAGATCACATGGAACAGGAATGGCAAGAGCCTCGCCAGTGCGGTGAGCCACCACCACAAACCATGGTCGGCATCTCGGAAGGGAAGTGAGTCAGTCCTCTGAGTTCTGTGGTGAGGAACCCCAGTGCCTCCGTCACCCTCTTCCCCCTCCTGTGGGTGCGCGCTTAACCAGGCGTGGGGCCTCCTGGTGTGAGGCAGGGCCAGACAGATGTTCTTCTGTCCTTAACACAACTATGCCAACTGCTGCCTTGAATACCAAGTGTTCTTACTCTAAACCCACTTTATATCAATACATTTTATTTCCAGTAAAGAAAAATTGAGTAATACATGTCTATAGTGGACTATAAACTCAGTTCTTTTTCTTGATGTGACTCTAGAACAGATAAAATTAGCATATATGTATGTACTAGACATATAAAGAACAAACCTGTATATGAGTGAATGCAATTGAATGAATCTATTCACCTAAACTTTCCACTTATGTAACCCCCCCCACACACACACACACACACACAAGTAGAGAGAGTCAGAGTAATGATGATGACGACACAACTACTACTGCTCCTGCTACTACTCATAGGTATCTGAAGAGCAGCTCAAATTACCAGTCCCAGTTGGCAAGGAACTTATGGTGTGATTAGTTAAACACATACATACACACACACAAATCCCTGAAACTTCAGAATCTTATCTGATTCTTCCCTCTCATTTACTTTGTGCACCAATTGGGTTCCCACATCTTGCTCATTCTAGTTCCATAATTATCATATTTGCCTCCCTATCTTTTCCCCTCCCACCCTGGCTATTTAAGGCCCTCTTGCTTCCTTCCTAGACGACAGCAGTAGCTTCCTTTCAGACACAGAACATTGCTTTGAAGAGCCTACCACCACGGGCAGGGCTGACAGGCACAGCACTCTCCTGCCCATCACCCACTCCTCTCAGCCGCACAGACCATGTGACTCGATCCCACTGCCCTTCCTCACGGCCACACAGCCCTTCACAGCACAGCCTTCCAAAGTCACTACCAATTTATCCGAGTTCTTCTAGAAGCACAATCTATCTAATCCCAACGATCCTTTAAAACATCCACCAGACCTGAGCATCAGCATCACAGGTGCTTGAACAATACCTAAGATCTAAGCAAGCGTGAAACATGGATATGTGTTAATGTACCATGCACAATTTATTTTTATTTTTCATCATGAATGATTTTTGATGTGAACTCTTCGCTGAGGACTAAGTGAAACTAACCCAAACCAGAAAATTTTGGCCACTCCGAATCCTCTCTCTCCTCTCATTTGCCCCCTGCTGCCTTACAACCCTCACTGGTTACTAATCCACAGTTACAAATCCTGAGCTTTCCCTACCAGCTCTTGACAACTTCCATTTGGACACCGGGCACATTAGCCCAAGACTAATTTCAAGACAGGTATGTCCTCCAAAAAGCAGATGTCACGATATGATTAGATATGCAATGCTTTACCAGGGCAAAGGTTTACAAGAAACAAATGCAGAAGGAGCCCCGTGAGGCTGGGGGAGCCGCCAGACACAGTGCAGGTCTGACCCCGTGAGAAGGAGAAAGGAAAGGAAGGAAGGTTGGGTGCAAGTTTCTTGGATAGCAGTGCAGTACGAGGGCGAGTTCAGCAAGGCCTCTGGGAAGTCTTAAGGCCAAAGTCCCCCACGAGAGTCTGGTGGGGTAGCACTCCCGCGGGGCTGGGTCAACAGCTGAGAGCAAGCCATGGGAGGCTGGAACTCTGCTCAAATGTAGCAACTTCAGGTTGCAGCAGCTGAGGTCTTGGCCAGTGAATGGCCCTCCCTGCTGTTGGAGATCTGAGAGGCGCATTCTCAGAGCTGCCACACCAGGTGACTGACAGCGGCTAGAGCTGCCAGATTTAACAAGTAAAAACACAGAGTGCCAAGTTAAATTTGGATTTCAGAGGAACAACAAATAATTCTTAGTTGAAATATTTCCCAAATACGGACATCCTGTATTTTATCTGGCAACCCTAACAGTAGCTCTTCTGGGTTAGGTTTTATCTGTGATCATCCTTTATCTTTTGAACTGGATCTGTAATTCAGCACAATCCTAATAGGTCCCTCCCATGAGCCTCTTTCGTATGCAGTCATCCATCCTCCCCACTAGTCCAGGCGGTCCTCCGGAAACACTGTTCTGGTCCTGCTACCCCCTCCACCACCCAGGAAACTTTCACTAGCTGCCGAGGCTTTCAGGATGAACCTCAAACTCCTCAGGCCGCATTCAGCCTTACTTTGCACCACTGATTCCCACTAACCTTTACAGCCCCTGAACTTCAATCGGACCAGACTTGCGGTTATCAAGACCCACCCCACAGATCTGGACACCCTGCTTTTGCTCATGCTAGTCCCCTTCCCTGGAACGTCCTTTCAGGAACAGCCTTCCCCCAGATCTCTACATTTCTAAATTCAGCCTGTGCTTCAAGGCTAACTAACTCAAATGCTGCCGTCCCCTTGAAGCTCCACAGGGCACACCACTGCCTGGCCCACAGTCCCTTACGCCCAGGGACACAGGAAGAAGCTGTAAGAGTATAGAAAGACAAAACCTGATACGCCCTGAATGCCAGGCTTTCAAACAACCTTTTCCAATTCCACGTCTGGCATTAATATCAATAGCTCTTCTGCATCCAAGAAGGTAAGTCTTGCTTTTAGCCCCGGTGCAGATGTTTAATTAATCAGGACTGCCGTCCTTGTGTGCCCTTGACTAGGTTTCCCTGATGATTACCCACCGGAAAATTCAGCCCTTTAATGCAAACAATGTCCTGATTAATGTTTTGTGCAGTGCGCCAGGTTAGAGGAGCAGGTCCTTCATTAGTGAGCAGCCTGAACCGCAGCGCTCAGTCCTGAGAACTCAAACCTCATTTCATACACAATCGTCTTTCCGTTTTCTTGTGTGTCAAACCTTTCCTTAACTCCCTTTCATTCCTCCCAACTTTGATTTGGGGGAAGGAAGTTTGCATCCAGTGAATGTAAAAGACTGAATTATTCTGACCTCAGCATCGTTGAGACTGGCCTGAGTGGTGGAGATGCCCCGCCCCCGCCCCCAGCTGCCTCTGCGCAGGCGCCCGCTGGGTGCGCCTGCCTTTGTCGGTGGCACCGGTACTCATTCATCCAGTCTTTCTCGCTCCCTCCCCCTCAAAAGGAAAGGGAGGGAAATCAGATGATAAAATGAAAACCTTTAAATAAAATATCATTCACACAAAGGAAAAGAATTTTCCTTTGGGTCATTATCAGTGGAAACCCACTGAAAAGATAATAAGCACAAGATTCCTGATTAATTAAACATTTGTGCTCATTGTATGCAATTATTCTGGGGAAAATCAACTCTGGGACATCTGTTTACTCAACCTTGGGCTGAGAAACCACCGAACTACCTCTGCCCTGCATCTCCAGGCACGATGTCAGGGCGGAGAACTGATAGCTCCTCAGCCCCCCGCGTCTGCCCACTGATTTTCTAGATTGGAAAGAGATGACCGTGCTACAGGAGCAAGAAAATATGAAGGCTGACTTAACACACAGAGGGTTAATTGGGGAAATCCAAAGTGACAATATATTAACATAATGCATACATAGCAATATACATACTTGTTTTATGCTCCAGAGCAATTAGATACACAGCATAAATATTTTTATGAATGCTTCAATAACTACTGCTTTTTACCCAGTGAAACCATAATTCCAGCTTTTTCCTTTAAACCCAGTGTTTTGGACCATTCAGGCTGCTGTAACAAATACCACAGACTGGGTAGCTTACCAACAATAGAAATTTATTTCTTACAGTGTTTGAGCCTAGAAGTCTGGGATCAGGCTGCCAGTGTGGCCAGGTGGGTCCCCTGGGTGGCAGGCTGCTGATTTCCTGCTGTGTCCCCACGCAGCAGAAGGAGCCAGGGCTCTCTCTGGAGCCTCCTTCATAAGGACACTAGTCCCAATCATTAGGCTCCACCTTTGTGGCCTAAGCACGTCCCAAAGGCCCAATCTTCTAATATTATCTTGAGGGTTAAGATTTCAACATATAAATGAGAGGAGTACCACAAACATTCAGCCCATAGCCCCCACTTAGGTCTCCCGTTTCAACAGTTTTCTTAATACCACTAACCTCTTGATTGCCAGCCCTATCTTATCTTCCTCCCTTAGCAGTTGGAATCAGAGACTATCCCTGCCCAGTTTTTGTGAGAGTTCAGGAACTGGCAGAAGTGGACGCTTCTCCCCTAGTCAGTTGATGAGCAAATACCATAACTTGTAAATTGAGGAGGATCAAGATTCAAGAATAGGCTGAACAGAATGGGAAACTGATGCCCAGGAGGTCAAATTGGAGAAGACTCAGGGCAAAGAAGGAGCAAGGGCTGGGATCCAGACGCTTGAAGCGATTTCCTGTGAATCTCCCACTGCATCCTGGACCCCAGCAAAGGGGAGTAGGATTCTCAGCCATAGAACCTTCATCAGATGTAATTAACTGAGCATAACTGTTTGAGGAATTGCTAACATGAACAGTTGATTCTCCTTGTCCATCCAGAACCACGTGCCTCTGTTGAGACCCTAGCCCTAGTGTTCTCCAATCTGCCAAATAGAGAACTCTAAAACCATTAGGTTCCCATGTGAAGGGTACACCCACTCTTCTGACATTGGTCCTCTCCAGTGAAATGGGTGAATTAATGAAATTCTCTTAGGAGGCATAGCAGCAAAGATGTAACTCCAGAACCCGGTTGATAATTTCCAACTGGCCATACTCTGTGGGAAGAAGAGGGTGGCAGGCAAGCATTATGAATGGCTTTGAAACCATCTTCAAAAAGCAGAATGCCCTCCAAGGATTGAAATTTAAAAAGCAGCCAATACTACTCCAACCCCAAACAAACAAAGAGAAAGAAAACAAGAAGTAACTTGGGAATCCATGGAGATAGATCTTTTTTTTTAAAGAGTATAGTTGATGCAGATGGAGCGTCTGAGCAAGGCATAGAGATGATTGTTTTCATAAAGCTGTCTACAGAGTCCTAGATGTTAAAGGGCAAGACATGAAAACACACTGAGCCTCCCAGGGCTATCTCTGAGTGATCCTAAGTCTCAGGTGCCTCCTGTGTAGATATACTTTCTCCATAGATGCTCTTGCCATATTGTTTCTGTTTGTTGTGTCCAAAATGCATGGCCACAACTGCCTTCAGTCACATGACTTCCTGGAAAGGGCTAATTCTTGATATGTGCTCTTGGTTCCAGGATAGGAGGAATTGCTCTGGGTACTTCCAGCATGGTGCACGCAGGAGATAAAAATCAAACCCTTTAAAGAAAGTGGTCCACAGTCCCCGTTCTGGGTCTGTGCTCCTAAGTCTATCTCAACTGCTCTTGCTTCTGGCGGTCTGAGCATGCCTTCTGAGGCTGTCCCTCTGTGCCTTGAGACAGCCACAATAACAGCCAATAACACTCACTCTCCTATGGGATAATGCCTGTCATAAGGAGTCGAGCTTCCTGGAGGTAGGCAGAAAACATGCGATGTTAGGAGTCAGCTCTTCCCAGTTCAGAATACTCCTTTTAGAGAGGGTGTGCTAGGTTGGATTATGTGGGTCTGGGTCAGTTTGAGAGAGACAGGATTAAGGCAATGAATTTCTTTCCTATCATTGCTGTAACAAATTACTACAAACCTAGTAGCTTAAAATAGCACAAATTTATTACTTACAGTTCTGGAGGTCAACAGTACAAACTAAATCTGACCAAACTAAAATCAAGGTGCAGACAGGGTTGCATTCTTCCTCGAGGCTCATGGGAGAGTGCATTTCCTTGCCTTTTCAAGTTTATAGAGGTACCTGCATTCCTTGGCTCATGGCCTTTCCTCCATCCTCGAAGTACATCACTCCAAACGCTGCTCCCCTTGTTACATCTTTTTTCTATCTTTGACCCTCCTGTCTAATTTTATGAGAATCCTTGTGATTGCATTGCGCCCACACAGATAATACAAACAATCTCCCCATCTCAAGATCCTTAACTTAACCACATCAGTAAAGTTCCTTTGTTGTGTAAGATAACATCATCATGAGTTTCAAGGATTAGAATGTGGACTTCGGGGGGGGGGGGGGGATTATTCAGTCTATCACAGACATATCACAACACCAGAAGCCTCCACTGTGACTGACCAGGTGAATCCCTTGCTCATCTTGAGATGAACAGTTACAGGAACATACAGAGTGAAAAACAAAACTATACTGAGTAAGCAGTTGGTCATAGCCAATGAACTCTAGAAATTTATGAACATCTTTGCTTACTCCAGAGGTGTCCTCTGAACAGGGCTGACTCCTTGAGGGACTTCATGCAGACATCTTGGCTGGATTGAACAGGGCCCGCAAAGTCCATTTCTAGCCTCACAAAATTTATTTCTTTGGACAAGGCCAGCGGCTGTGCTGCCCTGAGTCATGAGAAATAAATTAGGGTAGCAACTCTTAAGTCAGTATGTCAAGGTTCATTGCTGTTCAGGGTGTAAATCATTCTGCTGTACTAAAAATGGCGCATCGTCAAATTTAAACTAATTTGAAAAAAAACACAGTTAAGTTTCCACCTAATTAAATCTATTTAAGTCAAAGAGATTTTTTAATTTGAGGGCCTATCAGATCCTCAACAGTCTGTCAGTGTTGTTAGTCAGATTTGAACAAGCAGTTCAAATCACTGGGGAGGGATATAGAACACAATGTGTCCCCAAAAGCTTTGACCTCATTACCCCTTAGTAGCAGACCACCTGTTTATGCCTTCCAGAACTTGGGTTCTGTGAAACAGAGCTTGGGAAACCTTAATCAATATACTAACTATTTAGGCAGAGGCAGATTTAATGGTGGGTGCACCACCGGGCACATGCCCTGGGCCCCGACTTCTGAAGGGCCCCACAAAACCCAAACTTTACACTTTTTTCTAATAACACCAAGTTTGGTTTCATATATGCAATTTTAACATTAATAGTACATAATATTTTTTATTTATTTAAAAATATGGTTAACATGTATTTTTATTTTCCTTGTCTCTCTCTCTCTCTCTCTCTCTCTCTTTTTAAGGGGCCCAATATTTTCTTCTGCACTCAGAACCTCACCTGACCTTAATCTGCCACTGTACTTAGGTGATGGTGCTCCTTCCAGAGTGTGATCAGGGTACCTGCAATTCAATGTATAAAAGCTTGTTTAGTCCTTACCAGCCACTTGGCCATGGGTGAAATGCTGGCACCCGAGCCTTTGCCCTATGAAGGCCAAGGCTATAAGGTAGGCAGCTGGCTCAGCTGCTGGGATTGAGGAAGACATCATACTCTATCAGAGGCAGAACATGCCATCTTTCTTCTTTACAAAGAAGAAAGGGGACCAAAGGAGAGATAAAGGGCCCAAAGCAGCTTCACCATAAGTTTGATGCCTTTTAATTTGCAAAAGCTCTCAACTGCAGGTTCAGCAGTAAAGTATATACATCTGGCGGAATACAACTACTTTGCTGGAAGTACACCTCCTGGGACTGAGCATACTCTCACAGGCACTATGCCCAGGATTGCAGCCCCACTTTGGGGGGTCCCTGGCTAAGTCTGGAGAACGGTCTGGTAAAGGCCTGAGCCAGTTACCACCAGCCACTTGCCTCACCATAGAGCTAGCAGGCAAGCCAGTGCATTCCACAGCTGGGTAGGAGGTGCTTCCTGCTGTCAGTCACCCAACCTGTGGTCCCCCTTCCACAGACATTACCGTGACATTTCCACCCTCTAATTCTGGCAGGTAAAGGAGATGGCCGCTATACAAACATGTGAGAGGCCTCTAGACCCCGTAAACCGCCCTTGAGACTTTCCCAGAACTGAGCCAGTCAATTCAGTTCTATCCCAAATGAATATTTCCCTTGTATTAATGTCTGTTCGGATATGAGGTGCTACACACCCTCTACTGCTCACTGCCGGAGTGCCCTCTGACCGTGACCGTCCCGTCCCTAGCCCTTGTGCCTGTTTGCCCCAGTCCAGTGTATTGTCCCAATTACCTAGTTCTTCCAGAAGCCTCTAGCAGAACATGCTGGCAGAATCCTCTGAGTCCCCTCCTGCCTCAGTCAGGGGAGGCTTCTCAGGCTGCAGCACCAACACCCCCATGTTTCAGGGGCTTTACTAACGCAAGAGCGCGTTTCTCACTCAGGCCACTTGTTCAACGCCCACCAGCAGGCAGCTCTGCCCTACCAGCCTCACTCGGGCTCCCCTTACAGACCCTGCACCATCGAGAGCACACCACCTCACACTGGGCAGCAATTTTCGGCCTCTTTCATCACGTGGCACATATAAAGTAATTACTAAAATTCTCCAGCACACCAAAACATATTTTGTGCTGATCTGACAAAAAAAAAAAAGGTATAATTTTGGTTCATTTATACCGAATATGTTTTACTTTTTTTTGTGGCACACTAGTTCAGAATCGCAGACATAGGGGAAAGGGAGGAAAATGGAAGATTTTGTACTGACTCTCAAAGATGTTTGCTCACATTTCATTAGTAGCACTTTTCATAGCAGTTATCATTTATTAAACACCTACTTGGGGCAAACATTTTAGTCACTTAATCCCCACAACAACCAACTTATGAGAGAGTTATTTCTCCCATTTTTCAAACAAGGGGCCTGAATCTCAGAGAGACAGAGTGACTAACTACAGATCTAGCAAGTGGCAGAGGCTGGCTTTGATTCCTAGTTCAGTCAATCCTCAAAGCTCTGCTTTCAACAAATTTGGTTTCTGAACCAACTCATGTGAAAAGCTTACAAAAATATAACAATTAAATCTGTTATATGCCTGACCAGATGGTGGTACAGTGGATAGAGTGTCAGCCTGGAACTCTGAGGACCCAGGGTCAAAACCCCAAGGTCACCGGCTTGAGCGTGGGTTCGCTGGCTTGAGTGAAGGGTCATTGACATGAGTCCATGGTTACTGGCTTGAGCCCAAATGTCACTGGCTTGAAGCTCAAGGTCACAGGCTTGAGCAAGGGGTCACTGGCGCGACTGGAGCCCCTGGTCAACGCACATATGAGAAAGCAATCAATGAACAACTAAGGTGCTACAACAAAGAATTGATTCTTCTCATCTCTCTCCCTTCGTGTCTGTTTCACTCTCTCTCACACACACACAAAAAGTCTGTTATATATTTAAAGAATTGTCTTATTGAAAGGGGACAATTTGAAGGAAAAATGTAGAATTCAACAAAGAGCACATAACAATTAGTGCAACAATCACATTCTCACGTTCATCTTTGTTATTCACCTGCTGCGAAATCGCCGGCAGAGTTTCCTGCTCACACTTGAGAAAATAACTTCATTTGTTCACTAATTGTTTATTTTCCTCCCAAATATTTCTTGACGAGTCTATAAATAATTAATTTACATTTTTATGATACTTTTCAGTGCCAGTCCCATGGATGACTTCTCTGCTCACTAATCAGTGACATCAAGCTTTCCCTGTGAGCTCCCAGAACTCATACACCTTTGTGATGCTTAATGACTTGATTCAGTCCGTTAACTGCTTGTCGAAATATCTGCATTTCCAGAGTTTTCTGATGTTTTATAGGGATAAGGAAAGCAACTTTTAAAATCCAGACTGCTCTAGAAAACTGAGGAGGAGGAGGAGGAGGAGGAGGAGGAGGAGGAGGAGAAGAAGAAGAAGAAGGAGAAGAAGAAGAAGGAGGAGGAGGAGAAGAAAAAGAAGAAGAAGGAGGAAGAGGAGGAGGAGGAGGAGGAGGAGAAGGAGAAGAAGAAGAAGAAGGAGGAAGAGGAGGAGGAGGAGGAGGAGAAGGAGAAGAAGAAGAAGAAGGAGGAGGAGAAGAAGAAAAAGAAGAAGGAGGAGGAGGAGGAGGAGGAGGAGGAAAAGAGGAAGAAGAGGAGGAAACTTCCTCCTCCTGGTATTTATATTTTCTTTGTATAAATCAACTAATTGACTAACTTAGCATTGCCTTGGGTAGAAAAGAGGGTTATTCTCTCTCTCCCCCCATCCCTACCATCCTTTACCTAAACCCATATTGCCACTGCATCTCAACACATGCCCTTGCTTATAAAAACAATGGTTGAAAACAGCTGAAGTCTGGGTACCCTCTATCTTCCTAACAGAATGTAAAGTCCCTTGCATAAGGAATTGGCTCTGTTTGAAAAAATAAATGGCCCCTCATTCATTTAACCATGGATGGCATCCAATTTACTTCTAGCAGGCACTGGATAGGAACCACCTACTGAGCTGGACTTGTTCCCATCACTCATGCACATTCGGAAGGATTCTCATCCCAGGGACTTGCCTCTGGTCCTTAGACAGGAGCAGCTGGAGAGAGAGGCCTGAGCTCAGGATCCTTCCTCTAGGTAGGTGGAGGCAATATGTTGCAATTCCATAAAAGTCATGGGCTGGGAGTCAACTCCCAAATTAAAAGCTTTGGAGACAAACTTTGAGAAGAAAGTGTTCGTGTTTTGCATTGGCAGCCATTTTCTTCCCACTTTCTTAAATTAATCCACTACTTCTTTAGATTTACACAGTCTTCCAAACATCCCCCAAAGTAAAAGCCCGTTATCCACAGGCAAAATTATCAACCTTGGCTACTAATTCAAATGGCAGGGCTAGAAGGGATATCTCTGAAGAGGAGTGTTGGTGGGCGTGGGTGATGGCTTCTGAGTTCAAACCAGCTGTTGTGGCCTTTCTGAGGGCCCTGTTCTTCATAACCCTCTGTGGCTCCCTGGGTGTCAGTGTCTTTTTGAGTAGCACTGTATGGAGAAAAAGTAGAACTGATCTGCCATGAACTCAGGGAGTCTAACGGCCCCTGCATTGGGGCACAGCTCCACATGGTGCCATTCACATTACATTCTGTGTGAACAGTGATGCCTGGGCTTGCACAGCCCCAGGAGGTGAGTGGGGCGTATGAAAGTCTTTGATTTATTACTGATTATGCTAAAGGTAAGAGTATAAACATCTTAGAAATAATGACTTGTTTTTCACATCACTAGCAGCTTCTTTTACAAGATAGTCTAAAAAGGGTTAGAAAATGACAATTCACTTAGGAGGCAATACAAGAGGTTAACACACGTCACAGACATATTGAACGGTGCCTTGGTGGATATGGGAGATTAGTGCCTAACATCCATTCCATCCTCCTTCTCATGGGGCTTCCTGAACTGCAGAGGCTGGAAATCGCAAAACTGCACTTACAGGACTCCCTTGCAACTAAGGTTCTGAATGCGATTCATACCGGAGGGTGGAAGGGAGGTGAGGCTGTGCTGTGCTCCTGCCATTTCCATGGCAAACCCTGTGGTGGGCTCTCTGTTTCCTGTAGAGACTCCCTGACTCTGGTGGCTTCACGGGGCAGAAGTAGCACTTCCTGCAGCCCCGCTCTGTAGGACGGCTTCCAAAATCCTACCTCAGAGATCAACCCAGGCCTCTCTCTTCCCTAAAGCATAGAACAAAGTAAATCTCCGTAAACCAGATCAGTGATTCGATTTCCTGCTACTGACCCTGCCTGACTCTATGTTCACCCAAAGTCAGCTACAATCAAAGAAATGAAAATTGACTCTTACATTTGCCAAGTACTTTCATGCTACTGATACTGCTGCAATGAAATGGGTATTTTCAATGTCACAGGTTTAAAAACAAGTAAGTCTAGCTCTTAGGAAAGCAACTTAGGTAATAAGAAGAAAAAGTCTCAAAGGGTTTGTTTCCTTTGACCCAGGAATCCTTTTTCTTGGAATCCTAATTTTAAAATATGGGGAAAAAAAGCTATTTGTACTCTGAGATCCACTGAGGAATTATTTATAAAAGTACAAACAAGCTAAAACTCTGATGACCAAGAATGTAAAATAATCATGTGAGGGAACATTTACATAATTCTATTAAATTTTTTAATCAAAATAATAAAGTTTTGTGCAGTTTGATAAAAAAAAAAAACTGTAACAAAACATACAAACATGCATAGAAAATAGTGTGTCCATAAAGTCATGGTGCACTTTTGACCAGTCACAGGAAAGCAACAAAAGACGATAGAAATGTGAAATCTGCACCAAATAAAAGAACTCTCCCAGTTTCATACCTATTCAGTGCAGTTCGATGTGGGCTCACACACAGATTTTTAGGGCTCCTTAGGTAGCTGTCCCGTATAGCCTCTACAGACTCGTCACTGACTGATGGCCTACCAGAACGGGGTTTCTCCACCAAACTGCCAGTTTCCTTCAAACACTTATCCCACCGAGTAATGTTATTCCTATGTAGTGGTGCTTCATTATAAACGCACCGATATTCAGATTGCACTTTGGTCACAGATTTGAATTTAGCGAGCCACAGAACACACTGAACTTTCCTCTGTACCATCCACATCTCGACTGGCATGGCCGTGGGCTGCTCCGCTGTATACACGGTGTTACGTCATCATCTGCGCATGTGCACATGCTGCCACATCATCCTACAGAAACTGGGAGGGTTTTCCATTTATTTGGTGCAGATTTCACATTTCTATAGTCTTTTGTTGCTTTCCTGTGACTGGTCAAAAGTGCACCATGACTTTACGGACATACTGTATAAAGTCAATATTCTAAAATGAAAAAATAGTATTCTCTGGGTGGAGAGTCTAGTATTTTTTTTAAGTTCCTTCACTTTTATGGTTATTTCCCCTCTTAATTTCTTAACTTAAAATACACATTTTTAAAATAGAAAACCAAACTTTAAAAAAAAGTGATCTTTAATGTACCAGCATAAAACCTTTTGTGGCTAAGTTTCTGCTGTTCCAGTTCATCATTGCCCTCCCCCATCATCCAGTATTTATTAAGGAGGCCCTTTAATGTCACGAGACCACTGCCATGCATTGATTTCTGTGATCTTCCTGCAGGACTGCGAGGTGCATGGGAAGGCATCTGCGCATGGCATCTGCGTGCACATCATACATCAGTCTGGACTGCCAGAGCAGAGGAAAAACAGCATACACACTAACTTTTACCCCTCGATGGTTTAGTAATTTGCTAAATTTCCTTGTAATTGCTTCTAATTATTCATTACATTAGAGTAAAAGGTGGTGGCTATAAATTTTCAATGAAAACAAAATTTAAATACAATGTATCCGCAGACCCAAGTGGCAACCTGATTTCCTTATTAGGGAAATCCAACAGACCCTGGCAACATGCGCTGCCTCTTAATGTGGCAGAGGAGCCTGAGCCAAGAAAGCAGCATGGAGAGCCCGATGCTTGCTCTGCACAGCAGCTCGCCACCTTCTTTCAGGTACCAAAGTACCGGGAGCTGCTGCCTCCGGGGTGGTGAGTTCTCACTAAGCCCCTGCACCGTCCCTGTGAGGGGTCAGCATCTCCTGGTAGTTCAAGGCAACCCTGGTCATTACTCCTCCCTCCCTCTTTCTGTCCCTCTCTTCCAGCCTTTCTTTTCTTTCTCTCACAATATAGGTATCAAGCACATTCTCTGAGCAAGACAGTATGGGAAACAGGCACGATTCCCCTGAAGAAGGTGGAGGAAAAGCAATCTACAAGTAAAACCCCATAACCCAAGATGGGAGACTGTGCCTCCCCATGGGACATTGCAGCACAATCCCAGCGCCAACGAATTCCATCCAGAAGGATATCTGAACAACTTCATGGAGGAAGTGGCAACGGAGCTGGACCTCAAAGGACAATTTAAAATTTGCCAGTGTATGTATACGCTGTGGAAACCTGAATGGAAGGTCATCAAAATGTTAAACACAGTTACCACATGATCCATCAATTCCACTTCTAGGTATATACCTCAAAGAAGTGAGAGCAGCAAGACAGACAGGTATTTGCACTGCCCTGTTCATAGCAGCGTTTCTCACAGTAGCCTAAGGCAGATGCACCCCCAGTGTCCAGTGACAGATGAAGGGATGAAGAATGTGGTAGATACATTTGATGGACTATTACTCAGCCTTAAAAAGAAGTGAAATTCTGATCTATGCTACACCATGGATGAACCTTGAAGACAGCATACTAACTGAAATAGCCAGATACAAAGGGATAAATGTTGCATGGTAATAAAATTATTTTAAAAAAAATGTTGCATGGTTCCGCTTATTTGAGGGATCTGGAATAGTAACATTCGGAGAAGAAAGCAGAACGGTGGTTGGCAGGAGTGGGGAGGGAGGGAAATGGAGAACTATTGTTTCAGTTGGGGAAGGTAACAATCTTCTGGAGATGGATGGCAGTGATGGTTGCACAACAATGAGAATGCACTTAATGCCACTGAGCTGTACATTCAAAAGTGGTGAAAATGGCTGAGTTGTAGGTTATGTATATTTTACCGCAGCAGTGTGGAGAGGAGGAAGGACAGCTGAAGGAGAAAAACAGCACGAGTCAAAGCACAGAGGTGGGAAGGATGGGCTCCAGTAGGGACAGGGAGGAGACCAACTTGGCTGAAAGACATTAAGATGCAAGAAGTTAGCAATCACAATAATAACAATAGTAGTGACCATAAATCTAACCTTTAAAGAATGTTTATTACATACCAGGTTCCATACTACTGCTTTTCTAGTATTAGCTTATTAAGTCTTTTTTATAATAACCCATAAAGGAGGTGCTTTTATTATCCCAGATTTAGAGGTTAGAAATCTATGGCTCAGAAAAGGAAAATCATTTGCCCCGTAAGCGTCAGGACCAGGACCTGCCTGTGTCTGTCTGTCCTGAGGGCTGTGTGCTTCTGTCTCCCGTAGGCGACATGGGAAAAGAAATGGGCTGGGCCTTTGATGTAAGAGTAAGGAGTTGGGCTTTAAGGAGTAAACAGAAGGGATCCAGGGACAAACTTGGAGCAGCAGAATGATGTTAAAAGAACTGTGTCTGGGGAATATTAATCTGGCCACGAGAGATAGGAGGCAAGAGGGAAACTTGAAAGTTTTCCAAAGAATAAATAATGATGAGCTGACTGGAGAGGCTACCATGGGAAGAGAGAGGCTGGACAGAGACAGGAGGCCTCTTCAAGGGCTCAGGAACACACTAAATATGGAGAATAAGATTATTTCAACATTGTTTTGTGGTTTTTAACACTGGGAAGATAGTGTAGCTATCAAATAGGAAGCTCAGGGAGGGAAACAGGATTGTGAAGGAAGAGAGTAAATCAAAGGCATTCAGAGTTGAAAATGTTGGCCTGGTAGGTTGGCTAAATGGATAGAGCAGTCAGCCCATGGGCTGACACCCCGGGGTTCTATTCCCAGTCAGGGCACACAAGAGAAACAACCATCTGCTCCTCTCTCCCTTCCTTTCTCCCTTCTCTCCCTCCTCCCTTCCTGTAGCCAGTGGCTTGATTGGTTTGAGCATCAGCCCAGGCACTGAAGATAGCTTGGTTGAGTCAAGTGTCAGCCCCAGACAGGGATTGCTGGGTGTATCCTGGTCATGGCACATGCAGGAGTCTGTCTCACTAGCTACCCTACTCGCACTTAAAAAAATGTTAGCAGATCTGATTGGTGAGGATGTTCCTCAGAAGGTTGGAAATGTAAATATCAGATGTTAGCTTGGAAAGTTCATGTGCTCAGGTAGGAAAACCATGGCAGCCAGTGTGGGAGTTGGGACTGCAGGGCTAATACTACATATTCAAGCATTTAGGAGTTCCCAGATGCTGGCTGGCTCCCTGTCCTCTCACCAAGCCAGTCTATAGCCTTCATCCATGCACACCAACCCATCAATCACCCATGAACAGATATAAAGGAATATTAGACGCTTGAAAAGATCTCAAACATGAATAAGAAATACAAACAAAAGATCTGTAGATGATTCAGTGAACCAAAACTATTGTCATTAGCATTCTGCAAGACATTTGAGACAAAATTGTACCCATGAAATGAGAAATGCTACTATTTTAAAAGAAGAATGCAGAAATCTAAAAAGAATTTATTGAAATAAAAATGATCAGTGTTACAGTAACAAAAGTTCAAGAGAAAATTTGAAGAGAAAGCCAAGGACATATCTTAGAAAGCAGATCAAGTAGTTAACAACACTTAAAGCACAATAAGAGAAGAGAGACCAGACGACCAATCCAGGAGGGCCAATGTCTGACCAATCAAATAAATAATACAAGAACAAAAGCCCAAGCCTACATACATATGACAGGGGTCCACCGCGTTCCCAGCACAAGGAATAAAGACACACACCTAGATACATCTCTGTGAGACTTCCACACCTAGAACAAGGAGAGCCTAAAATCTTCCCGAGCTAAAAGGACCACCTTCATGGATGCTGTGGGCATGAGAGCGAAGTGGCCAGCACAGGCCACGCGTGAGACACTCTCCATGTGGTCTGAAACTATCAGCAGGTCGGAGTGATCAGGGATCATCATTTTCTCAGGCTCCACAGAGAAGGAATGGACACTGGACCACTGGGGACAAGGATCTGAGCCACCAGGATGTCTCAGTGTCTGCCATAACTTCAGCAACCCCTGAGAAGATAAGGGACCAAGACAGTCCTCTGCTCAGTGGGTGGGAGGCAAGAAGCCCTTCTGAGAGGAAAACACTTGTGTTTCGGCTAAGCTTCCACACTCGTAATTTCCTGTTTATCTGTTCCTTCAATTAACTATATGCTTTGGGAGAGCAAGGCCTGTGTCTTATTTAGCACTTTTTACCCTGCTCCCACCCAGTCCTAGTTCAGTAAGTGCTGAATGGCCGTGTGGACACACGGAGGAACGGACGCATTTCTCCTTTTGTTCCACAGGAAAGGTGACAGTGGCTGCTCTGAGCAGTGTGCACATCCTGCTTCATTATTAAAAGAAATTCTGCATAATTGGGCTCTGTTGTCACTCCTAACAACAGAGAAGACCATTTTGTCTGTCATTCTTCAGAAAAATTGTGAATAATAAGTTCATATGGATTATTAAAACTTCACCTCTAAGAGAATTACACTGCAAAAAAAAAAAAAATTAAAACACAGCAGTTTTCACCTCGCTCCTGTTCCTCAGATTGCCTCCTCCATTCCTGCTTTGAGGGCCGTCCTCGGGGGCTGTTCCTCAGTGTCTCTTTGCTGAAATTGACTTCTTTGCCTGTGGCTTTAAAATACATTGAATTTCACTATGAGGGCTTCGGCTCAGATGCAGGATCTATATCTCTGCTTTGAAGCCCCATGTGGGGCCACCTCTGACTAACTCACTTCCACCATTGTTCCCCAGGGAGCCCACAGTGCTCCTCATCACACTGATTTAAAGCCCCAGTGCTGTCCAGGAGAACCTGCCCCTGAAGAGCATCATGTATACGAAAAGCCAGTGTCCTTCAACCCACAGGCAAATATTTACCTTACAAGATTCCAGCTATTGGCCTCTGGCAAGAGCTTAAAGCTCCGGCCCTGTTCTCCTCTTCTACACATGGATCCAGATTGAGGCATTTCAGACCACACTTGCTGTTCCTCACTTATACCCCCAATCCTCACGCTCCCTGGAGTGTTGCTCAAGGTCAGTGATACCATTTGGTCTATGATGTTAAGGACAGCATGGACTCTTCCTCCTTTGAAAAGTCCCATCTGTTGGGAATTCCTTTTTTTTTGCCTTAGACTTTGCAGTCATAAGAAGGTGCAAATAAATTAAGCCAGCTCGACTCTTAAGGGAGGACTCTCCCTCCCTTTTGCTCTTCCTCTTGTCATTTGCTTGGGCAAAGGAAATCCTCCATGTGGTTCACTCTGACTCCCCAGATTTTTAGATTAGGCTTTGACACTAAACTCATAATCAGCAGGAACTCATTTTATTAATTTAGCCTCTTTGCTTATATTCCCTTCAGGGACCTCAAAAGGAGGAACAGCTGAAGGCTTAGGCAAAATCTGAGTTGGAGCCTCCCATGTCTTGCCCATCTATGTATGTATTTTTTTGTAGGTATCTTTTGACTCCCTGTAACTTACCAAACTACTCTGGACATATCACTGCCTCAGTATTAAAGAGAGGTGACCCCTTTCTCCACCTACTATGTGCATGAAGCTGCCACAACTAGTTTTTCATTGTCACACTAAATATTACCTTCTCTTATTTCTCTTCCCTGCTGAAATCCACTTTTTCGTGCACATGATTCCAGCAGTGATTATATAAGGAGATAAGGAGGCTGTCTCCAGTTGGGCCTCACAGAGTTGCAGCGCTTGGTGAGGGAGAAAAGAAGAGAAGATGATCACTGTCCTACCTCTCTGCTCCTTAGCTTTGCATAGACTGAAGATGATGACTGGCTCATCCAGGAACGATTGGCTGGTTCAGAGGAACCAAACTTGTAAGTGGTGGCTATATAAATTAGAAGGCCAGGGCACCAATTTACAATGGCAGATAGAACGTTCTAGTGACTCAAATGTCGTATTTACTCCTGAAGGACCCATCTTTCCAGACCCCAGTTGCTTAGATTACCAAGGTAAGATTTAGACAGTTGACAGAAGATATGTAATCAGAGAGAACGGAGTTGAACAACCTGTAGGACACTTTGTTCAATTACAGAAAAGCCTGATGAATTATCCCTGGCTTCTGAAGAAGTTTATCTTATCAATGGCCAGATGACTTGAGTCCATTAAATATAGAGCCTCTCTCCCTTAAAGAAAACTAGATAGCACCCTCAAACTAAAGCTGCCTGGTTCCATTTTCCCTGCACTCTGCTCATATCACCACAATCCTGATTAATTTAGTAAATGGATTCTTAGAGGGCTGTTTCTTTCATAGATATATAGGTAAGTAGGTAGGTAGGTAGGTAGGTAGGCAGATGATAAATAGATAGATAGATCGATGGATAGATAGGTGATGATAGATGATAGATATAGATAGATGATAGATAGATAGATAGATAGATAGATAGATAGATAGATAGATAGATAGATAGATAATAGATAGATAGATAGATAGATAGATAGATAGATAGATAGATAGATAGAAAGATAGATAGATAGATATGTGTGTGGTGGGAGAATGAGTGTGGTCATTCAATTACCTAAATTCAAAGATTTGTTCATGTCTTTGTATTTCATCATTATAACGTTCATACTGAATATTCACCATGTTGAGAACCTCTGACATAAGTTCTGCATCTCTATTAGTGATTGTCAAAAAACAAAAATTCCCACCGTCTATACCTGTTCTAGCCCTGCCTCAGCCATTACTTCACTGTGTGGTCTTGAGCAAGTCATACACCCTCTCTGTGTCTCCTGGATAATATCTACATTAAGGGACATGAAACTAGGTGATTTATAAGATCCCTTCCAACTCTATAATTCAAGGATTTTATGCCTGGTAACAGTGTTGTTCTCTTTAAAAATCAAACGATCATATAGCACAATGGTCCCCTCATATTTCCTGGGCGCACAGTCTGTGGAAATTTGCACTAAAATTGATTGGAAAAGTTAACAAAAAAATGAGAAAGTGTATAAGTGTCAAGAACCATGTGGGGGACAAGTTCCTGGGCTCACTGCATGTCTTACTTAGGTTCCAAGATGATCACATTTACTGACCCGGTAAGCTGTTGGAGGTGCCGGAGGGGGGGGGCAGGTAAAATTTATGACTATCAAAAAAGGCTTTGAAACACTTGGATGAAATGTAGCATATAAAGACTAAATACTTTAATTGGGCCCTTTCTGTTTCATTATTTGCCAGTGAAACTAATCCTGTTGATCTCTAGATAATAGGGGAATTTAGAAACAGAATTCCACACTCAGATAAAATCCAAGTATTCACCCTTGACCATTAATAAGTGTTATATGTATGAGAATTGGGGTATCCTATTTTTCCTTAACTACAAAGCATCCCTCTGGAGCTCATATTTCACACCGCCCCACATGCACTTTACTCAAATGTTTACTGCAGAGTGAGGTCCTGCGGAAGGGAGCTGGAGAGGTGAGGGCTGTGTGCAAACACGCGGTGGGGAGTCTGGGTAGGTTTACAGTAAGCACGAGCTCCCCACTGGGACTGCAGCTTTTACCTCTCTGGGGGGGGGGGGGGGGTCTGCCATTGACCTGGTGCTGCAGCCCCGGAAATCAATTCAACACTAATGAGACTTGCAGCTGGGAACAGAGAGCAAGTGGGAGTCTGTGGATGATGTAGCTAGGCTCCCCGAAGATGCAGTGAAAACACAAGAAATGGCCACTCCATGACTGCCCACCTCACCTTTAAGCCCTGCAGACTCGAAGCTGGGTGATATGAGACAACAGTAAGGGCCCTAAGCACAGGTTTACCTGCAGGAAGCTTTCCTGGTTGCAATGAGGGTTTTAACTGATTCGTCAGCCCAGGGCACCACCATCACCTGAGATGACAAATAAGTGAAAGAAGATGATTTTTTTTAAGATTATATGCCCTTGGGAATGTTGAAAAATTCAGCCAGAGAAAGGAAAAGTAACATACATACAGCTATTGATCATCCTTTGTAGACCAAAGATCAAGAACCGATGGATGACCCAGGGAGAAATCTTGCCCAACGGTGTATGCTCTCCTTGCTTGACCTAGCATTGGCTCTGTACTGCGTTTCATTCTGCTTTGGTTTAATTGTGAGAATCTGAGGTGACTTCTCAGGGCTGCACAGTGTGCAAGTCCAGGTGCGTGTTCCCAGTGTAGTAGTTCCCAGGTACTCCCCAGTTCACCATGGCTCCCTTACACCGAGCCACGGCCACACTGTTCTGCTGCCTGGCTTGTCCCTACAGGTGTCTAATTTTACTCCAAGATACAGAACATGAAGATTTCTTAGTAAAGCTAGGCAAGGGTCTATGGACTAGAGAATGACAATGTTCTGACCTTCTGGATTGTTTGAAGCTGGGTGTTATAGGACATGGTAGATCTTTCCCTCGGAGCTCATAACATTATGAAAAAATTGGGTCTTGGAAGGAAAAGTTGTCCAACTACATCTAACATGGAAAGCAAACTATATAATATATATATATACATATATTTTATATATATAGTGATTCATATATATATTTATATATATATAGCTTTATTAAGATGTTATTCATATATCATACAATTTACCGGATTAGAATGTATAACTAATGGTTTTTATATTCACAGGTATGTGCAACCATCACCATAGTCAATTTTAGGGCTTTCTCATCAACTTAGAAGACCCTCCAAAAGGTGTCTTTTAGCAGTCATTCTACCTCTGCCCACCCTAGGCAACAATGTACAGTTTGTAGATTTGTCTGTTCTGGAAATTTAATATTTTTGAACACTTAATATTCAGGAAATCACATAAAATATGTTGTTTGTGTGTGTGTATGTGTGTGTGGCTGGTTTCTTTTACTTAAAGTTTTCAAGGTTCTTCATGTTGTAGCATGAATCAGTATTTCATTCCTTTACTAGCAAAATAATATTCCATTTTATAGATACACTAAGTTTTATTTACCCATTCATCATCTGGGTAGTTTCAAATTTTCGCTATTATGAATAATGCTACTGTAAACATTGATGTATAAGTTTTTACATGGACATACATTGTTGTTTCTTTTACTATATACATGCTGAGGCCTGGAATTGCTGGATTACATGGTGACTCTATGTTTAACCCTTTGAGTAGTGAGTTTTTTGTCAACCCTTTGAGTGAGGATGTACATGAACTTTCGTACTACTCAAAGGGTTAACCATTTGAGGAATTTCCAGACTGTTTTCAAGAGCGGCTGCACCACTTTACATTCCCTCTAGCAATCTATGAGGGTTTTCAGGTCCTCACGGCTTCACAAACAATTGGTATTATCTAAATATTTTTATTATACCACCACAGTGGTTAGGAAGTGATGAGCATCTTTTCATATGTTTATCAGTTCTTTGTATATCTTTTTTAGAAAAGTATCTATGCATAGCCTTTGTCTGTTTTTAATTGGGTTATTGGCACTATTGAATCGTAAGAGTGTGTAGATATATATGTGTGTGTGTGTGTGTTATGTATGTTTATACATGTTTATATATATATATATATGATCCTTATTGGGTACATAATTTATAACTATGTTTTTCTGTTCTATGAATTTTCTTTGCGCGTCCTTGATGGTGTCCTTTGACACACAAGAGTTTTTATTTTTAAAGGCATCTTCTTTGTCTATTTTTCTTTTGTTGCTCATGTTTTGGTGTTGGTTAATATTGCCAAGTCTGAGGTCAAGAAGACTTACCAGTGTGTTTTCTAGGAGTTTTATAGTTTATAGCCCTGAAACTTAGGTCTTTGATCTCCTTGGAGTTAATATTTACATATGCGTAAGATAAGGATCCAACTCCATTCTTTCGCATGTGGCGATCCAGTTTTCCCAGCACCAGTTGCTGAAAAGACTATCCTCTCTCTCTGTTGAATGGCTTTGGCACCCTTCTAGGTTTCTTCTTAAGATCTCTTCTAAGTCTGTGAAATAGATGTCCCCCCCACACTCAACCTTCAGAGGTCATCCCTCCCTTTAATCTCGTCTAATATAGCCAGAGTTCCTACTTTCCATGAATGCAGAGATGTCATTTTTCAGTCAGCTTGGTTTGCCCACTCCAACTCTTCCTGAGAGCCCCAGGAAATGCTTAGGTGTCCCGTGGGTTTGTTCTAGTGTTCGCTGGTCCTAAAGTGCAGCCATCTCTCTCTCTCTCTGGCCTCTAGTTCTTACATTTCTGGGCCCCATGCATGACCATGAGCCTCATTTCTAATTCCCAGAGCACAGCTAAGACTATGCAGTAGCACCTATTACAATTTTAGGGAAGGCCTGGAGTAAGCAGAAGGAAATTGTAACGCAGGAGACAGTGACATGCAGTTGGAAATTAGGTGTTGCTGCCCTAGGTTCCACCTGCCTTGCCCATCCCAAAGCATCCACTTGATATTGCCCTCCCTAGTCGCTGGTCATGGCCTTAGTTCCAGTATCAATAGACATGCCCCAGACAAGTATGTCCTTCACCAGTCTCCCAACTCTCCCTTTGCCTGAGGGAGAAGAAAACCTTTTCTCCTTCAAGTCATCATCATTATAATCTTGTAATGATATAACTCTACATATAGCAAAGATTTAAAAAATATTCTTATGGAGAGCAGTTTAAGTCCTCTTTATCTTAAACACTCTGCGCTCCCCCCCCCCCAAAAAAAAAGATCTAGCTTTAAGTTTGCAGAACTGAAAAGCTCACAAAATGCCATTCTTAAATCAAAAGAGCCACTGCCACCTTTTCTCAATTGGGAAGTCAGTGTCTACTTCTAGCTAAAAAGGAAACTTCTGGCCACTTTTAAATTACAAATGCTCATCCTCTTATCCCTATTATGACCATCAAATAGGACGTCAAGTATTAGGGTAACCCTGGTGTACCACAATTACTTTTCCTTACCTCTATTATTAATTATCCAGTTAGAAATATTCTTAATTAAAAAGAGGTATGTCTCTTGCCCTGACCAGATGGTTTGGTTGGTTAGAGCTTAAGCACAGATATCACTGGTTTGATCCCCACTCAAGAACAGATTGATGTTTCTCTCTCTCTCTCTCTCTCTCTCTCTCTCTCTTTCTCTCCCCCTTCCTCTCTTTCTAAAATCATTTTTTTTCTTCTTTTATAAGTGAGAGGAGGGGAAATAGAGAGACATACTCCCGCATGCGCCCTCACCAAGATTCACCCAGCAAATTCCGTTGGGAGCCAATGCTCTGCCATCTGGGGCCATGCTTGAACCCAGCACTCGAACCAATTGAGCTATGGCTGCAGGAGAGGAAGAGAGAGAGCGAGAGAGAAAGAGAGGGAAAGGGGAGGTAGAGGGGTGGAGAGGCAGATGGCCACTTCTCCTGTGTGCCCTGACCTGGACTCGAACCCTGGACATCCACACGCAGGCCAATGCTCTACACTGATCTGATTGGCCAGGACTTCTCTAAAATCAATTTGAAAAAATATTTTAAAAGAATTATATCTCATTTCTGATTTGGGCTTCAAGAAAATATATTCTTATCTTGAACTTGCTATATTTAAGCTTTTTAATCATTTCCCTTTTGGTTCTTTCTGGTGAGTTAATGAGCCCCACTTAGTAGTTTTAATATTGTCCTACCAAAGAAGAAAGGCAATCACGTATATCAACAGTCAAACTGGTAGAAAATTGAGAATACCCAAATGCCTTTAACAAGAATGATGTGAATATAAGTGACATGCATTTGTGTGCTTTTCTCAATTTAATCCAGATAAATTCTGAGTTATTTAGTTCAATATTATCTGGAAAGGAAATGGAACTAATTTTTAACAAAACATATTTTACTTGAGTTGCTATAAAAATAAATTTGAGGAAAAAAATAAATCTTGGAAGTAGACAGTTAATGGTAATAATCTCCGAGATCTAAAAAATGTATTACTGGCAAATTGAATGCTGATAACTCTGTTAAAAATAAATAATGCTCTTTTTGTTCCAAAACAAGCATTGATCCTCCACAATTCTTCATTATTAAAATTCAGAGGAAAAAAAAGATCAATTTCCTATTCTGAGTAATTTAAGTCCTTGCATCCCAAGTGCCTTAACAGAGTGCCCAGTGTAGGGTAGAAACCTAAACAAGAAGCTGCTGCGTTCAATAGGGTGGAAATGTGAATGTTCCCGGGTCTGAGTGTGTGTGCTGTGTGCGGTGAGGGCGGTGTTTGCTTCCCAGTGCCTAGCCCAGCTCTTCTACGTAATAGTCCCTCACCCACTTCCTGTTGACTTTATGTGAATGGTTCTCATTATCCAAGCTTTATAATATGATTCTACAATGTTCAATGAAATAAAACCTTCTTGGACTAAATATTTTAAATACCCAGATTGCTTGCAAGATCCTCCAGGCTAGCCAGGACCGTGCAGGAGTACACGCTCTGACATGCCCCGGGGGACGAGAAGCAGGCAGCAAGCCTCTCCCTGGAGTCATTGTAGACGGAAGTGGGCAGCTGGGCCTCCCCGCCCAGTGCTCCCGCAGACCACCAACACAAAAGCTGCATCATAAAGAAATGGTTCCCTGAGACCCTTTCCTAATCAGGCTTCTTCAGTTTCTGTTCTCCTAGCATTTTATTCATTCAAAATATTTCCTGATCCCTTGCTTTATCCTAGGTGATGGACACAGCTAGGCCCAAGTGCAAACTCACAGCAGGGTGTGCATTTGGGGTTCTAAGGTCAATAGTCTACCAAAAAAGCTCTGGTCAAGGGAGCATGGAGTGCTGAAAAAAATACGAGTTTGTAATCAGTGGTCTTGAATGCCATAGCTATGGATGAGTTTGTAAAGAAGATGAGAAAGAGAGGGCTTGGGAATCAGGCCCCCAGAAATACCCAAACCTGACTGCAGATCAGTGTCCCAGTACCCATTGCCCCTTCTTTTTTAGTAATTTGAATAATGCGAATACTTAAAAAAAAACATTTTCCAGCATCTGTGAGAACTGAGAGGTCAACACAATGTAAACCAATGTGTTCTATGGCAGTGGTCCCCAACCTTTTTTAGGCCATGGACCGGTTTAATGTCAGAAAATATTTTCACAGACCAGCCTTTAGGGTGGGACGGATAAATGTATCACGTGACCAAGACAAGCGTCAAGAGTGAATCTTAGACGGATGTAACAGAGGGAATCTGGTCATTTTTAAAAAATAAAACATTGTTCAGACTTAAATATAAGTAAAATGGAAATAATGTAAGTTATTTATTCTTTCTCTGTGGACCGGTACCAAATGGCCCACAGACCGGTACCGGTCTGCGACCCGGGGATTGGGGACCACTGTTCTATGGGTCTTGCAAGAAGCCTCTTTGATGACTCACCTAGCAGGTGTAATATCATGCCTTTTCACTTCCCCCCTTTTCTTTCGAGGTCTTCTTGCATATGGATGTGATGGCTACCATCTTGGATCACAAGAGGACTTTGAGGATGTGAGGATGCTGAAACAAAGATACATGCTGGAACCCTATATGGCTGACTTTGGGTTTACTTCACTCAGGAGAGAATTGCTCTTGTATCTTTTTAAAGTTACTGTTGCTTTTTGTTTTCTGTTAAGGGCATCCAAATTCAATCCTAATTGAAAAACTAAAGCAGAAAAGGATGAGTTAAGAAGGAATAAGATGAAGAAGTGGTCACTGAGGTAGAATTGAAGACTAAGAGAATGTCACAGAACCCAAAGGGACAAAAGTATTTTATGAATTAATGAATGATCAAGGCCCTGGCTGGCTGGGTCAGTGGTAGAGCATTGGCCTGGTGTGTGGAAGTCCCGAGTTCGATTCCCAGCCAGGGCACACAGAAGTGCCCATTTGCTTCTCTACCCTTCCCCCTCTCCTTTCTCTCTATATCTCTCTTCCCCTCCTGCAGCCAAGGCTCCATTAGAGCAAAGTTGCCCCGGGCATTGAGGATGGCTCCATGGCCTCCGCCTCAGGCGCTAAAATGGCTCCAGTTGCAATAAAGCAGTGGGCCAGATGGGCAGAGCATCGCTCCCTGGTGGGCTTGCTGAGTGGATCTCATTCAGGTGCATGTGGGAGTCTGGTCTCTCTGCCTCCCTGCTTCTCACTTCAGAAAAATACAATAAATAAATAAATAGATCAAAAGTACAAAATCCTCCTAAGAGGGTAAGGTAACACTAAAAGATGTCCCTAAATATACACATTGGACTTAATGGCCTAAAAGTCATGGCTGACTTTTGTGAGCCCTTACAAGTTTGAGGCTGAGGCAGAATCTGGTGTGAACTGGGTTGAGTGGTTGGAGGTGAGAAAATGGAGATCACAGGTATAGACAAATCCTGTGAGAAATCTGGCAGTGCAGAAGCAAGAGAGGTTGGCAACTGGAGGGGGAGTGAGTGGGAGGTATTCTACCTGAGATACCCGGGAGTGTATTCTCAGACTGGAGTGATGAGAGCCAGTCTTAAAAGGAACCAAATGACAGAGATGTTAAGTATATAAAGGTGGGAAGGGGTCAATCCTTGTCCAGACCAGATTCTATGGTCCTTCATTATAAACACCCTCTCACAAGTAGCCTCAGCTCTCTTTCCTGACTCGCCTTGCATCTGGGGCAAAACCCATTCCAGAATAAACCCTATAATAAACCTGCCTTCACCTGAGCCCTCGCTGGAGAAAACAACCCAAAGAGCATTCTTCCCCCCTCTCTGAGATGCGTATTTCAGATCTTGTGTCCTCTCCTTGAATCTCCACAAATTCTTCCCCACCCTTTCTGCTGATGACCTGACCTTAACTTGATTGGAAGAAGGAAAGCAGTAAGATTTTTAAAAAAGAATGTTTCCACCTCAAACCTTTTGAAGCATTAAACAGTTTGTTTTTTGCCCATACCTCCTTGTCAGAGCCCCATCTCATTTCGGCAATTCAGGAGATGTTCACTGCCTGGGGGAGGGTTGTTGCAAACAGAAAAGTCAATTCTTTGTTTTTGAAACTTATTTTAGAGGCAGAAATCTGGAGAGAAAATTATTTGGGTTTGTGGATTTACAAACTTCTATAGTTTCATTGATCTCAGCTAGAAAACATATGGAAATGTGTGTGCGTGTTTTGGATTTCACAGTGATGGGGGTTGGGAGGAGAGGAGGTGGGACAATGGGCGATGTGACTCCCACACAATGAGGAATTCACCTGCTCCCATTGCGTCCCCACCCTGGTTTTGATAGTGAATAGGTGAGGACCTGAAACAGGTATGGTCATAAGAGGCTCAAATCTCTCAGGACCCCTGAGGTGACAGCTGAGAACGGAGCCCAGCAAAGGTGACAGCCGAGGGCCCGGGGGACTCTGAAGACAGTGGAGGAGGAAGAGAATGGGTATCATTTGCAGCCCTGAGACCAACAGCAGCAACAGGGGCTCTACTTTGTCCCGCTAACCTCCCTCTTCTAAACCCTCGCTCTGAACGTGACGTGAGACCCACCAGCACCCTAGAAGGTACTTCCTGAACCTATAGGGTAAAATGGATTTGGACTCCAGTAGCTGAGGCGGCCCACTCCAATCTCCATTTAAGAAAAAACTTGCTTATGTCTTTGTTTTTTTTGTTTGTTTTTGGGTTTTTTTGTTTGTTTGCATTTTTCTGAAGCTGGAAACGGAGAGACAGTCAGACAGACTCCCGCATGCGCCCGACCAGGATCCACCCGGCACGTCCACCATGGGGTGACGCTTTGCCCACCAGGGGGCGATGCTCTGCCCATCCTGGGCGTCGCCATGTTGCGACCAGAGCCACTCTAGCGCCTGAGGCAGAGGCCACAGAGCCATCCCCAGCGCCCGGGCCATCTTTGCTCCAATGGAGCCTTGGCTGCAGGAGGGGAAGAGAGAGACAGAGAGGAAGGCGCAGCAGAGGGCACTTCTCCTGTGTGCCCTGGCCGGGAATTGAACCCGGGTCCTCCGCATGCTAGGCCGACACTCTACCGCTGAGCCAACCAGCCAGGGCGTGCTTATGTCTTTGGATACAAATGTCTTCAAGTTTTTTGGGTAGATACCTAGTAAAGGGATTTAAATTTAATTTCTAAACAAAAAGATAAATAAATTTAATTTTATATTTAAGTACCTAAAAAAAAAAAAGCAGAGCCTGACCAGGGGGAGGTGCAGTGAATAGAGTATCTACCTAGGATTATGAAGACTCAGGTTTGAAAACCTGAGGTCACTGGCTTGAGTGCAGGGTCACTGGTTCCTGGCTTGAGTATGGGTTCATAGACATGACCTCATGGTCGCTGGTTTGAGCCCAAAGGTTGCTGGCTTGAGCCCAAGGTCACTGGCTTGAGCAACAGGGTCACTGGCTTAGCTGTAGCCCCCTGGTCAAGGCACATATTAGAAAGCAGTCAATGAACAACTAAGGTGCTGCAACTATGACTTGATGCTTCTTATCTTTCTCCCTTCCTATCAGTCTGTCTGTCTCTCTCTCTCTCTAAAAAAAATAAAAACCAAACTTGCTGTTCTGCTGCAAGGAGAGCCTCCAGACAGCCCATCTTTGGGACCCACAGCAGGGCAGGAGCTGGCCATGCTCCTCTGGGTGGTCCCAGACAACTGCTGAGCACAGTGAGGGTAGGAGGGTCTGGCCATTTCTGCCCAGAACAAGTCTCCTCTAACAGTCACGTTGGCTCTGGAGCACCACGTGGGATTGGCTTTGTCTGATCCGGATGGTGGTTTGAGTCTCTGATCCGGATGGTGGTTTGAGTCTCTTCCTATCTAATCCTTTTGCCCTCCTTTGCCTCTTACAGGTGTCAGATCAGCACTACAGTCTGAAGGCTTTCCCCTCCAGTCCTGCTCCCTCACCCTGTCTTTCACAGGCATTACTCAATAAACATCCTGCACTCAGTGTCTGTGTCCAATTCCCAAATGACCCAAATGAACACAGATGGTTAAAAATACGCGATCCAGGACACAGGTAAACAGTCCCCTCACCCTGTGCCAATTCACCACTAAAACCTTGACTATTCTTTCTTACACTTGATGTATCTGTTCTTTTTTTTTTACTTTCTGATGATTTTTTTTTATTTTTTTTTAATAATTTTATTTTTTTAATGGGGAGACATCAATAAATCAGGATACATATATTCAAACATAACATGTCCAGGTTATCTTGTCGTTTTTTTTGTTTTGTTTTTGTTTTTGTTTTTTTTTCATTTTTCCAAAGCTGGAAAGGGGGAGGCAGTCAGACAGACTCCCGCATGTGCCCGACTGGGATCCACCCAGCATGCCCACCAGGGGGCGATGTTCTGCCCCTCTGGGGCATCGCTCCATTGCATCCAGAGCCATTCTAGCACATGAGGCAGAGCCATTCCCAGCGCCCGGGCCATCTTTGCTCCAATGGAGCCTCGGCTGCAGGAGGGGAAGAGAGAGACAGAGAGGAAGGAGAGGGGGAGGGGTGGAGAAGCAGACAGGCGCTTCTCCTGTGTGCCCTGGCCGGGAATCGAACCCAGGACTCCTGCACGCCAGGCCGACGCTCCACCACTGAGCCAACAGGCCAGGGCCTATCTTGTCATTTAATTATGTTGCATACCCATCACCCAAAGTCAGATTGTCCTCTGTCACCTTCTATCTAGTTTTCTTTGTGCCCTTCCCCCTCCCTCTTTCCCTCTCCCTCTCCCTCCTCCCCCCGTAACCACCACACTCTTATCAATGTCTCTTAGTCTCACTTTTATGTCCCACCTACGTATGGAATAATGCAGTTCCTGGTTTTTTCTGATTTACTTATTTTACTTCGTATAATGTTATCAAGATCCCACCATTTTGCTGTAAATGATCCGATGTCATCATTTCTTATGGCTGAGTAGTATTCCATAGTGTATATGTGCCACATCTTCTTTATCCAGTCATCTATTGATGGGCTTTTTGGTTGTTTCCATGTCCTGGCCACTGTGAATAATGCTGCAATGAACATGGGGCTGCATGTGTCTTTACGTATCAATGTTTCTGAGTTTTTGGGGTATATACCCAGTAGAGGGATTGCTGGGTCATAAGGTAGTTCTATTTTCAGTTTTTTGAGGAACCACTATACTTTCTTCCATAATGGTTGTACTACTTTACATTCCCACCAACAGTGGATGAGGGTTCCTTTTTCTCCAAAGCCTCTCTAACATTTGCTATTACCTGTCTTGTTTATAATAGCTAATCTAACAGGTGTGAGGTGGTATCTCATTGCAGTTTTGATTTGCATTTCTTTAATAACTAAAGAGATGAGCATCTTTTCATATATCTGTTGGCCATTTGTATTTCTTCCTGAGAGAAGTGTCTGTTCATGTCCTCTTCCCATTTTTTTATTGGATTGTTTGTTTGTTTGTTGTTGAGTTTTATGAGTTCTTTGTATATTTTGGATATTAGGCCCTTATCTGAGCTGTTGTTTGAAAATATCATTTCCCATTTAGTTGGCTTTCTGTTTATTTTGCTATCAGTTTCTCTTGCTGAGCAAAAAACTTCTTAGTCTGATGTAGTCCCATTCATTAATTTTTGCCTTCACTTCTCTTGCCTGTGGAGTCAAATTCATAAAATGCTCTTTAAAACCCAGGTCCATGAGTTTAGTACCTATGTCTTCTTCTATGTACTTAATTGCTTCAGGTCTTATGTTTAGATCTTTGATCCATTTTGAGTTAATTTTAGTACAGGGGGACAAACTGTAGTCCAGTTTCATTCTTTTGCATGTGGCTTTCCAATTTTTCCAGCACCATTTCTTGAAGAGGCTTTCTTCTCTCCATTGTGTGTTGTTGGCCCCTTTATCAAAAATTATTTGACTATATATATGTGGTTTTATTTCTGGGTTTTCTATTCTGTTCCATTGGTCCGAGTGTCTATTTTTCTGCCAATACCATGCTGTTTTGATTGTCGTGACCCTATAATATAGTTTGAAGTCAGGTATTGTAATGCCCCCAGCTTCATTCTTTTTCTTGAGGATTGCTTTGGCTATTCAGGGTTTCTTATAGTTCCATATAAATCTGATGATTTTTTATTCCATTTCTTTAAAAAATGTCATTGGAATTTTGATGGGAATTGCATTAAATTTGTATATTTCTTTGGGTAATATGGCCATCTTGATTATATTTATTCTTCCTAACCAAGAACAAGGAATATTCTTCCATCTCATTATATCTTTTTCGATTTCCCTTAACAATGGTTTATAGTTTTCATTATATAAGTCCTTTACATTCTTTGTTATGTTTATTCCTAGGTATTTTATATTTTTTGTTGCAATCGTGAAGGGGATTATTCTTTTGAGTTCCTTCTCAGTTGTTTCATTGTTGGCACACAGAAAAGCTATTGACTTCTGTATGTTAATTTTGTATCCTGCGACCTTACTGTATTGGCTTATTGTTTCTAGTAGTCTTTTTGTGGATTCTTTGAGGTTTTCGATGTATAGGATCATATCATCTGCAAAAAAAGTGATACCTTTACTTCTTCTTTTCCGATATGGATGCCTTTTATTTCTTTGTCTTGTCTGATTGTTCTGGCTAGAACCTCTAGTACCACATTAAATAAGAGTGGAAAGAGTAGACAACCCTGTCTTGTTCCTGGTTTAAGGGGGAAAGCCTTCAGTTTTGTGCCATTTAATATGATGTTAGCTGATGGTTTATCATATATGGCCTTTATCATGTTGAGATATTTTTCTTCTACACCCATTTTGTTGAGAGTCTTAAACATGAAATTGTGTTGTATTTTATCAAAAGCCTTTTCTGCGTCTATTGATAAGATCATGTAGTTTTTGTTCTTTGTTTTGTTGATATGGTGTATTACGTTAACTGTTTTACATATGTTGAACCATCCTTGAGATTCTAGGATGAATCCCACTTGATCATGATGTATTATTTTTTTAATATGTTGTTGTATTCGATTTGCTAGTATTTTGTTTAGTATTTTAGCATCTGTATTCATTAGAGATATTGGTCTGTAGTTTTCTTTTTTTGTGCTGTCCTTGCCTGGTTTTGGTATGAGGGTTATGTTGGCCTCATAAAATGTGTTTGGAAGTATTGCTTCTTCTTCAATTTTTTGGAAGACTTTCAGTAGAATAGGAACCAAGTCTTCTTTGAATGTTTGATAAAATTCACTGGTATAGCCGTCAGGGCCTGGACTTTTATTTTTGGGGAGGTTTTTAATGGTTTTTTTCTATTTCTTCTCTACTAATAGGTCTGTTTAGGCCTTCTGCTTCTTCTTGACTCAGTCTAGGAAGGTTTTATTGTTCTAGGAATTTATCCATTTCTTCTAGGTTGTTGAATTTAGTGGCATAAAGTTTTTCATAGTATTCTACAATAATTCTTTGTATATCTATCTATAGTGTACGTGGTGATTTCTCCTCTTTCATTTTGGATTTTGTTTATATGAGTTCTTTCTCTTTTTTCCTTGGTAAGTCTTGCCAAGGGTTTGTCAATTTTGTTGATCTTTTCAAAGAACCAGCTCCTTGTTCTATTAATTTTTTCTATAGTTTTTCTGTTCTCTATTTCATTTATTTCTGCTATGATTTTTATTATCTCCTTTCTTTGGCTGGTTTTGGGTTGTCTTTGTTCTTCTTTTTCTAGTTCCTTAAGGTGTGAAGTTAAGTGGTTCACTTGGGCGCTCTCTTGTTTGTTCATATATGCCTAAAGTGATATGAACTTCCCTCTTATCACTGCTTTTGCTGCATCCCATAGATTCTGATATGTCGTATTGTCATTTTCATTTGTCTGTATATATCTTGTGCTCTCTGCACTTATTTCTTCTTTGACCCATTCATTTTTTAAAAGTATGTTGTTTAGTTTCCACATTTTTGTGGGATTTTTTTCTTCTTTTTTGCAGTTGAATTCTAGTTTCAAAGCTTTATGATCAGAAAATATGCTTGGTACAACTTCGATTTTTCTGAATTTGCTGATGTTGTTTTTGTGGCCCAACATATGGTCAATTCTTGAGAATGATCCATGTACACTGGAGAAAAATGTATACTCAGTCACTTTGGGATGAAATGTCCTGTAGATGTCTATCATATCCAGGTGCTCTAGTATTTTGTTTAAGGCCACTATATCTTTGTTGATTCTCTGTTTGGATGACCGATCTAGAGCCATCAACGGTGTATTGAGGTCTCCAAGTATGATTGTATTTTTGTCAGTTTTTGTTTTAAGGTCAATAATAGCTGTCTTATATATTTTGGTGCTCCTTGGTTTGGTGCATATATATTAAGAATTGTTATGTCTTCTTGATTCAGTGTCCCCTTAGCCATTAAAAAATGGCCATTTTTGTCTCTGAGTACTTTTGTTGTCTTGTAATCAGCATTATCAGATATGAGTATTGCTACGCCTTTTTTTTTTTTTTTTGGATATTTGCTTGGAGTATTGTTTTCTAGCCTTTCACTTTGAATTTGTTTTTATCCTTGTTACTTAGATGAGTTTCTTGTAGGCAGCATACAGTTGGATTTTCTTTTTTAATCCATTCTGCTACTCTGTGTCTTTTTATTGGTGAGTTTAATCTGTTTACATTTAATGTAATTATTGACACTTGTGAGTTCCCTATTGCCATTTTATAGATTGCTTTCTGTTAGTTTTGTGTCTTGTTTGATCCTTCTCTTTCATTTTTCTATCTTTTGTTTTTATTTGGTTGTATTCCATACATCTTTCCTCTGTTGCTATCTTTTTTATCTCATGTGCTTCTGTGGTGGTTTTTTCAATGGTGGTTACCTTTAAGTAATGTAAAGGGTTCCTACCCTGTTCATTGTAGTGCACTATTTTGTGAGTACTTTTGCACTCCATTGTCCTTTGCTACTGTTAATCTCCATCCTCTCCCCCCCCCCTTTCTTTTTGTTGTTGTCATATTTTAAATTTGGTTTTATTGTGTTCTTCTTGGAGCTTTTACTTGTGGCTTTGTTTTTTTTTTTGTTCTTTTTATCTGATTGGAGAACTCCCTTAATAATTCCTGGAGTGGGGGTTTTCTGATGATAAATTCCCTCATCTTTTCTGTATCTGTGAATGTTTTTATTTCTCCTTCATATTTGAAGGATAGTTTTGATGGGTATAGTATTCGTGGCTGAAAGTTCCTCTCTTTCAGGATTTTAAATATTGGGGTCCACTCTCTTCTAGCTTGTAGAGTTTCTGTTGAGAAATCAGATGATAATCTAATGGGCCTTCCTTTATATGTTGTATTCTTCTTTTCCCTGGCTGCCTTGAGAATTTTTTCTTTGCTGTTGGTTTGTGCCAATTTCATTATGATGTGCCTTGGAGTAGGTTTGTTGGGGTTAAGAAAACTCGGAGTTCTGTTTTCTTCTTGAATTTGAGGCTTTAGTTCTGATGTATCTGTTCTTGTGTTCCATTTCCATCACCTGGTTTGAGACTTTACTACAATTTGCCTTTATATTTATATACTTAATCAGTGTTTTAAATTATTATCAAAACAATACAATGTAGAATTCAAACAACACAGAATTAAAATTATCTTTTTATATTTGTCCTAGTCCCCAGAGTTAACCATTAACTTGCATCTCCTTCCAGACTGACATATATTTCTCTATACAAACTGGGTTATTGTAAATATTGTTCCACAATCTGCTGGGTATTTTTAACTTAGAACGATTATTTTGGACATATGAGCATCTTCCATATCAATATATGTAACGCTACTTCATTCTTTTTAACAGCTGTTACCATAATTTAGTTAATAAGTCATGTCATTGAAGACCTTTTATTTCCAGGATTTAGTTACTATCAATAAGGCTGCGGTGAATCTCCTTCCCGGGAACTGAGGCTCCATGTCTTTGTCCATTTTTTATTGGAGTATTTATCTTTTTCAACTGATATTCTTTAGTTCTTTAAATGTTAAAGAAATTAGCTCATTTTCTAATATGTGTTAAAATATTTTCCTCTAAGTTGTTTATCTTTTGAACATTGCTTGTGGTATGTTTTTTTCTATAAAATTCAAAACTTGTACATAGTCAAATGTAGAAGTGTTCTCTATTACGAGTTTAAGGTTTGAAGTTGTGTCTAGAATGACCTTCTCTATACCAGTGCTATGAAAAACAAATCACCTGTACATATTTCTAGTATACTCATAGTTTTCACTGTTAGCATTTAATGTTTTTATTTCTGGAGTTTATTTCAGCATTAGCAATCTAGTTTTATTTTTTCCCAAATGGCTGCCAGTAATTCCAATGCCATATACTGAACAACCCATCTTCCCCCACTGATTTGAAACACTACCCTTACCATACTCTAAATTCCCAGAGCATTTCTTAATTATCACACCTCTCAGTCCATAGGATCCCTGTAGAACCTATGTCAATTGGCCATATGTGAAAAAACAAATGAGATTAACAGCAGAATGGAAACATTCACCCCAATGTAAGTCAATAGGCAAGTTCTCCAAGGTCCTCATCACTTTTACGAAGTACCTTGTCTAAAGCTGAGCAAGATGGTCTGCATCTTCAGGGGGTGCCGGGCGAGCAAGCAAAAGGGCACTGGTCAGGCAAGCTGGGTTCTTGTTGCCCTCTTAATGTGAAATTCTTCCCATTAGGTTTGTTTGTTTGTTTGTTTGTTTGCTTGCTTGCTTGCTTGAGAGAGAGAGAGAGAGAGAGGAAGGGAGAGAGAAGCATAAACTCATTGTTCACTTATGTTGTGACACAGTTGTGTCACTGATTGCTTCTCATATGTGCTCTGACCAGGGCTCCAGCCAGTGACCTCAGGATCGAGCCTGTGACCCCGGAATTGAGCCAGCAAACCTGGGATCAGCAACCCTGGGCTCAGGCCAGCAATCCCAAGCTTGAGCCAGGGACCCAGGCTTGAACTGGAGACAAACTGACAACCTCAGCACTCTAGGATGACACTCTCTCCATGGCGCCACCAACCAGGGCCCCATTAGAGTTCTTGAATTTTATGAAATATTTTTCAATGAGTGCATAACTCCAGGAAAACTTTGCACTTTAAAACCTGTTGCTATTGCAGGTGCTGCATGAGTAAAGTAAGAGGATCAGCTGCACGCAGGAACTTTGAGTGTCTTCTGGCATTCCTCTGCAGCAAGACAGCCTCTCTGAAGGGGATTGCAGACAGACGCGGCCCGCACCTTTGAAGCATGCTCAATGCAGAATCGATTCGGGGACTCACAGATACTAGGTATCAGCTTGTGTTTATTCACATCGCGGGGAAGGGTTTAATTAATTTAATACATATTGGTCAATTCTTTGCTTTTAAACTTTACCTTTGGCCCATCAGCAGATCAATATGTATTTTAATCTTCTTCTGTTTTAGAACTGGTTTTAAGACTCACAGCAGAGGCCCAGATTTCACAATCATTAATTGCTATTATCAGGCCCTTTCGTTTCCTAAACATCAGCAGTTTCTTAAAATTCTGCTTTCATTCCTCTACTAAGTTATGCCTTTCTTGTTCATCACTTGGTGTTGTAGTGTCTTTCAACCAAGCCCAGAGTTTACAACTAGCCAATAACGGGAAGAAAAAGAATGCCCTGAAATTCTCCATCGATTAACCAGTCTATCTGCCTTCATTAACAGCTGTGCACAAAACTCTAGTAGTCTGGCCACTTCCTGATGGATACTATCAAGTACTTCCATGGCCCCAGGTGGGCCTGCCAAAGAGTAGAAGACTCATATTCTTTCTCTGTCTCTTTTAAGTAAGTACGGAATGATCATCATTGGAAGGCCACTTATTCTACATAGCTAGTGTAACTTCCATAGGCACAGTGTGTTTTCCCATATGCACATATCAGGCCCGATTCAGGCAAGTCAGCTGATACCTGTGGGTCCCAATATCCTCATCTGTAAAAGGGAATTCCTATAGAGGATTTTTTTAGAAAGTGAGATAATATGAATAATGTGATGGGTACCAAGCCTGGCTCCCAGGTTACCTCCCAACAAGGGACTGTTCCTGTTAACAGTGTTGGCATCACTGTTGTCCTGTACACTAAATTAAAGGAACTGAATGGACAAGAGTAATCTGACCAAACGGCCAGTTGTGTTCCCACCTGTGGATGCATCTCTTACCAACTTAGGAAGGAAAGGAACTGGCGTGATCCCTCAAAAAAAGCCAGTCTTGCCTGACCAGGCGGTGGCACAGTGGATACAGCATCGGACTGGGATGCGGAGGACCCAAGTTCAAAACCCTGAGGTCATCGGCTTGAGCACAGACTCATCTGGTTTGAGCAAGGCTCACCAGCTTGAACCCAAGGTCACTGGCTAGAGCAAAGGGTCACTGGCTCTGCTGTAGCCTCCCAGTCAAGGTACATATGAGAAAGCAATCAATGAACAACTAAGGAGCCAATACAAAGAATTGTTGCTTCTCATCTCTCTCCCTTCCTGTCTGTCTGTCCTTATCTGTCCCCCTCTCTGTCTCTCTATCTGTCTCTGTCACACACACACAGAAATAAATAAAAAAGCAAGTCTTTTAACTAGGTGTATGGCATTATTTCAAGCAAGACTCCTGCCGCTGGCCATGTGATGTAGCCCCGTTCTTGGGCTGCTCTTTGTCTCCACAGTTCCTTTGCTATTTTTATAGAGTCTGTTTTATTCTAAACATAAAACCACACATGTTCATTGTAGAAAATTTGGAAGTAAATAAGAGCATGATGAAGAAGATAAAAATTACAAAGGAAATAAAAATTGTTCATAATTCTACTTCTGGTAGTAGTTTGGTGTGTTTTCCCTCAAATATGTACCAATGTAGATATTTACATTATGTATACATGTAGAAACAAATCAAAGTCCTTTTCATACAGAAGTACTTCTACATAAAACCAGTCTTGGTTTTGAAATGTAAATCCATTTGTTCAAAAATCCATAGTGACTTTAAACTTAGCACAACAGTTGTTTTGGGTAGAATCAAATGCTTTTGCTCTGTTGTGTGGCTTAGTTCACATTTATGAAAATCTATGAGTGGAAAGTCTGAAAGGAGCATCTTCCACATACAGTTTTGTGTCCTGTATTTTTTTATCAGATATCAAATCATGAGAACTTTACAATGTCAGTATTCTATGAAATGTGATTTTCAATAGTGCATAATAGACTGTTATATGAATACAAAATTTATTTAACAATCCCTTTTTTGCTTTTACAAATGCACATCACACAGAAAAATTTTAGCGTGCAGCTATGGTTATGTCTCTAGAAAAGATTCCTAGAAGTTGGATCAAAGGTAATGAACTTATTGAAGGCTTATGCTCTGTTTGGCCAAATGCTTTCCAAAATGTTAGCACTTAGTGGCATACTACCCACAGTGGCACAGAACTGACACAATGCCATTATCATTTCAAGGATCCTCTCTAGTTAGACAGGCATGAAGCTGAGTCCGTCCGTCCCATTGTGGTACGCTTTTCCTGGGTGCCTGTATTTTCTATGACCATAATAGGCTTTAGGCCTCCAAATTATCTGTGCTACCTCATATTTGTCCCAGGTTCATGGCTTCACGGGTGTTACCTTCCTCCTTATCTTGCTGTCAGCCTGGGCTCTATTACTTCAAAGCCATGCTTGTTTTGCTTGATGTGAGCTTACACTGCAGTCTCTTCTGACACTGAGGACTACAGGTTTCCCTGGTCTCTGCTCTGCAGCAGACGGGGAAGGGTGCCTGTACCCCTGCAGTGCTTCTGGATGGGAAGATGGTTTATGAGCAGAGCTTCTGGTCTCCCTACTTCAGATCTCCTCCCATCATCAGGAAGAATAATCCTTACCTGTTCTTCCTTTAGGAGGACAGATTAGAGCAGGGGTCAGGAACCTATGGCTCGTGAGCCAGATGTGGCTCTTTTGATGGCTGCATCTGGCTCACAGACAAATATTTAATAAAAAAAAATAATAACATTAAAAATATAAAACATTCTCATGTATTACAATCCACTCATTTCCTACCGCTCATGCTCATGGTTGCGGGTGGCTGGAGCCAATCACAGCTGTCCTCTGAGACAACACCAAATTTTTATTGGATAATGCATAAGGTACATGGGTCATTGTATGCCTCATTGTACATTTTAAAATGTACGGAATTACATTTTAAAATATGTGGCATTCATGGTTCTCTCAGCCAAAAAGGTTCCCGACCCCTGGATTAGAATATGATGATCAGAGATCTCGTGATTCGTGATTAACGTTTCTGCATGATCAGGATTTGCGAATCTCTTCCTTATCTTGCAGTTGGGAGGTAAAGTTAACACAGTAGTGTTTAGTTTCCAAAGGCCAATACGTGCACAAACACATTTTAATTCTCATTTCTCTACCTTGGGGTAAATGAACACAAATGAAGTGATTATTATAGACTGTTCTCATCTCAGTCAATCACATCCATCTCAATGAGCAGATGATTGTGAGTCTTTCTTTACACAATTATCCGTCATCAGTCAAAGAGATTTCCCAAACAGTATTCAACACAACTGTTTATCCAGGAACAATTGCCTGTGGGACTTTGGGAGCAGAACTGAGGATCTCTTAAAAAGGTGCTAAGTACCTACTAGCTGCTTTCCTAGAGAGTCTGTAAACTTCAGAAACTCTCTCTCACACACACACACACGCTCAAACACACACATGCACACTAACCACAAAATCTGTAACAAACTATATAAAATGTAGGAGGTATTGTATATTACAGGTCTCAAAACATTAAGAGTCCAGAAAATATGCCCTGGTTGGTGGTGCAGTGGATAGAGGGTCGCCCTGGAGCACCAAGGTCGCCGGTTTGATCCTGGAGTCACTGGTTTGATCCCAGGGTTCCGGCTCGATCCCGGGACACTGGCTTGATCCTGGGGCTGCCAGCTTAAAATCAAGGGCACTTGCTGGATCTTGGGGGTGCTGACTCCATCTCCGAGGTCGCTGGTTCGTGCTCCAGTCAGGGCACATATGAGAAGAAATCAATGATACAACTAAGTGGAACACTAAGTTGATGCTACTCTCTCTCTGTCTCTGTCTCTCACTCCCTTCCTCTCTCTCTCTCTCAAAATAAAAAGTCTTGAAATTAACTATAAGTAAGAATATCATTTTTTAAGAAAGAAAAACCAGCTATTACTTGGAAATTAAAGATATAAGAAGCAAAAGAAATGAAAATGAACGTTTATTTGGCAAGTGATGTGTTCCACGTACTCCGTGGCTGAGTTTGCCAAAGAACAGAGAACTGGGGGAAAGAGATACCCCGCAGTTCAGCCTCAGATCACATTCATTATTTAAGGGGAAAGAAAAAGGAGTAAAAAGAAGAGGAATTTATCAAAGAAGCAGGGGGATAACCAGGATCATGTATTTATGTGGAAGCTGGTAAAGAGGCCTCAAGAAGCAGGAACAAGTCTATAGTTAAGTGCTGCACAAGAAGTCAAGGAAAAAAACTGACATAATTAGGTGGGGATTTATGGGTAGGGGGTGACCTTCAAGAGAGAATGGGAGTTAATGTTTCTTGAGTGACTTTTCTGGAGGCGCCCATTATTTCCCCCTCACCCCACACCTCTCCTTTAGACTCTGCCGTCCCCCTCAGTCTCCTCCCATTGCCTCTGCGGAGCCGGCAGCAGCCCACTGGACCCGCCCTCTCCGGACACAGGTGACTGCAGGTGGGTGGACCTCAAAGAGTTTCGAGCTAAGCTCTTTCAGGTTCTTAAGCTGAAAAATTATGTGAACCAGAGCTATGGTGGCCGTGCTGGTGCCACATGGAACAGAGCTGAGGGCGCCAGTCAGCAGAGGGAGGGGACAGAAAGCAGCGGCACAGAGAGCGAGGCTGATGGGCAAACAGGCAGCCTCGAAACAGAAGGTGGTGGCGTGGCGTGGGGAGGACTCGGCTCCCCTGCAGGCCCCTCGGCGCCGCTAGCCCGTGACTCCCTGAGTGCTCTCGCTCTCTGTCCAATAATTTCGAGTGGGATTTGGTGATCCATAATCAAATTACCCCTATGGAAGACAGTGGCTATTCTGTGCCATTTGGCTGTGTGCTCAAATTCTCTCACACAATGCTCACAGGAACTCAGCCAAAAAAGGTGTATTATCTCCTTTTTCCCTGAGAGGAATCTGAAGTTAGTGAGGTTAAATAACATGCAGAAGGTCACACAGCTGCTGGGTAGATTCGGTTCTAAATTCTCATGCCAGGACTGGGCCATAAACATGAGACCAGCTCAGTTACTGCTGACTGATGAGAAGTCCTCAGAAGTGCATAAAGGTTAGTGAAGTCTGTGCTATAATCTCTTCTTTATATTAAACAACACACGTTCACACCTGAATTTGCATTACTCACATAGGAGCACTGGTTTGCCCCCCAAAAGAGGAAATGTGACCAAGAGACTAAAGCTTCGCAAAAGAAGTTTGCATTCTCCCAGTTCATGAAATAAACTACAACTACAATATGAACTTTATCAGAAGTTCTTAGACGCTAACAGAAGTATAAGCCTTTTCAGTTATTAAAAGAATTGAAAGCTTTTTATTGTGCATGAAAAAGACAAAACTCCTCCCTTTCAAATTATTCTACTTTATAGTACAATTCCTTTGGCTGGTAGGACAACTTCAGACACTTTTTCAAATAACCCCAACCATTTCATCTGTAACTTTAGGAAGTCATGCTGAGAGTATATGGAAAAGAGACAGACAGAGGCAGGAAAGGGGGTCGGCAAGGCGGGAGAATGGAGAAGAAAAGGTAAGACATTGTTTCTGATGTAGTAAGAATCTCCCGGGTTTTCTGGCCTATTTTAAAATGAGCTGGGTATTTCTATCCACAAAGAACATTGTTTAGGTAGCTACAGCTTTAAAATCTTCTTGTCTACTCCAGGCAGATCTTTCTACCTATTTGTCATCTACATCACACACAAATCAGGACACTTTCACTGGAAGTTAGGATGCTATCTTAGTCAGCTCGGGCTGCTATAACATAATACTATCGACTGGGTAGCTTAAAGCAATACTTCTTTCTTGCTATTCTGGAGGCTGGAAAGCCCCAAAGTGCCAGTTAATTCCTTTCCCACTGAGGGCCCTCTTCCTGGCTTGCAGAGGACCACCCTCTCACCATGTCCTTACAGGGTGGAGAGAGAACAACCTCTCTCCCTCTCTCCTTCTTCTTCTTGTAAAGCTACTTACCCCAATAAGACAGCTCCACCTGCATGACATCATTGAACCCCAGTTCCTCCAGAAAGCCCAGTGTCCAAATGCCATCACACTGAGGGCTGGAGCTTTAACATATGAATTTTAAGGGGTCACAGTTCAGACTGTATCAAATGCTTTGATCTAATTATAAAATTAAAAAACCCTATGTTAGCCTGACCAGGCAGTGGTGCAGTGGATAGAGCATCAACCTGGGATGCTAAGGACCCAGGTTTGAAACCTTGAGGTTGCCATCTTGAGCATGAGTTCATCCAGCTTGAGTGTAGGGTCACTGGCTTGAGTGTGAGATAGACATGACCTCATGGTTATTGCCTTGAGCCCAAAGGTTGATGGCTTGAAGCCCAAGATCACTGGCTTGAGCCAAGGTCGCTGGCTTGACTATCTCATGTGGACCCCCCCCCCCAGTCAAGGCACATATGAGAAAGCAATCAATGAACAACTAAGGTGCCACAGCTATGAGTTGCTTCTCAACTCTCTCCTTTCCTGTCTGTCCCTTTTTCTCTCTTGCGCATGCCAAAAGAAAAAAAAGACCTATATGAGAAACATGGAAGATATCAGCCATGATGTTATTACAGAATACCAATACCTACCCAAGTAGAATGATGAAGCTTGGACAAATGCCATGGGTCTTCTATAATTTGGGAAGGATTGAGAAAAGATCTTTGAAGAAGGTGTGAGGCCATGAGTAAACACTTTTTTTTAAAGAAAATAGATTTGGCAAGTCCCTAAGTGAGAGAAAATTCAGATTGGAAAACATGGGCACACACAGGGGGACCAGAAGCCTTCCATTTGGGGGACAGCCTCAGGAGCAGAACCCAGGTGCTGCGGGCTCTGAGAGCAGCTGTGGTACCCACCCCCAGCCTGAACCACAGGCTAAGGACACCACAGGGACTAGGGGAGCTCAAAAACCCTGACTTGAGTCCAGCTTAAGAACTGGTTCTGGGCCCTGGCTGGTCGGCTCAGTGGTAGAGCACTGGCCCAGCATGTGGAAAACACAGAGTCGATCTTTGAGAACTTGAGTTAAGCAATGGTTTCTTAGATATGACACCAAAAAAGTGACCAAAAAATATGTAAATTAAACTTAACCAAAATTATACTTTTGTTCTTCAAAGGATACTTTTAAATAGGTGAAAAGACAACATGCAGAATGGGAGAAAAAACAAATATATATATGACATATCCAGAATATATAAAGAAATCTCACAACTCGATAATAGAAAGATAAATAGACCATTTAAAAACAGGCAATTAAATAGACATTTCTCCAAAGAAGATATACAAATTTCCAAGAAGCATATGCAAAGATGCTCAACACCATTAGTCATTACTAAAATGCAAATCATTATAAAAAAGATGAACACTAACAAGTGCTGACAAGACGTGGAGAAAATGAAAACCTCCCACATTGCTGGTGGCAGTGTAAAATGGTAGTCGCTTTGAAAAAGTTTGAAAAATCTTCAAAACTTAAACTTGGAATTCCATATGACCCAGCAATTGCACTTCTAGGTATATATTTATACATGAGAAATGGAAACATATGCTCACAAAGAAACTTGACAAAGAATGTTTGTAGCAGTATTCTTCATCACAAACCGAAAGGAGAAACAAACCAAACGTCAGTCAACTCATGAATAAAGAAAATGTGGCATATTCATACAAGGAATATTATTCCACATAAAAAGAAATGAAGTGGCCCTGGCCGTTTGGCTGAGTGGTAGAGCATTGGCCTGGTATGCAGGAGTCCCAGGTTCGATTCCTGGCCAGGGCACACAGGAGAAGCGCCCATCTGCTTCTCCACCCCTCCCCCTCTCCTTCCTCTCTGTCTCTCTCTTCACCTCCTGCAGCCAAGGCTCCATTGGAGCAAAGTTGGCCCGGGCGCTGAGGATGGCTCTGTGGCCTCTGCCTCAGGTGCTAGAATGGCTCTGGTTGCAACAGAGTGACGCCCCAGATGGGCAGAGCATCGCCCCCTGGTGGGCGTGCCGGGTGGATCCCTGTTGAGCGCATGCGGGATTCTGACTGCCTCCCCATTTCCAACTTCAGAAAAATACAAAAAAAAAAAGAAAAAAAGAAAGAAATGAAGTAATGATATATGCTACAATATGAATAAAACTTGAAAACATCATGCTAAATGTAAAAAAAGGGAAATATATATGATCCTATTTGTATTAAATATCCAGAATAGGTAAACCCATAGAGACAGGAAGCAGCCTGTGGTTGCCAGGAGCTGGGAGATTGAGGAATGGAGAGTTCCTGCCAATGGGTATGGGGTTTCTCTAGGGTAATGGAAATGTTATGGAATTAGAATGTGGTGATGGCTGTACATCCTTGGAATACACTAACAACTATGAATTAATTGTATGATATGTGAATTATATCTCAATGAAGTTGTAATTTAAAAAAAAAAAAAAATATATATATATATATACACACACACATGTGTTTCCATCTGAACACACTTGAATTGTTACAAAGTAGATAAATCTAGTAAAAGGTAATTGTCAATTGGGAAAGATATTTAATTATAAAGTGACACAGGGCTACTACTCTGATTAACTTGATATTCAGGGAACACTGTGTTGGACTTGCTCAGGAGTTTCTCTCATGGATTTTGCCTCTCTACAGATTAAAGAGAACAAGAAGCCCTAGAGATGACAAATGACTTTGAAACTGATGATGACATCCATGCGCCAGGACTTTATGCGCAGCCCTGCGAGTTGTGCAGAGTGACAGACTCTGAAGTAGGGCGTGCCCTGTGAAGATGGGCTGCTCACAGCCCAGTGACGTCCTTCAAGGCATCCTGGGCCTGGGCACACTTCTGCAAGAACATCGCTACTATTATCTGAAAGCATGATTTTAATTGTAACTGAGTGTGAACTCGGCTACACAGGAATCTTTCTACAGTCCGTGTTTAGAATCCTTTTCCTCAGCCCAGAGGAAAACAAGTATATTTACTTTCGGTGCTTCTATAACTATAGAGTTCTACAGTCAGCTATCCATCACCATCACCAAAAACGAACTGTTGCCTTTAAATCTCAGATCCCAAATGAACTGCAGGGAGTGTCCGTGTTCCAGAGCCTTCCAGGCAGGTTTACTGAGGAAGCCTCTTACTCTCAGACCAGAAGTAATCTTAGAAAAAGTACAGAAAAATATGTTTTGCTATTGTTGGAAGGAGCAAACATCAGATGCCGCATTATACAGCCTATGTTTATTTCTTGTATGGTGCTTTTTACTAAGCATTCAGTACAGTTCCATGCAATGTAGATTGCATTTAAGACTCTCCCCTTACACAGGTACCTCAAATCATAGAAGGGATCAATTGAGGATGGGTAGCTCCCATTTTCTTCTTGTCATCAGTGAATATTTATGAATATCTGATGGCTCTTAAACTGTCAGCTGTATCTCCTTCAGAGCAGAGTAAGACTCTATTTCATGGAGTTTCCTGCAGCAGCACCACATTTCTGGAGCCGCTTCCCTGGGAGGAGCCTGTCAACAATCAGCATCACACTAGCATTAACATGCAACAAAAGACAATGAAGCATGACTCAATTAAACGGTAAAACAAAACAAAACAAAACAAACAAACAAACAAAAACCCTGTCTTCAGATAACATTAACCGAGTAGTTTTCCAGACCTGTGTGCGGCTTCTGCTACATGACTAGCAGCAAGGTCGGTGCTTTGAAAACATGTGTCTAAGCACCTAGCAAATCCACCACAAGACTTAGAGGAAAGAGCAAAACTCTGTTTTGATTTATCTCTTTCCCAAACTGTATCCAGATACTTGACAACATCTAATGCAATACGAACTAGGTCTCACTACAGCAAAGATTAAGAAAAACATTTCCCTCTGAGGTAACAACGGAAATTTAATTTGCATTGAACCACAGTTTGGGAGACCTTTAGAGTCAAACCTGTTTAAAGCTATCAAACAAAATAAGGATATGGAGGGAGTGGTCAGAGCAAATATGTAAGCACCCACAGTATGAACTCCCAGGACATCTGACCTCTCTGTATGCCAGTCAACCCATTCGACAGCCAGGGAAGAGCCTCTTAATAAAATTGCCGAGGTCCAAGAGAAAAGACAGAGCTCTTCGACCGATATGTAAACATACACATTTATGACTCACTTAACCATTTTCTTTATAGGAAACCAGAGTTTTTTGTTTTATTTTTGTTGTACTTGAAATATTTAACACTATAGGTTTAAATCTTCAATATTTTAGGTTTAATTATATTAAACACAGTCATTTCTGTTAAAAATGACTCTCATTGGGCCTGACCTGTGGGGCACAGTGGATAAAGTGTCAATCTGGAACCCTGAGGTCACCAGTTTGTAACTCTGGGCTTGTCTGGTCAAGGCACATATGGGAGTTGATGCTTCCTGTTTCTGCCCTCCTTCTTTCTCTCTCTCTAAAAATGTAAATTGATTAAAATCTTAAAAAAAAAAAACTTTGCTAACAAAAGTGGAATCAAGGCCCTGGCCAGTTGACTCCATGGATAGAGCATCTACCCAGTGTGCAGACATCCCGGGTTCGATCCCCAGTCAGGGCACACAGGACAAGTGACCATCTGCTTCTCTCCCCTCCCTCTCCACCTTCTCGCTCTCTTCTACTCTCGCAGCCAGTGGCTTGGTTGGTCTGAGCAGCAGCCTCAGGCACTGAGGATAGTTCAGTTGATTCAAGCACTGGCCCCAGTGTTGCCAGGTGATCCCCGTCAGGGAGCATGTGGGAGTCTGTCTATCTCCTCTTCCCACTTAAAAAAAAAAAGTAAAAAAAACAAAACAAAAGTAGAATCAAATAAAAACAATCATTTAAAGTCAATCTTAAAGATAAATGGAATACATTTAAAGTATAATACCTTTTTCAATCTATAGAAATTAAAATACATATTGAAATCACAGGTTAAATAAAAAATTATCAAAACACTAATATATAAATTGCATAAAAATAATGGCAATAGAGAATGACTACATGTCCCAATATAGATAATCACTTATTACTATATTCAGAAGCCAAGAATATAAAATGGAAACCTAAAAAATATTTGGAAATTCAAGTGATGAAGGCAATTGTCCAGGATAATTTAAAAGAAGGAATGATGTTTCTGTTTGAAAATAATGAAAGATGAAATGTATTAATTTTAAAAAACACTAAAAATGTATTGGCTGTACAGTATTAGTTTCCCGTGGCCTCTATAACAAATTACCACATCTTGTGGCTTGAACAAATATATTCTCTTACCGTCCTGGAACTCCGATGAAGACTGTCTCCTGGCCTCTTTAGCTCCCAGCAGCACCTGCATTCCACAGCTGTGGCCCCTTCCCCCTTCCTCAAAGCGCAGGCTCCACTCTCTGCTGCCGTCATCACAGTGCCTCCTCCTCTGCAGTCAAGTCACCTTCTGCCTGCCTTCTCCTGAGCGCATTTGTGACTGCATTTAGGGCCCACCCAGATTATTAATTTCCCCATCTCAAAATCCCTAATCATATCTGTAAAGTCCCTCTTGCCATGTAAGGTAACATTCACAGGTGGCAGGGATTAGGATGTGGACATTTTGGGTTCATGACTCAGTCTACCACACTAGTCCAAAAAATAAGTTTTTATTTTTAAATCCCCATCTCCATCCTAGGAGTTACAAAAGTTACTGCTTTCTTGATCAGCTGTACTTGGCATATCTCACTGCTGTCCATTGGGCAGGTATAGCTTGTTCAGGCCGGCCTACCATCAGTATCTTTCAGTCGAGAGCATGTACATCTCTCAGCACACGCCAGAGACACTGGGCAACATAACAAAGGGTGTTAGTTCCTTTGAAAGACGAGTACAAACCTCACTGTTCTTCCCATCCCTAGTCATAAGGATGAATGAATGTATTCTATCATATTTTGTCTAAATTTGGATATGTGATCTAAATTTCAAGCCAAAACATACTTCCCAAAATAATTCCTAGTCTTTCTCCTCTTTAAATGTGCTGTTTATTACTGGAAAACAGGCCTAGCAAAGTGGAAATTGTGTGGGCTTTGGAATGACAGCTCTGGGTTTGCCAATTACTAAGTTCTATGTGATCTTAGGTAGTCAAATTCTTAGCATTTTAGCTGCTCAGTTATTTATGCAAATACCTACTCCAGAGGTTTACTGTGAGGACATTAGAGTTTTGTTATAATGGTTGACATAGAATAGTTGGCTCAATAAATACTATTTACTTTTGACCTTTATATTAGAAAACTTGTTGATAAACTATACAAAGTAAGCTAGGAACAATTAATCATTGTTCATATGTTCTATAGAATGAACAGATATAACAGGTAAATACAGTAATAGGAAAATTATAATGATCTCATTAAGTACAATATATTATAAATGCTAAAAACACTGTTGCTAAGTTTAATAAGTCAGACATTTGGAAAATTAAAGTTATCATTCTTCTATTATTTAAAAGGTTATTTATCTATGTCATTAAATTATTGAATGGGCAATTCTTGCCATTTCCTACACCTCTTTGTATTTATTATGTCATTGCAAACTGTTTATATTAAAAATAATAAAAATCCTCAATAAATAAGTGTGACTTAGGTATCAAAATAGTAACTTTAATAATACCTTTGATAGTGATGGATGATACAGGTATTTTTCTAGATCACAGAAGTTTAGTAGGAAAATCCACATATTAAGGTATAAAGTAAAACTTCCTTTCTGCTATAAAAGTATTTGAAGTCATTCTCCTGAGAAATGTCTATTTTTTACATCATTCTTAAGGAGGCAAAGAAACTGATAGAGCAATTGTCCTGGCCAACACAACACAGATCTCAAATATGCAGCAATTGGTCACTAAGGTGCTCAGAAGCAGTAACAGTTTCTCAGATCTCCATAGGATATGTTATTAAATCCTCTCCTCCTGCTGGGTCTGACTTGTGGGGGGGAAGCATAGGGTATAAAAATTACTATGTTGGGTAATGAATACTAATGATCGCTCAGAAAACTCATCCTTCTGTCTCTATGGCCTTTAACATCTAGCTGGTTATAAATGTGACATGCTTTGATTTGACTTAATAATCTTTTCAAATTTATAGTTCAGAATTTACTATATAAAATGTATCTGGAAAATCAAATACCCACACATATGAAGAGACATAAAATGTTTATTTTTGGTGTTATCCCATTAACAGATTGTAAAATTAAGACAAGAAGACCAAAGTGTGTCCAAGGTAAAGTTTACAAAAGTTCTCATTACTCTCAAATTAGTGGGATCTGGAAATAGATATAACACACACACACACACACACACACACACACACACATACACACACACACAAACACATACACAAAGACATATAAGTAATATAGGATAACACTTTATAATGTAAGAATTGAAAGCTAAATGATGTTACATAAACTAAAAAGCTGTGTATCAATTTCTACATAGACAATATCAATCATTGTATGAACTGGCAAAAAACAAAGTGTTTTAAATTGTGCAGAAATTATGCTATGATCTATATCAAAACAATAGCATTTTCTGTATTACAATAAATTTGCAAGTTGAATTTCATGCATGTTTCATTACACAGGGCATATTCTGTAATACTCAATTTCAAGAACAAAATTTCAATGAAAGAATTTAAGAGAAATTTGGTTAAAGATGTCATTTCAGCCCATATAAACAGCTTTCTAAGGATTTCTACAGTGCTGAGTAAGTACACGGGCTCAGTACAACAGGAAGCAGCATCGTGCTGCTGTGCGACAGCGAGGGTGCGTGTCACCTCAGCTGGCATATGTCACCTGGCTGATTTGGCTAACAACATAAACAGTAAGTATACAAATTTTATTTACCAAGACCAATTTTAAAAAATTTCAGAAGTTAAGTATATTTGAATCAAATGTCACTGGAAATTTAAGACAATATAGATTACATAATACATACTATTATTTTTTAATGCATCTATAATAACAAACTCCATAATGAAAAATAATATAAAATATGGATTTTGTATCAAAACTCCTTGTCAAAAACTATAGTTCATATCAGAAGTCAATATGGGAGTTGAATGATTAATACAAAAAACAAATACATATTACAAATATTCTTTTGTTCCTCACTTACCATGATGTAAACTGCTAGGATTTAACCTTTAAGGGTTAAAGAGTTTAATCAATGTCAATGTCTGATCTTCTGAAGGCGATAAAGAACAGTCTGTCTAGCGTTACCCAACAGAACATCACTTTGTCAAGCCACAAAGCGCCCAAAAGCTTGTCAAGTAGGTTACCAGAAACCTCTTTGTGGTTAGAACTCAGCTCCTTCCTGCTTGACCTATTATTTGATATTTGACCACTTGGTTGCAAGACACTTGCTCTTTCTAGCTGAAATGTCACTGGGGCATCTTGTCAGCTCCCCGACATCCCGGCCTGACATACGATTTTACTTTTGTGTGCTACAAGGCAGAAAATGCAGGGCAATGGCCTTGTTTTAAATTCTGTCAGCATCAAAGATGGGCGTCACTCTTGGGTCCTACCAACAACAAAAACAAAAAAGGATGCTATTTTGAAGGTCAAAACAGCCATTACCTTGAAGTTTTTCAGCTTATACTAAGTATATTACCTGCTATACTGGTATGGGAACTGTCCTTAAAACATACCTAAACATACCACAAAAATCTTCCCAGCACAATTGCTCCACGTTCTTATCAAATGCAGAGTTGAGAAAAAGATGAGTTTTCAAAGCCTGCAGGGACCAGATATAGCAGTTAACTTGTTCAAATGGGCAAGTGGTATCATGTAGCTTTACAAGGAGCAACCTGACCTTCTCACATTGACCAGGAGTGACATTATTGTGCAGGAGGAAAAGCAGTCACATCATTTCTGTTTTGCACAACCTGCTTAAAGTTTGCAACTAAATGCTTGTCTTCAGTTGAGCTGACAAGAGAGAAGAGGGGGCTCAGTGAACCATGGCAGGGCTGCCATGAAATGACAGGAATCATTGGCATACATTTCAAATAGCTCTCTCAATCCTATTAAAGTATTGCAGTCCTGCTTTAAAATAGACAAGTATGAAACAACTTTGATAGATAGAGACTAAAATGGCTTATTGATTTCTTTTTAAGTCTGAAGGAAATTACCCAAAATGTGTCATTCCTTAACATTTAAAAATATGTTACATAAAAATGAGCAACTGTGATAATAAATAAAACTTAGAGGGGAAAAAAGTTGGTTATTTCATTATTGAAGGAGACATAGATACCTGTACACATCAAGATATCACACAATTCTTAAAAACCTAGTGCCACGTGTGTTGAAACAAGGTTCAACTGATAAGAAAACCCCCCTTTAAACAATTTTAATTGTTCTGTTAACTATTCCTGCATTTTTTTTTTTATTTCATAAAGTCATAATCCAATCTGAGTTGGTCTTTTGGCATTAGCAGACACAGTTACTGGAGAGGAGTGAGATGATGTCAGGGCCGCAGAATTTATACATGTCTCCTTTAAGAAAGTGTAAGTTGTATCAAGTTCAGCTTTCAGTGGCAAAAAATCCCCAACACCAATCGTGTCAGCAGGAAGAGCAGCTCTTGAAAGAATCGAGAGATTTGAGTGGTCTCGTGATCCTGTCTGTGACATGAAAAAAAATAATAATAATGAACAAAGAATTAAAATCTCTTAGGGTATAAAACCATAAAGAAGTGAACTAATAATCATTGTAATATGAAATATCATTTATATAATCCAGCGGTTTTCAATCTTTTTCATTTCATGGCACAGATAAACTACTAAAATTCTGCGGCACAAAAAAAAATGTTTTGCCGAACTGACAAAAAATTAGGTATAATTTTGATTCATTCACACCAGACAGCTATTGTTGTGTTGATTGTTGTCCTTTCTTAATTTGACAATCTAATGCATAAAGAGATCAGTGCCCCTGACTAAACAGGCAGGTACTGCATGTTTTAACAATTTTTGAGGCATCGTTTTAAAATCGCTGATATAATCTATATGATAATACACAAATATTAAATTATTTTGCAACTGCAAATGCATCTCTCATTCATTCTATGTCATGAACACTGAAACTTTATAAAACTTTTATAAAATTATGGAATCAAAGAGAGAATATAATCAGACACTATCTCTGCTTCCATCCGCTGGCAGTTACAGAAACCACTGTTAATAGTGTTTATTTCCTCATGCTACATAACATATATGCTATGTGATATAAAAGGTTACACTGCTTAGAAAATGAACTATGGCCATTTACATTTTTCAAATCCATCAGCCTGACTTATTTAATTGACAAACACAGTACAAAGAAAAATAAGTCAATCCTAGTGAATTCTAAAAAACAGCACACTGAGACAAAAAATGCTAGTGAGATAAAAACCTTTTTGCCTTTACCTTTAATAAGAATGCCACCATCCTGTTTTAATAAATGCTGTTCCGTTATAAGCATTTGGAAATCATGCATCAAAATATGGGATTTCAACATGAAAACAATTTGTCTCAGGTTTTAAAACATTACTGGTATCCAGAAACTATCGGAAATCAAACTTAAGAAATCCACACACTCATGAAGCATTTGAAAACAGAATTAATATTTTGATAAAGCTATATACATTTAAGCCTTAAATAAAATCAGTATGCAGTAGTTAATATTTAACACGAACAAAGTCTTACCAGTGAAGTAGATAGGTATCATTTTACAACATTTATAGATAGTGGGAAAATAGTGGTCAATTGTATGTCAGAATTTTCCAGATTCCCAGCAAATAAATGTTGCCTAGATAAGTCTAGTCTAAAATCCCATTCTATATTGAAGAATTTTCCAAATAAAAACCATCTTTTTTGATAGATTCTCTTACAGTTTTGGTAACAAACAGTGTGAACTCCACGCATCTGCTTTACTGTGTCATGTTACACAAAAGCTTCTATATGTGAAAACAAGAAGGAAGTCATCGCTGGCCTCAGGAAGGTATTAGGAATTCAGCTGTTGTATGTGTTACCATTTTTGTAGATTTTTTAAAAAACCAAAACTGGAGAAAAATCAATGGCTGCATCTAACACCTAGTTCAGCAATTTTCTTTGATCTCTGTTCTTTTGATTTCTTGATATTCACTGCAAGGCTACAGCGGACGGAAACGATCTCTCTTATGCTGGAAGTTAAAAACCACCTAAAATGGCCACTTGGATGGCTTTAGAAAGGAGAGGGCATATCTCCATGAAAGAATGTAACTCCCAGGATCAAGTGTTAATTCTGATTAGCAGCACTGATGAGGTTTCACTTGCACAACTTTAATACAGCATTGAGCATATCAGTTCAGAACTGGAACAGAGATATCTCATTATATCAGAGGCTGGACAAGGTGTGTGTGTGTGTGTGTGTGTGTGTGTGTGTGTGCGTGCGTGCGTACCTTTACTGCCATACTGCAGTAAGAACCACCATTTCTGATTTCTTTAGGCTGTATGTCTGGATAGGCAGCATATTTCCTGATGTTGCCACTGTAAAGACGACAGTGCCATCTACTAACTTACTCTGCCAGACCTGGAGGTAAGGGGAATGCTGGCAGAGCAGGAGATGGTGGGGTCTCATATTCTGCTTAATAAAACTTAGTTATAGCAACAGTATTCTTTATTACGATAAAAGAATAATGTCAGGCAAAGCTTTAAAAGTTTGTTGTTACATCTTTATACTTCAAGTTCGGGTCTAAAAAAATGATATTGAAAAGAGAGGAGCGTGCAGAATCAGACGAAGGAAGGTCAGGTATTCTCCAAGGCTTTTTCTTCTTGATGTTCAGACTAGAGAAAGATAACTGTGCCAAAATGACCGGTCAGTCCTATTTTACAATGTTAAAGATACACACACACACACACACACACACAAATATATAAAATTTGCTCAAATCTATATTCTGTTCTTACAGTTTCCTTTTTTGTTCTTGTGACTCCAACAACCTAACACATTACACATTAGGACAGCGATCCTTCAGGAAAGGTCTCTAACTGCTCCTTTCTCTTTAACATTCTGTGGATCTTCGCTCTCTACAAAGGGTCCTTCTTTTGTCTTTTCTCATCTTATTTTTAATATGTCTATTTTCCTCTATGTTGTCTGAAATCTTTTCATCTAATGGAACATTTTTTTTACTGGTATTTCAAATCAGAGACTCACTTTTTGCACACTATTTTTTTACCTTATCTCCTAAACATAAAAAATAAACTAAGAAAAAGATTTTTTTTAAAGATTTAAAGATTCAAACCCCAAAAGCTATACCCTCCATCAAGTAAACAGACTTATTTTTGTGTATAGGAAAACAATTTTATTTTTGTTTTTAGAGTAGAGTCGTTTTCTATACTCCAATCTCATTTTATGTCACTTAATAGCTTAAAAACAAACCAGCAAAAAATTCTGGTGTAATTTTTATTTCAGAATGTGACATTAAGTAAACAAGCAAATATCAAAAAGATAGCCAACCAAATGGGAGGTGATATTTACAAACAACAATTTCAATAATTCAACAAAATATATATATATAAAGAACTCACAGAGGCCTGACCAGGCAATGGCGCAGGGGATAGAGCATCACACTGGGACACAGAGGCCCCAGGTTTGAAACCCTGAGGTCGCTGACTTGAGCGTGGGCTCACCAGCTTAAGTGCAGGCTCACCAGCTTAAGCACAGGGTCATTGGCTTGAGCGTGGGATCACAGACATGACCCCATAGTCACTGGCTTGAAGCCCAAAGGTCACTTGCTTGAAGCTCAAGGTCACTAGCTTGAGCCCAAAGTCGCTGGCTTGAGCAAGGGGTCACTCGCTCTGCTGTAGCACCCCCCCCCCCACTTCAGTCAAAACACATGTGAAAAAGCAGTCAATGAGCAACTAAGGAGACTAAGGAGCCACAACAAAGAATTGATATTTCTCATCTCTCTCCCTTCCTGTCTGTCCTTATCTGTCCTTCTCTCTGTCTCTCTCTCTGTCTCTGTCACACAAAAAAAAACCACACACAAAAAAAAAACCTCACAGAGTTTAGCAACAAACAAGCAAACAATCCAATTAAAAAATGGGGAGAGGACCTGAAGAGACACTTCTCCCAAGAAGTAATACAAATGGCCAACAGGTATATGAAAGATACTCATCTTCGCTAGCTATTAGAGAAATGCAAATCAACATTACAACAAGATACCACCTCACATCTGTTAGATTGGCTATTATGAGAGGCTGTGGAGAAAAAAAGAAACCCTTATTCACTGCTGGTGGGAATGTAAACTGGTACAGCTATTATGGAAGAAAGTGTAGTGGTGCCTCAAAATTTTAAGAATAAAACTACCATATGACCCATAAATCTCTCCACTGGGGATCTACCAAAAAACTTGAAAACATTGGTATGAAAAGACATTCCATGTTCATTGTAGCATTATTCACGGTGGCCAAGACATGGAAATAACCAAAGTGTCCCGCAATGGAGGACTGGATAAAGAAGATGTGGTACATTGGCCCTGGCCGGTTGGCTCAGCGGTAGAGCATTGGCCTGGCGTGCGGGGGACCCGGGTTCGATTCCCAGCCAGGGCACATAGGAGAAGCGCCCATTTGCTTCTCCACCCCCCCTCCTTCCTCTCTGTCTCTCTCTTCCCCTCCCACAGCCGAGGCTCCATTGGAGCAAAGACGGCCTGGGCGCTGGGGATGGCTCCTTGGCCTCTGCCCCAGGCGCTAGAGTGGCTCTGGTCGCGGCAGAGCGACGCCCCGGAGGGGCAGAACATCGCCCCCTGGTGGGCAGAGCATCACCCCTGGTGGGTGTGCTGGGTGGATCCCGGTCGGGCACATGCGGGAGTCTGTCTGACTGTCTCTCCCCATTTCCACCTTCAGAAAAAAAAAAAAAAGAAAAAGAAGATGTGGTACATATATACAACGGAATACTACACAGGCATAAGAAATGATGACATAGTGCCATTTACAACAACATGGACGGACCATGACAACATTATACTCACTAAAATAAGTAAATCAGAAAAAGCTAAAACTATATGATTTCACACATCTATGGGATATAAAACTGAGACTCATGGATATAGATAAAAGTAAAATGGTTATGGGGAGGATAGGGGGGTCAAGAGGGACAAATATATGGTGACGAAAAACGATTTGATTTCGGGTGATGAGTACACAATACAATCAACTGTTCAAATGCTATAGAGATGTTTACCTGAAACCTATGTACTCTTACTGATCAATGTCACCCCATTAATTTCATTTCTAAATTAAAAAAATTCAAGTAAATATGAACTATTTTTCTTGATACAAATAATATCCAGAAATATAACACTTCTGTAACACTGAGAGTAAAAGACAGTTAAATTACATTTTATCAGAGACCATTAAAAGTTAATATTCATCACCTGACTTTGTGTTATAAATCTGTAAAGTCTATGGTCAGTTAAAGTACTTTTTAAGCAGCTGAGGAGTTCTGGTAGTCTCTCCTGTAAATCTAAATTTAAGCAATTTTTCAAAAAGAAATTAGTTACCTGAAATAAAAGCTAGGTGTCATGTGAATCTTTATGGGAGCACTTTTATTTACTCAATAAGCTGTAAATGATTCTATTTAAACTGTTACAGTCCATCAGCTAAATATATATTCACAATACAAAATGTGTCCACTAAATTTTTGCATTTTAAGACTTTTATGAAATACAGTAATTGGACACATCCAATAGCCATTTTTCAAGGTTTTAGAATCTTAGTTTTCTAAGGCTGTTTTTCTGATTAAAAAAAAGTAAATAAAGCATTAGTCTAATAAGATAATCACTCAATAAATTATCTATAAGTCAAAGCAATTTGTGGACCAAGGTGTCTGAAACAATGACACTAAGTTATTTGTCTCCTGTGCAGCATTTATGATCAAGTTTAGTATTCTAGAATCTAATCTTATAAAAAGTGAGCGTTGATTATGATTTATTAAGCTGGAATAGTACTGCGTCAAGATTATACCAGGCACACAGTATGGGGAACAGAGTGTTCGACTGGAGATCAGAAGACTACAGTTTTTCCTCCCAGTTCCTTACAGTCTAGCTTGGTCATTTGGGGCAGGTCATTCTTGGCCTCACTTTCCTTACTCATAAAGTGAAAAGCTAAACTATTTCCTACTTTGAAGTTCTACAGGTCGATCATAATTTCACATGTGATGGCACAGGATGTAATGCTAACAGCCAACTTTGAAGGATGACTTTAACTCGGAAATCAGTTTCTCAAATATAATATTTAAGATTTTGATAGGCTATAGTTAAACCTTTCTCAAGAAGAAGGAATACATATTGCACATTATTCTAAAAAAGCCAAATAGATAACAACATTAGCCATAGTTTAGATGATGTGGCTTCATTCAATTAAATACTGTAGTACATTTTTTATTACTCTGACCTCCAGATGATGTTTTAAGCTCTGTAAATTATTGACTGGTTTTAAGCAGAGTGCACAGCTCCACAAACTGAAGAAGAAATCAAAGTACCCACTAGAGGGTCTTCCAGTGAGGTTCCCTCGCCATTTCTACTTGAGCTCCTAATGTGTCCGTACCAGAAGTCCCAGTACTCAGTATCACAGTTTTCTTCTTTCCATATACTTCACGTTGGTTAACGACACTATGCCTGCCTATTTTCCATTCTGCCAGGCTGGCATCATAGGACACTGCAGTTCACACAAATAACCAGAGTTGGCAATTATCACATCAAAGTTTTCCCTTGTGGAATGCTCAGTTATATACCTAATATGATATATACACATAAGTGCACTTTATAAAGATATATACACACATATATACTCTTTCTATAATGCATTCACAGATATATATTACATAGGTATGTATATATATAAACATATATAGTCACATATATACATTTGCTATCATATCCTGAAACCTTTATTCCTTGTATTTACCAATTCTAACTTTTTGTTTTCAATACCAAACCTATAGGAATATTTTAGGCCATCCTCTTTCCATTGGTCATTACAGACCCATATAGCTCTTTAGCTCACTTTCATCAAGACATGTGGGGAGACCTGTGGTGGCACAGTGGATAAAATGTCGACCTGGAATGCTGAGGTCGCCGGTTCAAAACCCTGGGCTTGCCTGGTTAATGCACATATGGGAGTTGATGCTTCCTGCTCCTCCCCCCTTCTCTCTTGCCTCTCTAAAATAAATAAATAATATCTTTTTAAAAAAGACATGTGGGGATAAGTGAGTCAACAGAAGATTGTAAAGGAGTTTCTAGCTAAATAGAAAACAACCTAAGAGGACTAGTTGACCTAGAGATTAAGAAGGAAGGGCAGTCACAGAAGTAGAAACAAATTAGAAAAGAGAGGTAGAAGATGGTAATAACAAACTTGATTCACATCACAAAATTTTGTCCTCAAAAGACATTCAGCATGGGTTCAAAAGCTAAAGCTCTAAAGCCCATCTATCTGGTTCAACTTCAGCCTCAATTGCTTGGTTAATGTGATAAACTCAATTCTTCATGCTTCCTGGTAGGTGTGCCCTTTGCTGTGTGACGTTCCAGCTTCCTGCAGCCTGGTTCACAAGCTCTTTGCTTCCCTGTCTGGCTTCATCTACCATTTCCTCACTTGTACCCTGAAATCCAGTTACATGAAACTTGTGAGTCTGTGTATATGATATTCCACACTTCACACCAGCATACCCTGCTGTCCTTTGTGTGATGAATGTCTTTTTTACCTTTCAGACTCTGTTTAAGGTGTCCCTCTTTGTAAGGGTTTGCCCAATCTTTGCCCTACCCTTCCCCAACTACAATTAGCTGCAACATCCAATCATACTTTTATACTTCTCCAAGAGCAGCACTCCCCTATAAAACCATGAGCACCAAGTGTGATCGATCCTTGACTTTGTATACCTAGCCCTTAGCAGAGTGCCTGGAACTGAATAAGATTTCTAATTGACTAACAACTAAATGAGCAAACCACTCATGTTATTACTTTATGGTTTGGGTCTTATATTACTGTTTGGTTATTTTTATGTACCATATTTCCCCGTGTATAAGACACTCTCATGTATAAGATGCACCTTAATTTTAGGGCCCAAAATGTGAAAAAAATGTATTACATAAAGTTATTAAACTCAAGTTTTATTCATCATAAAATTCATACAACTCCTCATCACTGTCAAAACTCTCATCCATTAGCTTGTCCTCATCTGTGTCTGATGATGAATCACTGTCTTCAACAATGAGTGCAAAAACAAGCGAAAAAAAAGCAGAAAATGCAAGTAAATAATCTACAACCACTGTATAAGACACACCCAGTTTTTAGACCCCAAATTTTTTGAAAAAGGGTACATCTTCTACATGGTGAAATACGGTATACACAGTTAAGTCTCAATTAAAAGTAGCACTGTATAATGAAAAGAATACAGGCGTAGAAGTTGCAAAGACCTTGTTTCCAAACATGAGTCTGTCATTTATTAAGTATGTGATCTTTGACAAGCTACTTAACCCAAGTGAGCCTGCATCCTAACCTGTAAAGTAGGAAGACTAGTCCATCACAGCGTTGTTACAAGTATTCAATGGAATAATATACACAGAAACACAGAGCACACCGAAGCTCCCCTGCTTTGCCTCTCTTTAACTTTTCTCAAGTGATAATAAACATCATCTCCATTCTAACAGCCCGTGAGAGTGTACTGCCATTGCCCTCGTTTTATAGTTGATGAAACTGGCACTCAGAACAGAACAAGCTGCCCATTTTGCACAGCTTGGTAAGAGGTAGAAAGGAACATGAGTGTCGATCCCCCTGATCTTCCTCCTCAGGAGTTTGCCCACCACTTTATCATGGCACCCAAAGAGACAGCCTCGCTCGCTGCACTTCCACAGCTGTCTCACAGACACAGAGGGCTCAGCAAGCCTATGAAACTGAAACTTAGAAGTATAAGTATACTGTACTAATGGCTAAAAATCAATGTTTATGTTTTTGATAACACATTTTACTAGAGTCCAATACTGAATATCCACGGTACTGGAATACATAGCTTTTATGTTATTCACATAAAATAAAAGTTCTAGCCCTTTCACCAAAGGAGCTTAAATGTTGTTATATTCAGAGGAAAAATTCAGCACTGAAATTTTAAATCACAATAAAACATTTAAACTTTATTTTTAAAGTTACTTTAAAATGTCTTGTGCCCAACAAGTTAACAATTTCCATTTTCCTTTCATGGATGTTTAGATTTCCTGACATGACTAAGGTTGGAAAAAGAGTCAAAGAATTTCCCCAGGTGATTATGTTCTTTCTTTTCCTACTTCCCTTCAGCACCCTGTGCTCCCAGCTGCTCCTGTCTTGGCAATTTTGATGCCCTTAATGGTACATAGTGCTAGAAATACCAGAAAACACAAAGGAGGCAATTTTTCACCTGTGTGTTTGGAATATATATTCCCAAACAACTCAAAGAGAATTTGAAATGTAAATATATCCATACATTCGACTATATAAAAAGGAGGAAAGACTGAATAAAAACTACATTTTTAATATATTTATACTTTATATACAGGGTGCAGCAAAAGTAGGTTTACAGTTGTTGGCATGGAAAATAATACTATAATTAATAAATAATACAAGAATAAGCTCTTGTTTCACACACTCACAACTGTAAACCTACCTCTGCTCCATGCTGTAAAAATGCCATTGAAAACCGGAAGAGACAGCTGATAAAAGTATGTGCAATACACAGGACAGCCATAGGATGACTTTCCTAGTTCACAAAAAGCTCACAAAAGTTAAGAAAATGAAGACCCTAATTAGAAAACAGGCTAAGGATAGTGTTCACTTAGATTGGGCTCGGCTATAACAAAACTCAAAATGTCAGTGGCTTACATAAGATAAAAATTTATTTCTCTCTGAGATGGCTCTATGAAGCTACTGGGAATTGAGGTTGCTCCTGTCCTGGGCTTCACAGCCTGAGTATGTGGCTTCCAGCTCAGAGTCCAAAGAGGTTTCTCAGGTTCCAGCCATTATGTCTGCATGCTGACCAGAGACATACAATAACCAATAAACACGTGAAAAACTGCTAAACCTCACTCATGGTGCAAAGGAAGAGGCACCACTTACATTTAAAGACACATCTTAAAATCTCAATATTTGTGCTTATATCCCATTGGCCAAAAGTGAGTCACATGGCTGATGAAGGTTCAGAGGAATATACGAAATGTAGCTTTATTTTATTTTATATGATTTTTTTTTTCTGAATTGCCCAGGTAATATTCAGTTTCCATTACTAAAAAGAAAAAACAGAGATAAGGAAACCACTGGAAGCCTCTGCCTCAGATACAAATTGGGAGGAATATAATAACCAATAAACACATGAAAAAGTGCTAAACCTCACTCACACCTAAAGACATGCAACACAAAACATGTGAAGGAAAGATTACTTTTCACCTAAAAGACAGACAAAAATTTAGATGTCCAATGAAACCTGCTGTTGAGAAGACAGGGAAACAGGCCAGATCAGACCTCGTGGGCAGGGATGAAGGCTGGCACAAACTTTCTGGAAGACAAATTTAAATTGTGCCTGCCCTTTCATCCAGCAATGCCATTGCTAGGCATTTCTTCCAGGACTAAATTCACAAAAATTCACCAGGAGGCATACAAATGTGTGTACTGAAGCATTTTTTTTTACAGAAAAGTATTTTTAAGTGAAACTAAAGGGCCTAGTGAAGTACAGCACAACCACAGAATACAACAGTTTTTTTAGATTAAGTATGTTAGTACTAATACAGAAATATTTCCAAGTAAAAAAACAGCACATGTATGTATAAAGAGAGAAAACTCATTTTTATTTAAAAATAAGCATAAACACACATACATGCATATGTATACCTATTTTTCTTACTGAAAAAGAAATATCAAAAACTGTGTTTTATCTTTAAGAAGAGGAAATAAACTGGAGTGTGCGTTAGGAGAAAAAAGTTTTGAAAGTTCACATTTTTCTTCTAATTTTTTTTTCTCTCTAAATCTATTTGAATATAAAAAAGCTATGAACTGGTGGTTCACAAAATTAAAAATACAGCTGATTAAAACAAAATGGAAAAAAATGATAACCCCCAATAATAATCAGAAATGGAAAGTAAAATGAGATTTTTTTGCCAATCAAAATTGAATTTAAAAAATTATTATATAAATGTTAGTGAAGGTATTATAAAACAGACATTCATAAATTGCTAGTGACTATATAAGTTGATAGAACCATTTGGTCTATAATTTGGCAACTGTCTTAAATGGTTAATAGCATTAATCCAATAATTCCATTTATGATTTGGTTCCTTATTAATAGCAGACAAAATTTGGAAATAATCCAATATTCAACAATAGAAGTATGGTTAAGTAAGCTATTGCCACTTGATGAAATATTATGTGGCTATATATTTTATTGTTACAAACTTTTGAATAGCATGGACAAATACTTAGATTTGGCCAGGGATCAGCAACATTTTTCTGTAAAGGTCAGATAATAAATACTTTATGCTTTGCAGGCCATATGTTCTCTGTTGCAACTACTGCTGCAGCCCCCCAAAGCATGCAGAGACAATATGCAAATAAATTAGTAAGGTTGTGTTCTAAAAAAACTGTACTTATGAACATTGAAATTTGAATTCACATAATTCTCACATCATGAAATATTATTCTCTTTCAACCATTTAAAAATATATAAACCATGCTTAGCTCACAGGTGGTGAATAGAAGTGACGCACAGGCTGTACTTGGCCCGCCTCTGAGCTAGACCATGCAAGCGGAAGCACAATATGCAGAATTACAAATAATATTAGTTTTGAAATATTGGAAATGTTGAATTTTTTCCTAAATGTCTATATTTTCTAATTATCTATAAAACATGCCTTACTTTTATAACTAAACACCAAAAGACTAATTTTAGATATACTAAAAACTGTATTTTAGTATAGCTATGACTCAGAACTGTGTGGTCAAAATGAAAATATAATTGGTTTGTTAAAGGTCTCAGAGGGTAGGTCTTTAACCAAGTGTTTTTGCAAGTTTTGGAAAGATTTTGCTTTAGCTAACAACACATTCTTATTCAACATTTTCAGTTATCAAACTCATTTCTACAACCTGACATTAAGTAAACACACACGATTTTATGAAGTAACGTGTACCTCTACTCTGCACAAATGAAACTCCTGATGGAGAGTGACTACTTACAATCTGTGGGCCTTTATTTTACACCCAATAGCATTTCCAGTTGCCTAATTACAACTTCTGTGGTCACAGTGCACACATGTCACACTCTCTCTGGGAACTATTAGGTAAAAATTTTCTGACCACTTTTTCATTACTGAAGAATTTCTTCTCAAAGTTATAAACCTTTTCAATTCAATGTCAAAATGTAGTAATAATCTGGAAGCTATAAATTTAAAGCGTTAAGCAGTATGTTTTTGTCTAAGCAGAATAACCTGTACTCAGGTAAAGAAAGTAGCAGAAGAAAAGAATTGTTTAAAATTTAAAGTTGTTTTAAAGAGACGACTTTCCTAAATCTCACTAACATGGTAAGTATCTGTCCAGTCACATATCTCAACATAAACAAAAAAAAGAAATCACATCTTATCATTTAAAATTAGTTTTTTCCTATTCCCTTCCTTTCTATTGCTGTTTTAAACCATGCTCCTTCATTATTCCATAATATCATACCTAAAATCCCTAGCAATTCTCTACAAGATGCTGCAAATAGTTATTCCCCCACACCCACCCCCGACCATCCAAGATGTAAGTCCTACATTCCTCTGGGCTGCTGAACTTTGACCAATGTCATAGCTTGTCCTTTATGGAGAGGCTGGCTATCTTCAGTTAAAAGACTGTGGCCTCTCTATTTCTCAGTGAAAGAGAGGCATATAAAGTATAAGTCACATCATGTGATCTGGGGTTCACATCAGTGAAATACCTTCAAATCACCACAAGCACTTGGGAGTAAGTTCCAAAACAAATAGCTTAGTGAGCAATGACATTTCCTTTACATGACAGGAATGTTATGTCTGATAGAACCAGGTCCATTCCAGCAGTTTCAAACCAAACCCATTTCTAAGAAGAACATCCTATAGAACTATGAGAATAACACAGCAACCACAAAATTCCAAAATAATATATTTACAGATTACATTTCAAGAATCTTTTCCTTACATTAGCGATTTTCAACTGGTGTGCCCCAAGAATTGTTATACCTGACTATTTAGTCAGGGGCACTGACCTCTTTTCTCTTAGACTGCCAAATAAAAAAATGACAACAGCATTATCTGTGGTGGCACAGTGGATAAAGCATTGACCTGTAATGCTGAGGTTGCTTGTTTGAAACGCTAGGCTTGCCTAGTCAAGGCACATATGAGAAGCAAATGTTTCCCACTCCTTCCCCTGGCTTTCTCTCTCTCCTCTCTCTAAAATCAATAAATATATTTTTTAATGACAACAGCCAACACAATAGCTGTCTGCTGTGAATGCCCTGTCTTGAACCATAATTATATAGCTCATATAATGAAGCTGAATCTTATGTTGTGTATAAGGTTGCATATGATTGGTTAATTCTTGATACCAGAAATCCTTAATACAAGTATAGGCAACTGATTTTTTAAAAGTCACTTTGGAGCCCTGGCCAGCTGGCTCAGTGGTAGAGTGCTGGCCCAGCGTGTGGATGTCCTGGATTTGATTCCTGATCAGGGCACACAGGAGAAGCGACCATCTCTTTCTCCACTCCTCCCCTTTCCATTCTATCTCTCTATCTCTCTCTTCCTCTCTTGCAGCCATGGCTCAGCTGGATCAAGTTGACCTCGAGCACTGAGGATGGCTTCATGGCCTTACCTCAGGCACTAAAATAGCTTGGTTGCTAAGCAGTAGAGCAACGGCCCTAGATGGGTAGAGCATCGCCCGGCAGGGAGCTTGCTGGGTGGATCACAGTCAGTGTGCATGTGGGAGTCTGTCTCTCTGCCTCTCCATTTCTCGTTTAAGAAAAATTTTTAAAAATTTAAAAATAAAATAAAAAAGTCACTTCGAAGCAAAAAGGATAGGTAATTACTATTATTATTTTTAAATCAATCAAAATTATACCTATTTTTTTGTCAGATTGGCAAAAAGTATATTTTTTGGTGTGTCACAGAATCTGAGTAATGTTTACATGTGCCACCTCTGGGATAACTGGCCTGGCAGCACCCTCCAAGGCTACCACTGCATCAAGGTGATTTCCCATAAACCTGTGTTCCCTAGTACTAATCAAAGGCTGATCTTGAAGCACGTCCTGCTTTCTCCTGTCTCAGAGTCTCTTTCATGCTGTTCTTTCTATTTAAAAGGAGGTTTCTTTGTCAGGTTTTTACGGTTTTTCAAGACTCACCTCAGGCATCAACTTTTCCCCAAATCTTCCCTGCCACTTATCAACTCACCTTTGGGTTAGATGCCCCTTCTCTGTGTTAGCATAACACCCACACATTTTTTTTTAACTGAGACAGAGAGAGTCAGAGAGAGGGACAGACAGACAGGAAGGGAGAGAGATGAGAAGCATTAATTCTTTGTTGCAGCACCTTAGTTGTACAGTGATTGCTTTCTCATATGTGCCTTGACCAGCGGGCTACAGCAGAGTGAGTGACCCCTTGCTCAAGTCAGCGACCTTGGGCTCAAGCCAGCAACCTTGGGCTTCAAGCCAGCGACCTTTGGGCTCAAGCCAGAGACCATGGGGTCATGTCTATGCCTATGCTCATGTCATGTCTATGCTCAAGATGATGACCCCTCACTCAAGCTGGTGAGCTTCCACTCAAGCTGGATGAGCCCATGCTCAAGTCAGCAACTTCAAGTTTTCAAACCTGGGTCCTCCATGTCCCAGTCCAACGCTCTATCCACTGCACCACCGCCTGGTCAGGCCCCGCACATTTTTATAATAGCACAATATCACAATTTACTGTTTGCTGAACCCTGTGTTCAGCATGGTATCGCCTAGCCACATGCAATCATTTCATTTTAAATTAATTAAAACATAACTTAATGTCAAATTAGATTATGACTTAAAACTCAGTTCTTCGTTTGCACCAGCCACACTCCGAGTGCTCACCGGCCACCTTCCCATCACTGCAGCAAGTTCTAACAGGCAGCACTGGCTTTCATTCTCCTGAATTCTAACGTTCTCTGGTTCCTCCTTCCGAGAGTGCCTCCAGTTTCAGGAGGACCTCTCTGATCCTCCCCATGTTCATCCCTCCCGGCCCTCCGGTGAGTGCCATCATGGCGTCTCACCTCAGACCACTGAGAAAGAGGGGCGGCGCCTGTGACCAAGGATAAGGAGAGCCACCTGGCAAGTGTCCATTCTCAAGGAACCCTTGCTCCCTTCAGCTACATTATCTTTACCGGAGGAAAAGACATCGATTATTCTACTACTTTAATTTTCTGTTTTTATACTCTCTTGAGAAAAAGATCCTATTATAAGCTAAATTTGGAGACAATCTAATTGTTGGATATAAACCTTCAAAGTTGCCTTTGAATTGAATGTCTATGTGCTTGGGAAGAAAAAGGGAAAAGAGGGAATTTACATTCACTTTGCTAAACATTAGCATCTTTTGTTCAATCATACGAATGCAGGACAGTTTGGGGGAAACAGCGTAGAGGACAAGAGCTGGCACGTCCAGTGTGAAATCTTTTCAGATGCTTGGGCGCAATGAGGGAGAAAGTGAGATGGAACCGCGGCTCGGATTTCTAACGGCTCCAGTCTGCGGGAACTTTGTGACAGGTCTCTGTCTCTCAGCTACACTTGACTGGCTTCTGCTGACATTCAGCTGTCAGACAGCAACCCTTTACCAGGCCCCTACATGCTCCACAGCTTCACCCAATTAACTCGCTTTCACTTGACACGGCAGCAAAAAGCTTCATAATAGGTGGTCAAGGTGCATGGTGTCTGCCTGCTCTCGAACTGCTCATACACAGCAAGATGTTTAACTACTTTTCTTCTTGCCTGTGTGCTCACAAGGAGCATGACTACAATTCAGTCATTCCATATATTGAATTGGACAGGAATCTAAGAAATATTATAGTGATGCACTGAGCTGCTCAAAAACAGACTTCATGACTGAAGTTAAATTTCACGTATGTTCTTTAAGCCCTTCAGAGAAGCAGATTTGATTTTTAGCTTACCAAAATTTAATATCAACTAGCAAACAATTTATAGTTAGTTTTTCCACTACACCTGTAGTAGAAGTATTGTACAAAAATGACCGTGCATAGAAAAAGAGCATTTGACAAGAAAGGGCAGAAAGGTCTGGGTATAATCTAAGAGTATGGTATTCAGCCTTTGCTCAAAAAAATATACCTTTTTTTTTTTAAAAACTCAACAATAATTTCACTATAAATTTTTGTCATGACAATCAGTTTTCTGATGAAATATACTGCACTTGAAGTGGCTAAGAAAAATTTTATACTTATTTTGAAAATAATATGAGTACTTTACATGCTTTATCTCATATCCCACTATGTTCAACTCTAAGCATATAATCAGTTTTCATCGATTTGTACTCTGAAAATCTGAAAATTATAGAGAAAATACAATGATACATAAACAAAAAAAAAGTAATATAAACTGCTGTACTACTTTTGGAAACCACATCTGTAAAACTATGATAAAGAGGCCACCAAAAAAGTTACTTTATGATAGTCCTTTTGGCTATTGGCATCTAAATGCAGATCCTTATATCTATTATTAAGATACTTATTTCAATTCCAAGAAACCTATCAGCGATCAAGCGGAAAATATAATTACAGAATGGGAAATCTAGCCTCCACCATCATGAACTAATCCTAGCAGAGAGTTAGTACTCCCTTACACCAGACCACGCATCGGGCCGTTCTATGCGAGTCCAGAAAACTCCCTGTATTTTTGGAGTCAGGTGTTCAAGTAGCAGTGCTTTCGTAACATGCTTGCAAATCAAGGGAAATCTTTCTCTACAAAAAAATTAAATAAATAAAAGAAAAGAAAAGAAAAAGGTATATTTGTTGTTTTGAACACCATTCCCTTCTGACCAGAAACTCAAGGCGGAGTAAATCTTGACTGAAACCATCCTGCATCCATTTTATTCATTAAGTCCTGCCAGTTTTTTCCTCTACGTCCATCTATAGTAGAATCTAATCCTCCTCCATCTGCACTCTCACCACCCTCACAAAGATAATTTTTGCTTCTCACTTGGACTTCTTTGACATGACTTATCACAATTCATTACAAGTATGCAAGTATACGTCTGTCTTCTTAAAAAACTGCCTCATCCCTGAAAGAAAAGGCCCTTACCTAATCCTGTTAAGGATATAATAAAATGTAATGTTTAAGTGAGGACTTTGAGTTCACATTGCCTAGGTTCAAACCTTGTACTCCTCACTTGACAGCTTCTTCACCTGAAAGGAGGAGTAGTAAACTACTTTAAGTAGGATAACGTGGCTTAAATGAGCTAATAGACATAAAGTGCTCAGCACAGTGCCTGGTACATTGGAAGCATTTGATAAATATTGGTGGTTGCTATTTTTACTATCACATCATTAGCTCTTGGTAAAGAATGTAGCATACAGTAAATACGCAAAAAACGCTTGGACAAGAAATAATTACGTACTCTTTTGATTATTGCTTCATTTTGGATAATTTAAAGAATAAAAATTGTCCATGAAAAGTATGTGTTGTGGATTTAAAACTTTGAGTTCTGCCTGACCAGGTGGTGGCACAGTGGATAGAGCGTCGAACTGGGATGCAGAGGACCCAAGTTTGAGACCCCAAGGTTGCCAACTTGAGCGCGGGCTCATCTGGTTTGAGCAAAAGCTCACCAGCTTGGACCCAAGGTTGCTGGTTTGACCAAGGAGTTACTCAGTCTGCTGAAGGCCCGCAGTCAAGGCACATATGAGAAAGCAATCAATGAACAACTGAGGTGTCACAACGAAAAACTGATGATTGATGCTTCTTATCTCTCTCCGTTACTGTCTGTCTGTCCCTGTCTATCCCTTCTCTCTGACTCTCTCTCTGTCTCTGTAAAAAAAAAAAAAAAAAAAAAAAAACAAACACTTTGAGTTCTGATGGTATCATTTTTATAGAAATAAATAAAAATTGAAAATACCTAAATGTTTAAAAATCAGTAAGAATTTGGGAAGTTTCTTGGATATTTATTTTTGAACAGATAACAGAACCAGCATACAAACAAAAAATTTCTTTATTATTCCATAGATATTTTTTTATTTACCATCCTATTTTAAGGATCCAATGGCTTGCTTAATCTGAGAGAGATGTCATTATTTACAGAATTTTTAAAAAATATAAATAAAAGGTTTATTTGAAATAAAGGTTTCTACTTGGATACCATTTAGAAAAAAATTTTTTTTAGAAAATGTTTTTATTTTTATTTTTCCTCTGGAAATAGCTTTACATTATTCTACCCCAAAGCTAATAGACATCTTAATCAGACTAGGAATTTCAATTGATAAAACAGACAAGTACTTCCTGGGCTGAGACACACCTAAAATGACAGGCCATGCTTTGTTAATATGTTGTATGTCCTTTAAGTAAAGACCAACCATAAAATAGATTTACTCTTTGCAATAAAAAAAATTTAGGCACTGGCCGGTTGGCTCAGTGGATAGCACACTGGCTCAGCACATGGACATCCTGGGCTCGATTCCCAGTCAGAGCACATAAAAGAAGCAACCATCTGTTTCTCCCCCACTCTCTCCCCCTTCTCTCCTTCTTCCCATCCCATAGCCTTTGGCACCACTGGTCCGAGAAGTCGGCCTCAGGCACTGCGGATAGCTCAGCTGATTGGAGCATTGGCCCAAGACAGGGGTTGCCAGGTAGATCCCAGTTGGGGTACATGCAGGAGTCTGTCTCACTATCTCCCCTCCTCTCACTTAAAAAATAAATTACTAGTATTTGATATATAAATCAAAATTTGACAAACTCAAATTTAATTTCAGTTTATAGTTACACAGAATATTGCCTTTAAAACTAAACCCTACATGAAATTTACCAACTGTATTAGTTTCTTAGGGCTGTCACAGAAAATAACACAAACTAGTGACTGAAAACAGTTTATTTTCTAACAGGTCTAGAGGTTAGACGTTTGAAATAGAGGTGCCTGTAGGGCCAGCAGTCACTGACATTCCTTGGCTTGTAGCTGCATCACTTGTGTCTTCATATGGCCACCTTCCTGATCTCTCTGTACACCTGTGTATCTCTCCTAATAAGGCTACTGGTCATTGGATTTAGGGCTCACCGTAATCCAGTATGAACTCATCTTAATTTAACTGATTGCATCTCCAAAGACACTGTTTCCAAATAAAGTTACATTCTGAGGTTCTGGTAAAAATGAATTTTCCAGAGGATTCTATTCAACCTACTACACCAACTATTAACAACATAAAAAGGAAGGTGTTAAGCCTTAACAGTTAAGGTTATCATTCTTATAATTTTGGGTTTAGGGCACCTATATAGTCCTACCTCCAACTATATATATTTATATATATATCATATATATATATTTAATAATAGCTTAAATATTAGTTCACAAAACCTTGTGGACTTCCTAAACCCAATTAACTTTTTCTTCTTCTTCTTTTCCAAGTAAGAGGAAGGGAGATAGAAAGAGAGACTACTGAATGCACCCCGACCTGGATCCACCTGACAATCCCCATCTTGGGCCATGCTCGCAATGGAGCTATTTTTAGCACCTGAGGTAGAGGCTCCACAGAGCCATCCTCAGTGCCTGGGCCAATGCACTCGAACCAATTGAGCCATGGCTGTGACAGGAGAAAAGAAAGAGAGAGAGAGAGAGAGAGAGAGAGAGAGAGAGAATGAGGAGGGGGAAGGGTGGAGAAGCAGATGGTCGCTTCTCTTGTGTACCCTGACCAGGAATAAAACCTAGGATATACACACACTCGGCCAGTGTTCTACCACTGAGCCAATCGGCTAGGGCCCCAATTAACTTTTAAAGCTTATTGTTCATAGATATCATTTCTGGTGAAGCTATATATTTAGTCTTCAAATGTTACTACAAAATGAAGCAAATACTCTGAGTCCTAGTTATATCTTAAAGCAAACTAGCTTTTCCTTCCCTTCATTTCCAATTGCTGAATATTTACTTTCATTATAAACCATGTACTTCAGAAAGCAGTGGGGTGTTTTTAAAGTGGATTAAACGATGCCATGATAAACAAGTTTTTATCTAAAAATTTCACAAGTATACTATGGAAAAGAAGTTTAATGTCTATGAATGTTAGGGTCTCAGAATTTCTCTAATATATGTGCAACTATAATTTTCTAATAAATGCATGCAGAAGTGTTATAACAATGGTGATACACATCGCTTGTTTCATTATCCAAATTCATGCCATAGCAATTTGTTGTCTCTCTCAAATCCCAAAGTAGCTTGATTTATTAGTATCATGTTTTTCACTTTTTAAATCAACATAATTTTATTATAATAGGATATTATTTATGCAAAATTGAGACATTAAAATGTTAATTTTACAACCTAAGAAATAAAACCTCTGTATTCAGGAATAAAAAAGTATTAAACTATAAAAGTACTATCTCCCCCTGCCAACAATAAGCCAGACATTAATAGCAGATCTTGAAACCTAACTATATAATGTTTTGCAGCAAAGATACCAAAATGCCAATCAGAAGGCATACTAAGGCTAACTACAATGCTCTGCCTAGGACAGGGGAGTTATTTGGAGGCCTCAGTAGTTTCTTCCTATTATGAAAACAAGTGAAAACTATAATCTATGCTCAACTGATCAGAACATTATAGAAATGGCATTAATAATAATAGTAAGGACTTCACAAGTACCATTTCCTTTCATCTTCATACAAGCCTAGAGAGAGAAGCCATTAGTATCCTCATTTTCACACAAGAGGAAATTGAAGCATTCTTGAAGAGGCTATTAATTGAATCAGGATCACATTGTTAGCAGGAGTTGAAGCCAGGATTTGAATTCTTCCACTCCAGAGCTTGCACACCAGCCACTATAAAGGGGTCTCTAGTTGGGCTGCCTCTGTTCAAATCTTTGCTTCAGCACCTAGTAAGCCATACAATATGGAGATAATAATAGTACTGAAAGAACACTGTATACCCTAGGGGTGTTGTAGGTATTAAGTTAGCACATACTAGGTTCTGAGAATGTTGTCTTACTCATGTGAAATACACAATGTTAGCTATTCAACCCCCTCCTCCTCTTCCTGCTCTATAACAAGCCTCCGGTTTGAAAACAAAAGGGGCTTCGATAAAAATATATAAATGACTTAGGCCAAAAAGAAAAGCAGTGACCACAGAGGTGTACAAAGAGCCAACGGCCGTCTCAGCTCTTTGGCTTACTAGCCGGGTGAAGCTGCACAAATCGCCCAACTCTTTGGAATCTCATAAATAATACCTTATCACACGTACAAAAAAAGCTGTAAGGCTTTGTACATGGGTCTATTTTGAAAACTTTAAAGAATTACATTAACAAACAAAGTTATCATCTTAAAAAAAACTCACGCTTTGACCTTTATTGTACATAGGCTAGCAGCATCCTCTTAACCATAACTCTCCCTGCCCAGAATTGCTTACTGAAACCCTATCAATCCTTCAAAATCTAGTGCAAACAGAAACTCTCAAAAATATTCCCTAACCACTCTTGTCCCAATAAATCTATCTTTTCAAACTCTATGAGCATTTATCATCTCACTGCTTTATGTGAGTGTGTCCTAGTCCACCAACTAGAATATAAGTTCATCATATCAGCAGCTCTTCATTATGCTTTTTTGTATTCAATCTTTGTGCAGATACACTATCTTTCTTGCATAAAATATGGGAAGTGAAAGAGTTCTAGAAGATTTTCAGAACTCTTGAAAAGGAAACAAAAGTCAATACTTCTGTTTCCTCTAACTTTTGTTGGGCACTTAGTAATGAATCAGGCATAATGTGGGTAGTAAGCTATCAGGATGATTAAACACACTATATGACTTCCAGCCCCAAGATTAGCAAAATCAAAAATGTGGGTAGGCCTGCAGGCCTTGACCTAGCTCTAGTTCTCGACGTACAGGTCAGGTCTGAGCGAGTAGCAGTGCGCTGGCATACTCCTGGAGACTCCAGTTGATTCTTGGAACTTGAGCCTTTTTATATCTTTTCCTAAACTGTTAAGAATCACAAAGGAGAGAGTTTACTAATGCTCCCAAGATCTGTTCAAAACTAAGAACGATCCCTGTACCAAAACTAGAACCTAAGAAGGAGTTAAAGTTAGAATGGAATGCTTTGATAACTCAAAAATAAATTTATAATGCCAAGTGCATAATAAACTCCATCATAAATAATTGGGGAATATATCTCAATTCTCCTATATGATCCCAAAATGAATATATAACTTTTTAAAGCTGGGATTTACTCATTTAATAAATATTAATTTATTGCTATTACATGCATAGTTATTGTATAATTTTGTATCAATTAGTCTGTTTTTTAAAAAAATATTTAGTGCTCTCAGAATTTACAGAAATAAAAGCAAGCGTGACTTCTAATCATCCTCTATATCAGTGATTTTCAACCTTTTTCTTCTTAGGGCATACATAAGCACTTACTAAAATTCTACACACACACAAAAAATAAATTTTTTTGCCCATCTTACAAAAAAATTAGGTATAAATAAAAAAATAATAATAATTACCTACCCTTTTGCTCCAAAATGAATTTTTTAAAAATCAGGTGCTTATACATATATATAAAGATTTCTGGTACCACAAATTAATCAATCATAAACAACTTTATTATGTGATGTCACCAACAAAATGCAACTCCATTATATGACCTATATATCCATGGGTCAAGACAGGGCTCCTGCATCGATGGCTACTGTTGTGCTGGCTGTTGTCACTTTTTTTAATTTGACAATCTAAGGGAAAAGAGGTCAGTGCCCCTGCCTATTTTAACAATTCTTGTGGCACACCCATTGAAAATCACTGCTCTATATGATGTACTCCATATGCATCTCAGAAGTTCTAAATTCATAAATAATTGTTTCTTGGGCTGATCTCAAAAGGTCTTTTTACATTTTCTTTTAAAGATTTCTACTCTCCTTGTTCTCAAACTGATGAAACTGCCCAAGTGCCATAGTACTAATCAATTCTAGGGTCACTGAATTAAATGCATCAATGACAATAGTAAGAAAACTGTTAACAATACTGAGAAACACGTGTAGTATAGAATCATTACTATGTTGTCACGAACTTGATTGGAAGCTTGAATCTTCAAAGGGAAAACCAACATCAAATAAAGCTGACAAGACAGGCTGCAGTTTGACTCAGACCCGGCTACGGGTTTGGTTTGGGTTCAGCAGGGGTTGGGGCTCTTCTCAACTGGGTTGACATTCCTACCATCAGATTCTTAAACAACTTTGTTTCTTTTATTATTATTATTTGCTGTTGTACATTGCTATTAGTGTTGTAGGAGCTCTTGATCATAGTTTAAAATTTCTCTAATGTCCTATATATGCCTTATGGTAAAAAAATAAGGCCTGACCAGGTGGTGGCGCAGTGGATGGAGCGTCAGACTGGGATGCGGAAGGACCCAGGTTCGAGACCCCGAGGTCGCCAGCTTGAGCGCGGGCTCATCTGGCTTGAGCAAAAAAAAAAAAAAAAGCTCACCAGCTTGGACCCAAGGTCACTGGCTCCAGCAGGGGGTTACTCGGTCTGCTGAAGGCCCGCGGTCAAGGCACGTATGGGAAAGCAATCAATGAACAACTAAGAAGTCGCAACGCGCAACGAAAAACTAATGATTGATGCTTCTCATCTCTCTCCATTCCTGTCTGTCTGTCCCTGTCTATCTCTGCCTCTGTAAAAAAAAAAAATAATAAGGCAGTATTATTTCTTAAGAATATAAAATGTTAACACATAAAAATTATTTCTTGCAGAAATTATTTCTATGAATCTCAAAAATGTATCTTATAGTACTCTCTTTACTTGAATTTAGAACTTAAAAGAATAGTACTTTTTTTGTATTATCTTTAAAGACTACAGATAGTCTAATAGTATATTCCTCACCATCACCATTATTACTTATTTATTGTACTCCAGTAGTATGCTTAGGTACTGAGTAAGAAATAAACAGACACAATCCATGATCTCAGGTGAACAATTCACATATAACTACACATCAGAAATTTCCTTCCTTTCTTGTTTTCTTTCCTTTAAGAAAGGGAGTGGGAGAACACATAGAAAAGATACATATTTTCAGTAATAACCTGATACATATTTTCAGTAATATCTGATGTAACAGATATCATAATAATAAAGAAATTCTGAACCCACAGAGACAGAGAAACAATTACAGTCACAGCTTGGCTTTTTGATAACTGAACTTCCAAACAGGCTGATGAACTTTAAGTTGGGCTACATAATTTGTAATTTGTAACGGGACTTTTAGCAAAATACTCCTTAGGTCTCCAGTATTGTGCTAACACCTAGGAATAGGACAATCGCCTATTCACATAACACTTTTAATCTAATAAGGTTAGTCAATTAACAATTGCAATAAAGTATAATAAATGTATAATAATATAATAGGCTGTTTTGGGAGAGACTTGAGATTTAAAACTTGGGTGAAGATCAGCTAGCCAAACAGTAGAAAAGAGTATTCCAAGCAAAGGAATCAGCATATATAAAGGTTCATGAGAGAAAGAACCTTGTACTAATTTTTACTAATTTTCAGTTAAAAAATATCAAACTAACAGTTTAGTAACCCTAGAATTATTGTAACTGGCAACCTTATAAGGTCTTTGCATTTTTGCTTAAAAATGAATTGGCATATTTTATATAATATTTGTGCATTTTGTTTCTAAATGACTAATAAAAGAGAGGGTTTCAGGCTATTTTTTGTCTAGTGCATCTTTCAAAGTACACATTGTAGGTCTTCATTTTCAATAAATGAACAGTCAATTTGATTAAAATTTTACAATTTATTCTTTTAATACTAGATTTAAAACACTAAGGATATCAGAATGTTGGAATAAGAATGTTAATCAGATGATGGGAACTTATGGTTCTGTTGATCATCTGAAATAAAGTTTCATAATTATTCCTTTTGGGCGTGAGTTTCTTACTACCATCATATTTCAGCATCAGTGGTCTTGATGCTGCCTGTCTATCCAACGATACACAATGGGTGCACATGAAGTAGGAATAAAACTAAAAACAAGTTAAACTAGAAGAACTATTAAAATCACAATGGTGTCTAGAAGTGCTGAACCAGGCATAATACCTGTAAACTCTACAGAAACCAACATACTAACTTTCTATGCAGTTAGGGGCTATCAAATGTTTCATTTCAAAGATGAAAATACTAACTAATTTTATCTAATAATCTAAAACACAAGGACTGAAATAGATGCCCTTATTATCATTGATGACCTGAGTCCTCTGACACAACCTGCCAGATGTGCAAGGTAATATTGAAGCCACACAAACCCAAGAAAACAGCCTTTAATTTGTATCTACATTCTTCTAAAGGTTATTGAGTAGATGGTTGTGACAAGACAAAAATAAAGTGAAGGAGCCCTGGTCAGATAGCTCAGTTAGAGCATCTGGTTAGAGCATCATTCTGAACAGAGGATGCCAGTTCAATTCCCTGTCAAGGCACATACAGGAACAGATCGATGTTCCCCTCTCTCTCTCTCTCTCTCTCTCTCTCTCTCTCTCTCTCCCCCCTTCCTCTCTATTAAAATCAATAAATTAAAAATAATTTTTTAATACAAAGTAAAGTGAGAGAGAAAACATTCTTTTAGTAAGAGGAGGCACCCTAGAGATCATCTGATCCAATGTCCACCTTTAAAGTTGTGGAAACTCCCAGATTGGTTATTCATCCAAGACCACAAACCTAGTGTGGCAGTGCCAGGAATAAGTTCTTAAGTCTCGATTCCCCAGTCCAGTTTGATTTTTGTTACACTAAATTAGAGGAATATCTTCTCTACTCCTATGTACCTCAAAAAGATAGGTAGAAATGTTCAAGAGATAAAGCAATAGCAACAGTGAGTACATATGAGTTGTGATCAGGAAGACAGAGAGGGAAAATCAATGAATGTCTGATAGATTGGCCAAATTTTATATCCTTGTTGATTCCCAAATTCAATCTGCAAGTTTGGATTTATGCAAAGGGTCCTTCTCTTACTCTCAATAAGAAATTTCTGTGACTTCCTTAGCAAGAGGGAAGTTGAGGAGTCAAGTCAGTTACCATTGCATTTCTGCTCCCTTGTAACTTCCTTTCAGCCTTGAAAAGAGTAACTATCAAAACTGACTTGTAGCTAAATTAGGCAAGAGTTTGAGATCTATAGGCAGATCAAGGACTGTAAATAAGAGAGTCATGCTTCACTGCAGTACTCTGAAAAGTATTAAGTTTATGAAAGTTAAGAAGAAGATACAGACTGCAAAACATATGCTAACATATGGCTTCATTTCTTCAAAAGTGAACTATATGCTTTTACCCAAAATATGTATATAACTAGTCTTCCCAAAACAAGTATATAATATAAAGTTATATATTTAATGACAAAAATCAGCATTATCAATCAAGATCTTGTACAAAGTATGTAGTGCTGAAAACAATGTATGCATAGCCACTCCTCAGAGAAGCCCCATCATCCTCTAACTGAGGTGGTGAGCAAGCTGGCACACTCCACCTGCACCACCCCCCAGCTCCACCAAAGCCAGTGGGTATGCACAGCCCACACAAGGAACGTCCCTTGAGAGACAGCTCTGGTGGCCAGAGGGGAATGTGTTTGTAGGTCCCATAGATATGAAATAATCAGAAAATCAGTTCAAGAGAAAACCAAGAACTAAAGTAAGGTTAAATAGTAAGTTCACCTCCTAAACTGGGCCACTCCTGCAAGACTAGGAGAAGGAGCTGTTTAGCATAAAACATAAAAACAAAAACAGAGAGTCAAACAAAATGAGAAAACATAGGAATACATTCCAAACAAACCAACCTACCAACAAACAACAACAAATGAGATGAAAACCTCAGAAAGAGCCCTGGCCAGATAGTTTGACTGGTTACAGCACTGTCCCAAAGCACACAGGTTGCCAGTTCAATCCCCAGTCAGGGCACTGTTAGATTCAGGGAGTACTGGGGCTGCCAAAGAGTGTAACTATTGAAGGAACAGGGAGTGCTGCGAAGAGTGTAACTATAGAAGGAACAGTAAGTGCTGATATGGCTCCTGTGAGGCTGGGAACAAAGAAGGTCAGAGACCCTTATCAGAAGTTTAGGTTTGAAATTCGCCACTAAGCTAAAACCGGCCCTTGTTGCTATGCCGGCCCCTGTTGCTATGCTGCGTGTGACCTCCCTAGCCAATAGCTAAACTGCCACATTTACTTCTGTATTATATGCTTGCTCACTTAGGATATATAAGGGCCTGGCTGTAAGCTCCAGGTGTGGCTCCCATTTGCAGCTCCTTGTGAGCACAGTGTCTCCAGACATCTTGGGAGTTTGCCCCTGCACAGGTTAAACTGGCCAATAAAGTAACATCTTAACTCCTGAAAGTCTCCGACGTTTGTTCTCGTACCCGGTGGATGCTACATTTTGGGGGCTCGCCCGGGATTCTCCCTTGGCGGAGTTTTGGGTCGGAGACTGGAAGGAGAGCTCAAGCTGAGTAAGTATTCACGGAGCATCCTCATTTGGTTTGGCTTTTGGGCTCCAGAGCACACATTCCTGAGGTGGTAGGTGGGATGCTGCCAGTAACCCACCCAGGGCTTTCAGAAGTGGGACGCCACTCTTTGAAATTTGGATATTTGGATTTGTTAACTTTGGAGTGACCAGTCACATTAGGAATTTGTTTTGTGCTGCGCTGCGCTGCGTTTTGTCTGAGCTCAAATGACTGAGTTGAGTGTGAGAGAGACAAGTGTGTTCCTTGTGTTAATAGTGTGTGTTGCCTGTATCCTACCCTTTCTCATTATTCCTGAGTCATCTAGGATGGGACAACAGGAGTCTGTGCTGGGATCCCTGCTCGAGTACCTGTTGAAGAATTTTTCTGATTTCCAGAAGAGGGCTCAGGGGTACGGAGGTCCGCAGCCAAGTCCAGATTTCCTCCGGACCTTGAGCCAGCTGGAATGGCCTGCATTTAATGTAGGATAGCCCACAGAGGGCACTTTTGACCTTCCAATTTTGTTTGCTGTCAGAGCCACGGTCTATAGGGCTCCCCACCCAGACCAATACCTGTATATGGATGTGTGGGTAGATACAGCCATTTTGCCTCCTCCTCCGGGAGGGCAGCCATTTTGCCTCCTCCTCCTCCGGGAGGCACAGCCATTTTGTCTCCTCTGGGAGGCACAGCCATTTTGCCTCCTCCTCCAGGAGGGCAGCCATTTTTGCCTCCTTCTCCGGGAGGCGCAGCCATTTTGCCTCCTCCTCCAGGAGGGCAGCCATTTTTGCCTCCTCCTCCAGGAGGCGCAGCCATTTTTGCTTCCTCCTCCAGGAGGCGCAGCCATTTTTCCTCTCCGGGAGGCGCCGCCGGCACCAGATGCTGGCCCACGGGCACCTCCTCACCTCATCTATGTGCCTTTTCCACTAGTGATTTATACAATTGGAAACATCAGAATCCCCCATTTTCTGAGAAACCTCAGGGACTAATATCTCTCCTTGAGATCATTTTTAGGACCCATCAGCCCACATGGGACGATTGTCAGCAGATTTTACAAATCCTCTTCACTTCTGAAAAAAGGGACAGAATAATGAGAGAAGCTGCTAAGGCGGTATTAGGAGAAGAAAAGGAAACTCGGGAGGGAAGAAGGGAAATAGAAGATGTTCTCCCGTCTCAACCTCCTACCCGGGACCCTAATACCGCTAGGGGAAGGGACGCGCTCCTCCAGTATTGCCGGGCTCTGTTGAAGGGGCTCAAGGCAGCAGCTAGAAAGCCAACCAACTTCAGTAAGGTTTGTGAAGTCATCCAGGGAAGAGAGGAATCCCCAGTAGCCTTTCTAGAAAGAATCATAGAGGCTTACAGAGTATATACCCTTCTAGATCCTGAGGCAGAAGAGAACCAGAGACTAGTAAATATAGCCTTTGTGACTCAGGCTGCTTCAGATATTAGGAAAAAGCTTCAGAAGATAGAGGGATTTAAAGAGAGAATAGAAGCAAGCTATTAGAGATAGCCCAGAAGGTGTATGTCAATAGGGATGATCCGGAGGTTGGCAGGGTGAAGGAAGTTGCCAAAATTCTGATTGCTACCACTGCCCAGAAACCTCCTCCCAAAGGAAAAGGGGGACAGAGGAAGAGCCAAGGGATCTTTGCCTTTGAATAGAATGACCCAGATAATAGACTGGTAGGGCAGTTCACTTGGACCAGACTACCACAAAGGTTTAAGAATTCCCCCACCATTTTTAATGAAGCCCTCAGCAAAGATCTGCAGGCTTTCCACTCTTCTCATCCGTTGATCATACTGCTCCAGGATGTAGATGACATCCTCATAGCTGCCAAGGACGAAGGAGAGTGTGAGGAAGCCACCTCGGACCTGCTACAAGATCTCGAGCGAATGGGGTATCGAGTCTCCGCCAAGAAGGCCCAGATTGTGACACAAACTGTAAGTTATTTGGGTTATAACTTACAGGGAGGGCAAAGGACATTATCCAGCCAGCGAATTCAGACGGTCTTGCAGATCCCCGAGCCTACTAACAAGAGACAGGTATGAGAATTCCTGGGTGCAGTAGGATACTGCCGATTGTAGATATTAGGCTTTGCAGAACTAGCTGAACCCCTGCACGAACTGACCAGGGGTAAGGAAGAGCAGTTCACATGGACAGATAAGAAGAAGCAAGCGTTCCAAGCGCTGAAAGAGGCCCTGGAAGCTGCCCCAGCTTTGGCCCTGCCGGATCTGGCCAAACCCTTTCAGCTATTTATAGCAGAAAAGGGAGGCGTAGCCTTAGGGGTACTGAGCCAGGTACTTGGGCCATAGAAGAGGCCTGTCGCCTATCTGTCCAAGAGACTTGATCCTGTAGCCTCGGGATGGCCAACATGTCTGAGGGCACTTGCTGCCACCTCCATACTAGTCAAGGAGGCTAGTAAATTAACTTTAGGGCAGGACTATCAAAGTCACTGAGGAACACTACATAGAGCAAGTGCTGCGAGCACCTCCTGACAGGTGGCTATCTAATGTGCGGCTAATGCAGTATCAGGCTCAGTTGATGAACCCTCCATCTGTTCAGTTCCTCAAAACTGCGGCCCTGAACCCAGCAACCCTGTTACCAATACTGGACTCCACTTTGGTCCACAGTTGCAAACAAATCCTTGACACAGTGACTGGCTCCCACCCGGACTTAAGGGATCAAGCATACGGGAAGGCAGACCTGACCCTCTTTACTGACAGGAGCAGTTTTATTAAGGATGGACAGCGACATGCAGGGGCAGCAGTGGCCACAAAAAATAAGGTCCTTTAGCAGAAAGCACTGCCCGCAGGAACATCTGCACAAAGGGCAGAGCTAATAGGACTAACCCGAGCCTTACAGATAGCAGAGGGAAAAGTTGCCATCATCCACTGCAATGGACACCAGAGAGGGGCAGCCACTAGACCACAAGAAAGCCTTCTGCCATTGCTGCCTAAGCCAATGCTACCTCCGGATCTTAGATATTCCCCAGAAGAAGAGCAGGAAGGGATGCAGTTGAAAGGGAAGAAAAATCAGCAAGGATAGATAGAGCTTCCTGACTCCCGGCTCTATTTACCCCAGGGAATAGTAAGAGATATAGTAGGAGATATTCATACTAGTACCCATCTAGGACAAAACAAGCTAGAACAACTTATCAGGAAGTATTATGTAGGGCCCAACATCAGGGATATTGTCCACTCCATTATCTCGAGGTGCAGCATCTGTGCCAGAGTAAATGCGCAGAATAAGAAGCTACCCCCCTTTGTGAGGTATCGGGGGAAAGCTCCAGGAGAACTGTAGGAAATAGATTTCACAGAGATGGCCCCTAGGAAGTCAGGTTATAAGTATCTATTAGTATTATTATACACCTTCTCAGGATAAGTGGAAGCATTCCCCACGCGAGGAGAGGTTGCTTCCACAGTCTGCAAAGTCTTATTAAGGGAAATCATACCTAGATATAGCATTCCCTAGCCCTAGGATCAGACAGTGGACCTGCATTCATATCCAGGATATCTCAAGAATTAGCCACTAATTTAGGTATCAATTGGAAATTGCATTGCATTTATAGGCCCCACACAGGTAGAAAGAATAAACAGGATTTTGAAGGAAACTATAATTAAGCTGAGAGGGGAGACCGGCAAAAACTAGGTTGAGCTCCTCCCTTTCACCCTTTTTAGAACCAGATGTACCCCCTATCTCAATAAATAGACCCCTTATGAAATCTTATTTGGGAAACCTGTGCCCCTTGTACCTCGATTGACCAGAGGGGAACTAGAGATTTCTAATCATAATTTCCTCAAGTCCTTGCAGGCCCTGCTCCAGAGTAGAAAGAAAGGTCATTGAACTGAAAGCCTGCCAGGCTTCCCGGACCCATCAAGGGACACGTCTGTGCTGTAGAAAGAGGGACATGAGAAGGTTTTACAGGTTACTCAGCAAACTGTTCAAAGACTGTCCAAGAGGCACTTCTAGCAGTACACCACCCAAGGACTGACTCCCACGTAGACGGGTCCACACACCATGATCCTGAGCACCCCCACTACTGCCAAGGTAGAAGGCATACCCGCCTGGGTCCACCACAGCTGGCTGAAGCTTGCAGTCCCAGCAGAGACACCTTTGTGGACAGTGAAGACTGACCCCCGCCAACCCTTGTAAGCTGACCCTGAGAAGGACAGCATGCCCTGCTTCAGCCACAAACCAGAAGTTAACTGGTCCACGCATGGCTAATGCCTAGAGGAACTAACTAAGGACTCTTTTAATCAGGCTTTAGGAAAAGGGAAATTAGGATAAAAAGAAAGTCAACTTAATTGTCACTAAAGGTTAAAGATTTTTAAATCAAGAGTTTTGACTAGAAAGGAATTGTATGGGTTTGATAATAGAAAGTAACGAAGGCACCTGAAGGACTATAGTTTGTGTGCACTCAAGGCATCTTCAAGTGTATAGTCCCCATTCATCCTGAACTTTGTGTAAGTGCTTATATTATTCCACAGGTATATCTGTATAGGGGAAACCCCAAATTCCTTGTTGCTCCCCCGAGGTGGGCAAAACGAGCTCCACTCCTTATCCCTATCATAGCTACTATAGGAATTGTAGGGTCAGCAGCAGCAGGGACAGCATCCTTCATTCAAGGGGAACTTACCCTCAGACAGCTATCCAAGACATTCTCCAAAGATATTGCGCTTCTCCAAAACCAGGAAATATACCTCTAGAAGCAAATAGACTCCCTAGCCGAGGCAGCCCTTCAGAATAGGAGAGGGCTAGACCTCCTCCTCCTTGAGCAAGGAGGACTGTGTGCTGCTTTAAGAGAAGAATGTTGTTTTTACGCTAACCACTCTAGAGTAATTAGAGAAAATATCAAGATACTTGCAAACAGATTAAAGAATAGGAACCTAGAAGAAGACAGCCCTAGCTGGTATGCCTCTATGTTCAAGACTTCTCCTTGGTTAACTACCCTCATATCCGCAATTGCTGGACCCCTCCTATTATTATTATTGGCTCTTACCTTTGGACCAATAATCCTTAATAAGCTCCTTGTGTTCGTAAAGGAGAGGATAGATGTAGTAAAGTTAATGGTTCTGTCTCAACCTTATACCAGTCTCCCCACTGATGAAGAATCAAGGGTTTGATTTAAGCCCAAAAGAGATGGGGGAATGTTAGATTCAGGGAGTACTGGGGCTGCCAAAGAGTGTAACTATTGAAGGAACAGGGAGTGCTGCAAAGAGTGTAACTATGGAAGGAACAGTAAGTGCTGATATGGCTCCTGTGAGGCTGGGAACAAAGAAGGTCAGAGACCCTTATCAGAAGTTTAGGTTTGAAATTCGCCACTAAGCTAAAACCAGCCCCTGTTGCTATGCTGCGTGCGACCTCCCTAGCCAATAGCTAAACTGCCACATTTGCTTCTGTATTATGCTTGCTCACTTAGGATATATAAGGGCCTGGCTGTAAGCTCCAGGTGCGGCTCCCATTTGCAGCTCCTTGTGAGCACGGTATCTCCGGACATCTTGGGAGTTCGCCACTGCGCAGGTTAAACTGGCCAATAAAGTAACATCTTAACTCCTGAAAGTCTCCGACGTTTGTTCTCATACCTGGTGGATGCTACAAGCACATACAGGAATAGAACTATGTTCTGCTCTCTCTCTCTCTCTCTCTCACGTGCTTGCACACTCGCTTGCTCCCCCTACCAAATAAAACAATTTTTTTAAAAGCAGAAGTATAAAAAAACTCAGAAAGAAAAACCTTAATAAAATGGAGAAAATCAATTTACCAAATTAAAAGTTCAAAGTAATGCTCATAAAGATGCTCAACAAATTCAACAGAAAGAACAGATGAACTTCAATAAAGAGACAGAACATAGAAAAAGTGCCAAACAGAGGTCACAGACAGCAGAAGAATACAGTAACTGTTCTGAAAATACACTAAAGAGGTTCAACAACATAACAGATGAAGCAGAAGAAAGACTGACTCACTGAGCTGGTAGACAGGACAGTGTAATTCACCCACACAGAGCAGCAAAAAGAAAAAATAATTTTAAAAAGTGAAGATAGCTTAAGGAACTTATTAGACACATCAAATGGAATACAATTTTCATTTTAGGGACTAAATAAAGAGAAAAAAGAGAGGGACGGATAACTTATTTGAAAAAATAATGACTGGAATCTTCTCTAATCTTGGGAAAGAAGACCTCCAGATCCAGGAAGCAGAGAAAGTTCCAAACAAGACAAAACAAAGGAAATCCAAACCAAGATCTAGTATAATTAAAATATCAAAAGTTAAAGAGAGAATCTTACAAGCAGCAAGATAAAAACAACTTATTAGTTACAAGGGAACCCCCATAAGAGAGTCAGTAGATTTCTTTTTTTTTTTTTTTTTTTTTTTAATAATTTTATTTTTTTAATGGAGTGACATCAATAAATCAGGATACATATATTCAAAGATAACAAGTCCAGGTTATCTTGTCGTTCAATTATGTTGCATACCCACCACCCAAAGTCAGATTGTCCTCTGTCACCTTCTATCTTGTTTTCTTTGTACCCCTCCCCACCCCCTTTCCCTGTCCCATTCCCCACTCCCCCCGTAACCACCACACTCTTATCAATGTCTCTTAGTTTCACTATTATGTCCCACCTATGTATGGAATAATACAGTTCCTGGTTTTTTCTGATTTACTTATTTCGCTTCGTATCATGTTATCAAGATCCCACCATTTTGCTGTAAATGTTCCGATGTCATCATTTCTTATGGCTGAGTAGTATTCCATAGTGTATATGTGCCACATCTTCTTTATCCAGTCATCTATTGATGGGCTTTTTGGTTGTTTCCATGTCCTGGCCACTGTGAACAATGCTGCAATAAACATGGGGCTGCATGTGTCTTTACGTATCAATGTTTCTGAGTTTTGGGGATATATACCCAGTAGAGGGATTGCTGGGTCATAAGGTAGTTCTATTTTCAGTTTTTTGAGGAACCACCATACTTTCTTCCATAATGGTTGTACTACTTTACATTCCCACCAACAGTGTATGAGGGTTCCTTTTTCTCCAAAGCCTCTCCAACATTTGCTATTACCTGTCTTGCTAATAACAGCTAATCGAACAGGTGTGAGGTGGTATCTCATTGCCGTTTTGATTTGCATTTCTCTAATAGCTAAAGAAGATGAGCATCTTTTCATATATCTGTTGGCCATTTGTATTTCTTCCTGGGAGAAGTGTCTATTCATATCCTCTTCCCATTTTCTTATTAAATTGTTTGTTTGTTTGTTGTTGAGTTTTATGAGTTCTTTGTATATTTTGGATATTAGGCCCTTATCTGAGCTGTTGTTTGAAAATATCATTTCCCATTTAGTTGGCTTTCTGTTTATTTTGTTATCAGTTTCTCTTGCTGAGCAAAAACTTCTTAGTCTGATGTAGTCCCATTCATTAATTTTTGCCTTCACTTCTCTTGCCTGTGGAGTCAAATTCATAAAATGCTCTTTAAAACCCAGGTCCATGAGTTGAGTACCTATGTCTTCTTCTATGTACTTAATTGTTTCAGGTCTTATGTTTAGATCTTTGATCCATTTTGAGTTAATTTTTGTACAGGGGGAGAGACTGTAGTCCAGTTTCATTCTTTTGCATGTGGCTTTCCAGTTTTCCCAGCACCATTTATTGAAGAGGCTTTCTTTTCTCCATTGTGTGTTGTTGGCCCCTTTATCAAAAATTATTTGACTATATATATGTGGTTTTATTTCTGGACTTTCTATTCTGTTCCATTGGTCTGATTGTCTATTTTTCTGCCAATACCATGCTGTTTTGATTGTCGTGGCCCTATAATATAGTTTGAAGTCAGGTATTGTAATGCCCCCAGCTTCATTCTTTTTCTTTAGGATTGCTTTGGCTATTCGGGGTTTTTTATAGTTCCATATAAATCTGATGATTTTTTGCTCTATTTCTTTAAAAAACGTCATTGGAAGTTTGATAGGAATTGCATTAAATTTGTATATTGCTTTGGGTAATATAGCCATCGTGATTATATTTATTCTTCCTAGCCAAGAACAAGGTATATTCTTTCATCTCATTATATCTTTTTCGATTTCCCTTAACAATGGTTTATAGTTTTCATTATATAAGTCCTTTACATTCTTTGTTATGTTTATTCCTAAGTATTTTATTTTTTTTGTTGCAATCGTGAAGGGGATTATTCTTTTGAGTTCCTTCTCAGTTGTTTCATTGTTGGCATATAGAAAGGCTATTGACTTTTGTATGTTAATTTTGTATCCTGCGACCTTACTGTATTGGCTTATTGTATCTAGTAGTCTTTTTGTGGATTCTTTGGGGTTTTCGATGTATAGGATCATATCATCTGCAAAAAGTGATACCTTTACTTCTTCTTTTCCGATATGGATGCCTTTTATTTCTTTGTCTTGTCTGATTGCTCTGGCTAGAACCTCTAGTACCACATTAAATAAGAGTGGAGACAGTGGACAACCCTGTCTTGTTCCTGATTTAAGGGGGAAAGCCTTCAGTTTAGTGCCATTTAATATGATGTTAGCTGATGGTATATCATATATGGCCTTTATCATTTTGAGATATTTTCCTTCTATACCCATTTCGTTGAGAGTCTTAAACATAAAATTGTGTTGTATTTTATCGAAAGCCTTTTCTGCGTCTATTGATAAGATCATGTGGTTTTTGTTCTTTGTTTTGTTGATATGGTGTATTACGTTAACCGTTTTACGTATGTTGAACCATCCTTGAGATTCTGGGAAGAATCCCACTTGATCATGATGTATTATTTTTTTCATATGTTGTTGTATCCGATTTGCTAGTATTTTGTTTAGTATTTTAGCATCTGTATTCATTAGAGATATTGGTCTGTAGTTTTCTTTTTTTGTGCCATCCTTGCCTGGTTTTGGCATGAGGGTTATGTTGGCCTCATAAAATGTGTTTGGAAGTATTGCTTCTTCTTCAATTTTTTGGAAGACTTTCAGTAGAATAGGAACCAAGTCTTCTTTGAATGTTTGATAAAATTCACTGGTATAGCCGTCAGGGCCTGGACTTTTATTTTTGGGGAGGTTTTTAATGGTTTTTTCTATTTCTTCTCTACTGATAGGTCTGTTTAGGCTTTCTGCTTCTTCGTGACTCAGTCTAGGAAGGTTGTATTGTTCTAGGAATTTATCCATTTCTTCTAGGTTGTTGAATTTAGTGGCATAAAGTTTTTCATAGTATTCTACAATAATTCTTTGTATATCTATCTAAAGTGTACGTGGTGATTTCTCCTCTTTCATTTTGGATTTTGTTTATATGAGTTCTTTCTCTTTTTTCCTTGGTAAGTCTTGCCAAGGGTTTGTCAATTTTGTTGATCTTTTCAAAGAACCAGCTCCTTGTTCTATTAATTTTTTCTATAGTTTTTCTATTCTCTAATTCATTTATTTCTGCTCTGATTTTTATTATCTCCTTTCTTTGGCTGGTTTTGGGTTGTCTTTGTTCTTCTTTTTCTAGTTCCTTAAGGTGGGAAGTTAAGTGGTTCACTTGGGCTCTCTCTTGTTTGTTCATATATGCCTGAAGTGATATGAACTTCCCTCTTATCACTGCTTTTGCTGCATCCCAGATTCTGATATGTCGTATTGTCATTTTCATTAGTCTGTATATATCTTTTGATCTCTGCACTTATTTCTTCTTTGACCCATTCATTTTTTAAAAGTATGTTGTTTAGTTTCCACATTTTTGTGGGATTTTTTCCTCCTTTTTGCAGTTGAATTCTAGTTTCAAAGCTTTATGATCAGAAAATATGCTTGGTACAACTTCAATTTTTCTGAATTTGCTGATGTTGTTTTTGTGGCCCAACATATGGTCAATTCTTGAGAATGATCCATGTACACTGGAGAAAAATGTATACTCAGTCACTTTGGGATGAAATGTCCTGTAGATGTCTATCATATCCAGGTACTCTAGTGTTTTGTTTAAGGCCACTATGTCTTTGTTGATTCTCTGTTTGGATGACCAATCTAGGGCCGTCAGCGGTGTATTGAGGTCTCCAAGTATGATTGTGTTTTTGTCAGTTTTTGTTTTAAGATCAATAAGTAGCTGTCTTATATATTTTGGTGCTCCTTGGTTTGGTGCATATATATTAAGAATTGTTATGTCTTCTTGATTCAGTGTCCCCTTAGCCATTATGAAATGGCCATTTTTGTCTCTGAGTACTTTTCCTGTCTTGTAGTCAGCATTATCCGATATGAGTATTGCTACACCTGCTTTTTTTTGGATGTTATTTGCTTGGAGTATTGTTTTCCAGCCTTTCACTTTGAATTTGTTTTTATCCTTGTTACTTAGATGAGTTTCCTGTAGGCAGCATACAGTTGGATTTTCTTTTTTAATCCATTCTGCTACTCTGTGCCTTTTTATTGGTGAGTTTAATCCGTTTACATTTAGTGTAATTATTGATACTTGTGAGTTCCCTATTGCCATTTTATATCTTGCTTTCTGTTAGTTTTGTGTCTTGTTTGATCCTTCTCTTTCGTTTTTCTATCTTTTGTTTTTATTTGGTTGTATTCCATACATCTTTCCTCTGTTGCTATCTTTTTTATCTCATGTGCTTCTGTGGTGGTTTTTTCAATGGTGGTTACCTTTGAGTAATGAAAAGGGTCCCTACCCTGTTCATTGTAGCGAACTATTTTGTGAGTACTTTTGCACTCCATCGTCCTTTGCTACTGTTAATCTCCATCTTCTCCCCCTCTTTCTTTTTGTTGTTGTCACAGTTTAAATTTGGTTTTATTGTGTTCTTCTTGGAGCTTTTACTTGTGGCTCTGTTTTTTTTTGTTGTTGTTCTTTGTATCTGATTGGCGAACTCCCTTTAGTAATTCCTGGAGTGGGGGTTTTCTGATGATAAATTCCCTCATCTTTTCGGTATCTGTGAATGTTTTTATTTCTCCTTCATATTTAAAGGATAGCTTTGATGGGTATAGTATTCGTGGCTGAAAGTTACTCTCTTTCAGGACTTTAAATATTGGGGTCCACTCTCTTCTAGCTTGTAGAGTTTCTGCTGAGAAATCTGATGATAATCTAATGGGCCTTCCTTTATATGTTGTATTCTTCTTTTCCCTGGCTGCCTTGAGAATTTTTTCTTTGCTGTTGGTTTGTGCCAATTTCATTATGATATGCCTTGGAGTAGGTATGTTGGGGTTAAGAAAACTCGGAGTTCTGTTTGCTTCTTGAACTTGAGGCTTTAGTTCTTTCCACAGGCTTGGGAAGTTCTCATCTATTATTTGTTTGAGTATGTTCTCCATTCCATTTTCTCTCTCTTCTCCCTCTGATATACCTATTATTCTTATATTATTCTTTTTGATGGAGTCAGATAATTCTTGTAGGGCTATCTCATTTTTTTTAATTTTTGAGTCTCTTTCTTCTTCTCTCTGTTGTGCCTCAAGTTGCTTGTCTTCTATTTCACTAATCCTCTCTTCTATCTGACCTGTTCTATTAGCTAAGCTTGTTACTTCGTTTTTCAGCTCGTGAATTGAGTTTTTCATCTCTGTTTGATTTGTTTTTATAGTTTCAATTTCCTTGGACATATATTCTTTGTGTTCATTGAGTTGTTTTCTGAGCTCCCGAAATTGCCTTTCTGTGTTTTCTTGTATATCTCAGAGGATTTTTATGATTTCTATCTTGAATTCTCTGTCATTTAGCTCAAAGGTTTCCAATATATTAAATTTTTTCTCCATAGATTTTTCCTCATCTAGCTGTGTTACCTCTCTTTCTTTTGTATCCATGATATTTGATTTTCTCTTCCTTAATGGCATCTGAGGGTGGTTTTGTTGATAGTATTAATGAGATTTAATAAAGAATAAAAAGTTTTAAAAAATAATAAAAAAATAAAAAATCGAAAAGAGTTGTTTTTTTAAAAAAAAATTAATAATCAAATAAAGAAAAATAAAATAAAATAAAAATTTTTTAAAAAGGAAATTATTCCCCCCCTCCTTTTTTCCTCTCCTCTCCTCTCCCCTCCCCTCCTTCTTAAGAAAATCTTGTGGTGAACTGTGAATTATAACAAACAATGCCTGTGATGGAGGGCCTGAATTGGGGAAAAGTAATAAAGGGGCAAAAAAAAAAAAAAAAAGAAAGAAAAAAAAAAAGAAAAAAAAAAAAGAAAAAGAAGAGCGTATGGACCCACAAAAAGCAAATAAGGAAAAAATTTGGGTCAAGAATAAAATGATTTGCTTTTACGTGTTGGTTGTCTAAGAGTTATGATGAGAGGAATAAGAGGAAAATGAAAAAATGGGGGGACAAATTAAAAAATTACTATTGTATTTAGTGGAACAAGAACTAGATAAAATGGAGAGCCAGGGATGGGAGCACTGCTAGTGAGTTAAAAAGGTGAAGTAAAACCCCTCCAAAATGCCACAAACATAAGTTTGAGTCCCAGATAAGATAATTTGTTTGTTATTGAGGTTTGAATGAGAGGAGATGTAAAGGAGAAAGGAAGAAACTAATATAGAGGGAGAAAAGAAAGAGAGAGAGAGAAAAAAAAGAGGGAACCACTAAAAGAAGGAAAAAGAAAGGAGAGAGAGAGAGAGAGAGTTAAGGGTTTTGGAGTGCAACCCTCATAGAGAGAAAGGAAGAGAAGAGAAAAGATAATGGGAGATGTAACACTTATGGGTATTGTAGTTCAAGGAGAGGAGAGAGTAAGACCGGCAGAGAGTTAATCGGCCAAATTGGAGGAGGAAAAAAAGTATCAAGAATGAAGATAAGAGAAACAAATGAACAAATATAATAAAATGGGATAGGTTATAAAGTCTGCAGATTATTCTTGATTTTGAAAGGTTATCTTCTTGCTTTTTCTTTTCTCTCCCTCTTCCTGGTCGGTGACTCTGTACCCCGGGTTCTGCCCCTTTGGCACGCTCAGGTAGAGGTTTGCAGTTGATAAGTCTCTATGGCAATGTCATGTATTGTGCTTTAGTCTCATTGGCAGTCGAGGTTCATTAGCATTTATAGGCTCCGACAGTGAGAGAGTCCGTGTTCCTGGAGCCTTTCTCCTAGTCTTTCCTTCCTCAATTAGTAGCCTGATAATCCAGCTATGGGGTTGCTGCTGCCTCTGCCTGGATAGTAAGAGGCTCAAAGAGCTGGCAACTCCCCACTCTATTTCCACTCAGCACAGGGCTCTGGGTAAGGCTCAGTCAGTAAGAGCTGCTAGCATAATCAGGCGGGCTTTCCGCCCACTCAAAGACCTCTGGCTCTGTCTGCCACTCTGTCCCGTAACACAGGCGGGCGCCCACTTCCGGGGCGCTTGGAGGAAACTCTCACTCACTGGCTGCGCGCGCAGACCAGGATATCCGGCCAGCAGTCTCACGCTCTGAGTGAAACCCCCAACCGCAGGGAAAAGTTGCAGCGTTGGAATTGAGTCTCACTCCGTCCCCGTGCGCGGCTTTTGCAAGGCGCTGGGGCGGCCAGAGATTCTGCTTTGGCCCACACAAAGGTCCCTGACTCTGCCCCTCTGTGCGATAACACGGGCACGCACTGCTGAGGCACTCGGAGGAATCTCTCATTCACTATCTGCGTGCGCAAATCAGGATATGAGGCCGGCCGCGTTTCCCTCTGAGTGAAACCCCCTCCAGCACGGAAAATCTCCACCGTTGGAATTAGTTCTCACTCACTCCCGTGCGTGGCTTTCCCAGGGCGCTGGGGCTGCCCAGAGACTCTGCCCTCGGCCCACAGAAAGGTCTCTGAACCTGCCTCTCCGTGGGGCAACACGGGCACCCACTCTCGGGGCCTAGGAAGAAATCTCTCGCCCACTAACTGCGCGCACGCCGACCAGGAGACCGGGTAAAATGGCCGCCCCGCTTCTCTTTTTTTGTTTGGGTTTGGCGCGAGTGTTAGCTTGTATTGCCCGGGTTGCCACAGGATCAGTTTTTCCTCAGCTTGGATCTCCGTGCCACAGCCTGGTTCGGCCGTTTGTGCCGCGGCCTGGATCTATTCACCCCCTTTGCCCGCCTCAGTTTCTATATTCACAGTTACCAGAGAAAGCCACCCGGTTTAGGTTAGTGAGGAAGGCAGAGCATTTCTTACTCCCTATTTCCTTCGGGGTTTGGTTATATATTTAGCCAATTTTTCACTCGACCATACCTTTGGGTGTATTGCGAAGCATCTGGAGGCTCCAAGTATAGGTTTTTCTGTTTCTGGTTGAAGATCTTGTTGAGTTTTGGGGGATATTTATCGGTATCGCTTCCTACCCCGCCATTACTCTGACGTCATCTCCCCGAGTCAGTAGATTTCTCTGCAGCAAGTTTGCAGGCCAGAAGGGAGTGGTATGCTGTATTCAAAGTATTTAAGGAAAAATCTTCCAACCAAGAATACTTTAACCCGAAAGGTTATCACTCAGAATCTAAGGAGAGATAAAGGGTTTTCCAGACAAACAAAAGCTAAAGGAGTTCATCACAATTAAACTGGCCTTACAAAAAATGTTAAAGGGATTTCTTAAAGCTAAAGAGATAGAGCACTATCTAGTAACGAGAAATTATATTAAAGTAAAAAAAGTCACTTATAAAAGTAAATATTTAGTTAAAGTACTGGATTACTTTATATATTTAGGTACTCCTGTGTTGGGTGCACATTTATAAATGTTATATCTCTTTTGGATTGACCTCTTTATCATTAAGTAACGTCCTTATTTGTCTTTTATAAGTCTTTGTTTTAACATCTATTTTGTCTCCAGCTTTCTTTTGGTTTCCATTTGCAGGAAAACCTTTTGCTATTACTTCACTTTCAATCTGTGTGTGTCTTTACATTTGAGGTGAGTCTCTTGTAGGCAACATATATATGGGTCTAGGTTTTTATCCATTCAGCCACTCTATGTCTTTTAGTTGGATAATACATTCCATTTACCTTTAAAGTAAAAGTAATTTTAAAAAATTTTTTCCATTGATTGAGAGAGAGAGAGAGAGAGGAAGGCAGAGAGAGAAAAAGAAAGAAGGGGAGGTAGAAAGAAAAAGAGAGAAGCATCAACTCGCTGTTCATGTTGTTGTTCCATTTAGTTGTGTACTCATTGATTGCTTCTCATATGTGCCCTGACTGGGTATCAAACCTGCAACGTTAGTGCACCAGAATGACCTTTTATCCACTGAGCTACTTGGCCAGGGCCATAAAGTAATTATTGATAGGTATGTACTTTTAGCCCGATGGTTGCGCTCATGAATTCTTCCAAATATTCAAAGAAAATGTAATATCTATTCTGCTCAAAATCTTCTAAAAAATTAAAGAAGAGAAAACACTCCCAAACTCATCTTATGAGCCCATCATTATCTTGATATCAAAAAAACAAAAAAACAAAGCAAAACCACAAAAAATAAAATTACAAGTCAATATGAGTGATAAACATAAATTTTTTAAATTCTCAATAAAGTATTATCAAATCAAATTTAGAAATACATTAAATGGACAATATACCATGATCAAGTAGGATTTATTCTATGGATTCATGGATGACTCAACATTTGTATATCAATCAACACAGTACAACACATTAACAAAATGGGAAATAAAAATCCTATCTATGATCATCTCATTAGATCCAGAAACAGTATATGAAAAAAATTTATTTGTGGTTAAAACAAAAACTCTCAACAAACTGGGTATAGTGGAACATACGTCAACATTATAAAGGCCATATACAACAAGTTCACAAATTAACATCATACTCAATTGCAAAAACTAAGCTTTTCCCTTAGATTAGAAACAAGAAAAAGATGCCCACTTTTACCATTTTTATTCAACATAGTACTGAAGTCCTAGCCAGGAAAACAAAATAAAGGAAAAATTAAAACTGTCACTATTTACAAATCACGTGATTTTATATACAGAAAACCCTAAAGACACCATTAAAAAAGTTAGAACTAATAAATTCAGTCAAGTTGCAGGGTACAAAATCAATATACAAATATACAATTTTTTTTTACACATTAACAACAAACTATCAGAAAGAGAAGTTAAGAAAATAATCCCATTTACAACTACATAAAAAAATGCCTAGGAATAAATTTAACCAAGGAGGTGAAAGAATTGTACACTGAAAATTATGACAATAAAGGAAATTGAAGAAGACAGAAATAAATGAAAAGATATTCCACACTTACATTTTAGAAAATTAATATTGCAGAAATGCCCATTTTACCCAAAGCAATCTACAGATTCAATGCAATCTCTATCAAACTTCCAGAGGCATTTTTCACAGAAATAGAACAAACAATCCTAAAGTTCATATGGAACTACAAAAGATCCCAAATAGCCAAAGCAACTTGAGAAAGAACAAAAAGTTGGAGGTGTCACTCTCCCTGATTTCAAACTATACTATGCACCCCTTTGTTCACTACAACATTGTTTAAAAAGGCCAAGATATGAAAACAACCTCAATGTCCATCAGTGAATGAATGGATAAAAAAGATGTGGTATATGTATACAATGTAATACCACTCAGCCATAAAAAAGAATGAAATCTTGCCATATGCAACAACATGGATGGACCTTGAGAGTATTATATTAGGTGAAATAAGTCAGAGAAAGACAAATACCATATGATTTCACTTCTATGTGGAATCTAAAATAAATAGATAAAACTTATAGATACAGAGAACAGATTGGTAGTTGTCAGAGGAAAGGAGTGTGTGTGTGGGGGGGCATGTTAAATGCATGAAAGGGATCAAAAGATATAAACTTCCAGATATAAAATAAATAAGTCATGGGGATGTAATATACAGTACGGTGATTATATTCAATAGTACTAGATTGAAAATTTGAAAGTTGCTGAGACAGTAAGTCTTAAAAGTTCTCATCTCTGAAGTGACGTCAGAGAAATGGCGCTGTGAGGAGGTCTCCCGATACCTCTCCCTGAAATTTCAACAAGTTCGACAGCGAGAGACAGAAAAACGATCCCAGGAGCATTTGCAATACATATAAACTGAACAAAGGTACGATTGGGCGAAACGATAGCTAAATATATAATTGACCCTGAAGGAAATAAGAAGGAGCACTCCGCCTTCCTCACTGACCTGAGCAAGGGCTGCTTTCACTGGAACTGAGAGAAAGTGAGGGCTAGGGGCGTTGGAAAGAGCTGGGCTGGGGCAGAGACATTCAAGCTGAGGAGAGCGTGTACCCATGGCAGCTCAGCCCACGTGAGCTAACGCCAGCAGCAGACCCCGGCAGAGGTGGGCTAGCAGTTGCCTTCTTTACTCCTAATATCCTGATCAGCGAGTGTGAACAGTGTGCGAGTGTTTCCTCCTAGCGCCCTGGGCGTGGGCGCCCGCATTCCAGACAGAGGGGCAGGGTCAGAGACTGTCAGCAGTAGCCTTCTGCATGGGCTGCGGCCAGAGTCTCAGTGTAATTCCTGCTTCCTGAACAACAGCACGCAGGGAGTGCACGAAAGCCGACTTCCCTATGCCCAAACGTCTCTGGGCGGGGCACCTCCACAGCCATACAGGCTTACAAAGCACATTCCCAGGGAAGAAAAAATATGGAAGTGCTAGGGGGATGGGTGCGCAGACAGTCTCTGGAGCAGATCCACGGATCCAATCGCTGAAATTAGTTTAACCCACAGTCTGCTAACTGCCCAACTGGCTTACACCAGCAGCGGCTCTGGCTGACAAGGTCTTTCTCAGGTCAGTGATCTAAGAGAACCCAATGGAGAGACGTGATATTTTTTAGGGCCTCTTGCTCTGCATACAGTAACTGGGGCAACTTCCTGCCAGCCAATACAGGGTGAAAAATACATTCCTACGGAACAGACCTCAGAGAACACTGTGGAAGTTGGGTGGGCCAGGCTGTAGGCTTTTTAACAAGGGAGAAGCTTGCAGAGAGCAATCCTATGGAACGCTAAGGCAAATTTAACTAGATATACCCAGGAAACCTTAGAAAGGAACCTGAACAGAACTCAAATTGTCCCCCTACCTGCTTAAGCTGGTGGCTCTGGTCGGCAGAGCTTTCATACTCAGGGCTGTGCTATTAAAAAAAAAAAAAAACCTGGAGGAGGGAATTGGCAGCTTTTTAAACCTCCTGTTCTGCAGGAAGTGACTAGGGCATCTTCCTGCCAGCCAAAACAGGTTACAAAGTGCAAAAAGCCTGGGCAGAGTGGTCCCACAGAGTGCTAAGGCATACTAGCCATGCCTGGAGGCTCATAGAAAGACACCTTCAGAGCAATTGGCTCCCAGCCCTGCCTGATTATGCTGGCAGCTCTGGCTGGCAAAGCCTTATTCAGAGCCCTGTGTTGAGTGGGGATAGAGTGGGGATTTACCAGTTCTTAGGGCCTCTTACTCTCCGAGCAGTGGTAGAGGCAACTTCATAGCTGGGTCATCAGGCTGCTGGTTCAGGAAGGAGAGACTTGGGAGAGAGGTTCTGGGAAAATGGACTCTCTCATTGTTGAAGCCTGCAAACGCTAACAAGCCATGACTACCAACGAGACTGAGGCCTAGTATATGTCATCACCATAGTGACACATCACCTGCAAATCTCCACCTAAGAGCGCCACAGGGGCAGAGCCTGGGGTACAGAGTCACTGACCAGGAAGAGGAAGAGGAAAGAAAAAAGGAAGGAAATAACCTCTCAAAATCAAGAATAATCCAGTCTTTATAACACTTCCACTTTATTTTCTTACATTCTTTTAACTTTATTTTTTTCTTCTTCCACCATGGTCCTTTTATCCTCTTTTTGTCTTATTCCTTTCTCTTCATTTTGAATTTCATTACCCATAGGTGTTACATTTCTAATTCTTTTTCTTTTTTCTTTCTCTCTATGAGGGTTACATTCCAAAAACCTTAACTCTCTCCCTTTTTTTTTTCTTTTTCTTTTTTCTCCCTCTCTCTTGGTTTCTTCTTATCTCTATCACTTTCCCTCTCATTCGATCCTCACTCACAAATTACTTTATTTTGGATTCAAATTTTTTCATTGTGGCATATTGTGTGCTTTTTACTTCGCTTTTTAACTCATTAGCATTCCCCCCCAACCCCGGCTCTCCATTCTATGTAGTTTTTGTTCCACTTAATACAATAGTATTTTTTTCTTTTTCTTATTTTCTTCTTGTCTCTTTCACTATATCTCTCATTCGACCATCATTTACAAGCAAGTTATTATATTCTTGATCCAAATTTTTCCTATAGCATTTTGTGGGTCCTTACCACGCTTTTTGCCCCTTTTTCATTTCTCCCCAACTCAGGCCCCCATTCTAGGTAGTTTTTGTACCATTTAGCACAATATAATTTTCAGTTTTTCATGGTATTTTTTCAAAAATTAATAATAATAATTTTTTATTTTTATTATTTTTTATTCTTTATCAATTCTTATTAGTGTTATTAACATAACAAAACACCCTCAGATGCCATCAAGAAAAAGAAAATTGAATATCATGGATACAAAAGACAGAGATGTAGCACAGATAGATGAGGAAAAATCTATAGAAAAATATTTTAATAGATTGGAAACCTTAGAGTTAAATGACAGAGAATTTAAAATAGAGATCCTAAAAATACTCAGAGATATTCAAGAAGCACAGAAAGGCAATTTAGGGAGCTCAAAAAACAACTCAATGAACAGAAAGAACATATTACCAAGGAAACTGAAACTATGAAAACGAATCAAACAGAGATGAAAAACTCAATTCATGAACTGAAAAACAGGGTAACAAGCTTAGCTAATAGAACAGGCTAGATAGAAGAGAGAATTAATGACATAGAAGACAGGCAACTAGAGGCACAACAAAGAGAAGAGGAGAGAGACTCATGAATTTAAAAAAATGAGAAAGCCCTACAGGAATTGTCTGACTCCATCAAAAAAAGCAACATAAGAATAATAGGTATATCAGAAGGAGAAGAGAGAGAAAATGGAATGGAGAACATATTCAAACAAATAATAGACGAGAACTTCCCAAGCCTATGGAAAGAACTAAAGCCTCGAATTCAAGAAGCAAACAGAACACTGAGTTATCTTAACCCCAACAAACCTACTCCAAGGCACATCATAATGAAATTGGCAAAAACCAATGACAAAAAAAAAATTCTCAAGGCATCCAGGGAAAAGAAGAATACAACATATAAAGGAAGGCCAGTTAGATTATCAACAGATTTCTCAGCAGAAATTCTATAAGTTAGAAGAGAATGGACCCCAATATTTAAAGATCTGAAAGAGAGGAACTTACAGCCAAGAATACTATACACATCAAAGCCATCCTTCAAATACGAAGGAGAAATAAAACCATTCACAGATACAGAAAAGATGAGGGAATTTATCACCAGAAAACCCCCACTTCAGGAAATACTAAAGGAGGTTTTCGACCAGATTCAAGGAACAAAACAAAACAAAACCAGAAGTAAAAACTCCACCAAGAACACAATAAAATCAAATTTAAACTGTGCAACAAAAACAAACAAGGGGAGAGGACGAAGATTAACAGTAGCAAAGGAGGTTGAAGTACAGAAGCACTCATGAGATAGTATACTACAGTGAGCATGGTAGGTACCCTCTCCATTACTTAATGGTAACCACCCCTGAAGAAACCACCACAGAAGCACATGACTTGAAAAAAGAAGTAACAGAGAAAAAAAGTATGGATTACAACCAAACAAAAACAAATGATAGAAAAACAAAAGAGAAGAATCAAACAAGATACAAAACTAACAGAAATCAATATATAAAATGGCAATAGGAAACCCACAAGTGTCAATAATTACACTAAATGTAAATAGATTGAACTCACCAATAAAAAGATACAGAGTAGCAGAATGGATTAAAAAAGAAAATCCAACTGTGTGCTGCCTACAAGAAACACATCTGAGCAACAAAGATAAAAACAAATTCAAAGTGACAGGCTGGAAAACAATACTCCAAGCAAATAACATCTAAAAATAAGCAGGTGGAGTAATACTCATATCTAACAATGCTGACTACAAGACACAAAAAGTACTCAGAGACAAAAATGGTCATTTCATAATGATTAAGGGGACACTGAATCAAGAAGACATAACATTTCTTAATATATATGCACCAAACCAAGGAGCATCAAAATATATGACAGTTGACTAACCTAAAAACAAAAACTGACAAAAATACAATCATACTTGGAGACCTCAATACACTGCTGATGGCTCTAGATCATTCATCCAAACAGAAAATCAATAAAGAAATATTGGCCTTAAACAAAACACTGGAACAATTGGATATGATAGACATCTACAGGACATTTCATCCTAAAGTGCCAGAGTATACATTTTTCTCTAGTGTACATGAAACATTCTCAAGAATTGACTATATGTTGGGCCACAAAAATAACATCAGCAAATTCAGAAAAATTGAAATTATACCAAGCATATTTTCTGATTATAAAGCCCTGAAACTAGAATTCAATAGCAAAAATGAGGTAAAAAAAACCCCACAAAAATGTGGAAATTAAACAACATATTTTTAAAAAATGAGTGGGTCAAAGAAGAAATAAGCACAGAGATCAAAAGATACATACAGACAAATGAAAATAACAATACAACATATCAGAATCTCTGGGATGCAGCAAAAGCAGTAATAAGAGGGAAGTTCTTATCACTACAGGCCTACATAAACAAACAAGAGAGAGCCCAAGTAAACCACTTAACTTCACATCTTAAGGAACTAGAAAAAGAAGAACAAAGACAACCCAAAACCAGCAGAAGAAAGGAAATAATAAAAATCAGAGCAGAAATAAATGAAATAGAGATCAGAAAAACTATAGAAAATATTAATAAAACAAGGAGCTGGTTCTTTGAAAAGATCAACAAAAGTGACAAACCCTTGGCAAGACTCACCAAAGAAAAAAGAGGAAGGACTCACATAAACAAAATCCGAAATGAAAGAGGAGAAATCACCACAGATATCATAGATATACAAAGAATTATTGTAGAATACTATAAAAACTATATGCCACCAAATTCAACAATCTAGAAGAAATAGATAAATTCCTAGAACAATACCTTCCTAGACTGAGTCACGAAGAAGCAGAAAGCCTAAACAGACCTATAAGCAGGGAGGAAATTGAAAAAACTATTAAAAACCTCCCCAAAAATAAAAGTCCAGGGCCAGACGGCTATACCAGTGAATTCTATTAAACATTCAAAGAAGACTTGGTTCCTATTCTACTCAAAGTCTTCCAAAAAATTGAAGAAGAAGCAATATTTCCAAACACATTTTATGAGGCCAACATACCGAAACCTGGCAAGGACGGCACAATAAAGAAAACTACAGACCAATATCTCTAACACAGATGCTAAAATACTAAAAATACTAGCAAATCGAATACAACAACATATTCAAAAAATAATACATTGTGATCAAGTAGGATTCATCCCAGAATCTCAAGGATGGTTCAACATATGTAAAACAGTTAACGTAATACACCATATCAACAAAACAAAGAACAAAAACCATATGATCTTATCAAAAGATGCAGAAAAGGCATTCGATAAAATACAACACAATTTTATATTTAAAACACTTAACAAAATGGGTATAGAAGGAAAATATCTCAACATAATAAAGGCCATTTATGATAAACTATCAGCTAACATCATATTAAATGGCATAAAACTGAGGAATTTTTCCCTTAAATCAGGAACAAGACAGGGTTGTCCACTCTCTCCACTCTTATTCAACGTAGTACTGGAAGTTCTAACCAGAGCAATCAGACAAGGAAAAGAAATAAAAGGCATTTAAATTTATATTAGCAAAGTAGAAGTAAAGGTTTCACTTTTTACAGATAATATGATCCTATACATCAAAAACCCCAAAGACTCCACAAAAAGATTACTAGAAACAATAAACCAATACAGTAAGGTCGCAGGATAAAAATTAATATATAAAAGTCCATTGCCTTCCCATATGCCAATAATAAAACATCAGAAAACGAATTCAAAAAAATAATCCCCTTCATGGTTGCAACAACAACAACAAAAAATACTTAGGAATAAACATAACAAAAAATGTAAAGGACCTATATAATGAAAACTACAAAACATTGTTAAGGGAAATCAAAAAAGATACAATGAAATGGAAAAATATTCCTTGTTCTTGGATAGGAGGAACAAATATAGTCCAAATGACCATATTACCCAAAGCAATATACAAATTCAATGCAATTCCCATCAAAATTCCAATGGCATTTTTTAAAGAAATGAAGCAAAAAATCATCAGATTTATATGGAACTATAAAAAACCCCGAATAGCCAAAGCAATCCTAAGGAAAAAGAACAAAGCTGGGGGCATTACAATACCTGACTTCAAACTATATTATAGAGCCATGACAATCAAAACAGCATGGTATTGGCAGAAAAATAGACACTCAGACCAATGGAACAGAATAGAAAGTCCAGAAATAAAACCACATATATATAGTCAAATAATTTTCGATAAAGGGGCCAACAACACACAATGGAGTAAAGAAAGCCTCTTCAACAATGGTGCTGGGAAAATTGGAAAGCCACATGCAAAAGAATGAAACTCGACTACAGTTTTTCCCCTTGTACGAAAATTAATTCAAAATGGATCAAAGACCTAAATATAAGACCTGAAACAATAAAGTACATAGAAGAAAACATAGGTACTAAACTCATGGACCTTGGTTATAAAGAGCATTTTATGAATTTGACTCCAAAGGCAAGGGAAGTGAAGGCAAAGATAAATGAATGGGACCACATCAGACTAAGAAGTTTTTGTACAGCAAGAGAAACTGACAACAAAACAGACAGACTGCCATCTAAATGGGAGATGATATTTTCAAACAACAGCTCAGATAAGGGCCTAATACCCAAAATATACAAAGAACTCATAAAACTCAACAACAAACAAACAAACAATCCAATAAAAAAATGGGAAGAGGACATGAACAGACACTTCTCCCAGGAAGAAATTCAAATAGCCAAGAGATACATGAAAAGATGCTCATCTTCATTAGTTATTAGAGAAATGCAAATCAAAACTACAATGAGATACCACCTCACCCCTGTTAGATTAGCTATTATCAACAAGACAGGTAATAACAAGTGTTGGAGAGGCTGTGGAGAAAAAGGAACCCTCATACACTGTTGGTGGGAATGTAAAGTAGTACAACCATTATGGAAGAAAGTGTGGTGGTACCTCAAAAAACTGAAAATAAAACTACCATATGACCCAGCAATTCCTCTACTAGGTATATACCCCCAAAACTAAAAAACATTGGTACGTAAAGACACATGCAGCCCCATGTTCACTGCAACATTGTTCACAGTGGCCAAGACATGGAAACAACCAAAAAGCCCTTCAATAGATGACTGAATAAAGACGATGTGGTACACACACACACACACACACACACACACACACACACACACACATATATATAATACTATGGAATACTACTCAGCTATAAGAAGTGATGACATAAGATCATTTAGAACAACATGAATGGACCTTGATAACATTATACTCAGTGAAATAAGTAAATCAGAAAAAACTAAGAACTATATGATTCCATACGTAGGTGGGACATAAAAATGAGACTAAGAGACATGGACAAGAGTGTGGTGGTTACAGGGGTGGGGTTGGGGGGTGGACAGGGAGGGTGTGGGGGGAGGTTGGGGCACAAAGAAAACCAGATAGAAGGTGACGGAAGACAATTTGACTTTGGGAGATGGGTATGCAACATAATTAAATGTCAAAATAACCTGGAGATGTTTTCTCTGAATATATGTACCCTGATTTATTAATGTCACCCCATTAAAATTAAAAAAATTTAAAAGTTCTCATCTCTTTTTCTAACTTTATATAGTGACAGATAGTAGCTGGACTTATTGTAGTAATTAATTTTGCAATATATACAAATGTCTAATCATTATTTTATACACCTAAAATTAATATATTGTGTTTCAATTATACTTCAATGAAAAAAAGTTTTATGTGTAAAGCAAAAATATTTGTTGGAAAACACAAAAACAAGTTTTAGTTTTAGGCTTTTGGCAGCCATGAGCACTTAAAAGTGATTTTATTAATTATAGAAATTATCATAACCTTGTTCATTCTTCTACATTTCTGGTCTTTGAATACATAAGTAAATGACTATTTATATAACAGATGATTGTTCCTGGTGTCTTCTTGATATAACAGGGACTTTTAAACTTTTTAACAGCAGAATTCTTTTATTAAATAAAATCTTATTCAAAAATTTAATTTTTAAATGAGATAAAAATGAAGTTACTCTTCTTGGAGTAGCACTGGGGAGTAAAAAAAAATGTTCTCTAGCTTCCCTACTCCCACTGTGAGGTAGTCATATAAGACAGGAATAAATAAGACTGTGATATTTACAAAACAGCTCTTTCTTTCTCTTTCTTTCTTTCTCTCTCTCTCTCTCTCTCTCTCTCTCTCTCTCTCTCTTTCCCTTCCTCCCTCCCTCCCTCCCCCTTCCTTCCTTCCTTCCTTCCTTCCTTCCTTCCTTCCTTCCTTCCTTCCTTCCTTCCTTCCTTCCTTCCTCCCTCCCTCCCTCCCTCCCTCCCTCCCTCCCTCCTTCCTTCCTTCCTTCCTTCCTTCCTTCCTTTCTTTCTTTCTTTCTTTCAAATGAGGAGGGGAGATAGTGAGACAGACTACTGCATGCGCCTGGACCAGGATTCATCCGGCAACCCTCATCTGGGGCCAATGCTCTAATCAACCAAGCTATCCTCAGCACCTGAAGCTAACGCTTAGACCAATCAAGTCACTCACTGGCTGTAAGAGTGGGAGAGAGAGAGAAAAGAGGAGGGAGAAAAAGAGAAGCAAATGGTCGCTTCTCATGTGTGCCCTGATCAGGGATTGAACCCTGGCGTCCACACACGGGCCGATGCGCTATCCACTGCGAGCAACCGGCCAGGGTCCTAAACAGCTGTTTCTAATAAATGATAAACGCACTATACTTTCTTGCTTGCTTAGTATTGAAATATTAAGCAATTTAAATTCATTTCAATATTGCTAAAAATCATTGTTACACACCTGATGCTTTTTGTTATCAGTGCCATTAAAAGAAGGAACAATGTGGTTATAAAAGCTGTATTATTTTAATAACCATAGAATTCTTGTTTTTCTTAACCTGCTTTGAGAGAAACACTAAGCATATTTTAAACAATTGGAGGAATTCACTTGCAAATAAATATGGATCAGAAAATATAAGTACATGAATCAATATATTATTTAAAACAGATTACTTCATAAACAAAACATAATAATGCTCCAAAATAATGAACATCTCTAACTATATAGGATATTAAGTATCTATATCAACATATATATATATATGTATGTATATGTGTGTGTGTGTGTTGTGTGTGTGTGTTAAAAACTCCTTACTAGTGCCTGACCTGTGGTGGTGCAGTGGATAAAGCGTCGACCTAGAAATGCTGAGGTCGCCGGTTCGAAACCCTGGGCTTGCCTGGTCAAGGCACATATGGGAGTTGATGCTTCCAGCTCCTCCCTCCTTTTCTCTCTCTGTCTCTCTCTCCTCTCTCTCCCTCTCTGTCTCTCTCTCCTCTCTAAAAATGAATAAATAAAATAAAATAAAATAAAAAAACAAAAAAAAAACCAGTGTTTAAAACTCCTTACTAGAACGTTTTATTTCCCCTCCAAAATGATTATGTAATTAAAACAAAGGCAAAAACAGTTAGGGTATACATAAGTATAGCCATAATAATTTATAATATATGGTATGTTATTTAATTAAAATTTTTAAATTAAGTCATAAACCACCAGAAGGAATTAAAATAAAAAGATGTATCAAAACAATCACTTTATCATGATAAAATAAGATATAATCTACAATGTATATAATCTACATAGCACATTTTTTCAACTGAGTGCATAATTTCTGTTCGAAGTCATCAGAAATAAGATGGAGGAGACTAGAAACATGAAGCTGTAACCTTAGTTGGCCCCTTACATTCTGAAAGGGTATTTTTCCAAGTGGTGTCAAGCAAACATTGAGAACAAAAGGATATCCAAAAGAATAAGCTGAATTCAGATGCTATCAAAGTATGCCCTAAGCCAAAGTTCTGGGAAACTAAGACAGCTATTTCTTCGTAAATTCTAAGCTAACATAGAATCTTAAGAACAAACGCAGTATATCCAAACTTCAAACCAGTATAACATGGAAGGATGTACTCTTTCAATTCTCTGTGCATAAAGCAACTTCAAAAGGAAAAGGGAAGGTCCTTTTGTTCTAGGTAAAAGGCCTTACCCACAGACATAGTGAATTTATCAGTCTTCATACACAGTCGTTCTTTACAGAAAGAAAAAAAAAATGGCATTTTTTGGCACAGAAAATTGCAAAACTTTTACTCAAGTTTAAATGCTCTTCTCTCTTAACAGCCTAAAGGTAAGTTAACATACACTTCATCATTCTTGATTTTCCTCTACTATTTCATAACCTGAAGTCCATCTTCAAAGAAAAGTATCTATTTCCATCTTTGGTTTAGAGCAAGGGCTTTGGGCACACAGATAAGGGCTCCAACCTTGTCCCCAAACAACATGATCTTGGGCTCATTAGTTATCCTCTTCAGAACTGAGTTGCCTTATCTGTAGTATGGGGAAACTATTTCTCTTATAAGACTGATAATGTCAATTAAAATAAATAATAGAGGAATAAATATTGATGTAATGTGTCTCTACAATCTCTGGCAATTAGATATCCCTGATATCATTTAGATGATGGGATTACTAATTTAAACTATTCTGAATCACTTCCCAGCTTTCTTTTTAATGCACATATACTGTATCAACACCACAATTCACACATCCATTCTTCACAATTAATTACCTATGTATTAACTCTTAATTCAACTTGAACAAAAGTTTCCTTGTCCATGCATGGTTTAGACTGAGTCACTTAATTGTTCAATGAGCCTGACTAGTAGAAAATGATGTGCCTTGACCACCCACTTTGTTGGATTTAATGTCTTGGGTGTGGGAGATTTCATTTTAAAGAAACCATTTAGCTCTCTCTTGGGTATTCGGTTTGGCATAAATCATGAATTTTCAAGCAAAAGTTTCCTCCAACATTATTATAAGAATTATATGACTCTTTATGTTTATTGTTCAGCTGCCCACCTTACTCTTTCCGCATTGCTTTCTATTTAATATCCACTTTTTATTGACAAATAAAAAACATTTACAGCATATAAGGGGAGTTTTAGACATCTAAAATACAATAGAACTGGAACTACTTTAAATGGTAATTACAATATTTATGAAATCAGTGACAATTGTATTGAAAATTCCAAGGTATTGAAACCATATAATTATTAAGACTTTTACTTCCCCTGCAGGTATAAATACATGAGTCTAATAAACTTTCTTACTATGAAAAAACACACTTATATTATATTAAAATATTTAAAACTATTTAATGAGGTTCGTTTCCTTCCAAAAGTAAACTGAGGTTGTGTCTGAACCAGCTTGAGGCAAGGGAAGTTTCAAACATAATGTTTTTGAAACTAGCCATTATTTCCCATGTTGAAAAAAAATTGCAATTTTATTTCCTAACAGCAAATGAAACTGTCAGGAAAATTTAGGTGTAATAAAATTGGGTGGTTAAACCAACATGCTAGACTTGAAATAAAACTGAATTAAAGGAATTAAAATTAATTCTTATGTCAGTCAACTCTTTAAGAATAATACTATTCAAAACTTACTGTTTTTACAAACAGAACTTCCTTGTTTTTGATAAAGTGCAAAGTTAACTATCTCTTTAATGACCACTGATGCTGTTGTAGTTCAAATTGTGCATCGAACAATATTTTGCATAAAAATGTGTTGCTTCTGGCAAATTTTCTGCCTACATAAAAAGTTGTCAAGCTGGGTGACTTTAGTGGTACAGAGTTTTAAAATGGTGGATTCAGTCCAAGGTTAGCTAATAACGGCTGACATGCCCTGGAATCTTGAGGCCTAAATCAACATTGTTTTCACAGCTGTAATTAAGCCACCTAATCAGAAGCACATTTTGACGGGACAGTTTCTGGAAGCCAGACATTACAATTTCTTATGCCTGGAGCGCAGTGGCTCATGAGAGGTCCTCGTTTAATTTCAGGTTAAAAAGAAGGGAGGGGGGGCAGTAAAATAAAAAAGACTACTTTTTTTAAGCAACACACAACTGTTGAAATGAAGCAGACCTATGTGTTCATGCCTTGACCAGCCTCACATCCCACCCTCTGCTAGCTCTCTGCCGAGTCCCCCAACTCTCAAGTGGCAGCTGCACACAGCGAGATGAAGGGGCCGTGCCAAGATCAACAGATGAGCTGGTCTAAACGGGCTCTCTGTGTGTTCTGATTGTAAATTGTGCTGGTGATGATTAGAGAACTCTAACACAGGATGTCGACTCTTAAAACTGTCCAGAGAAAATAACTTCTTTAGGTTCAGGAAAACTTTTTTAAACTTTTTTTTGTGGCTTGGTGCATAGTGTTGTGTCTATAACTTTCATATGATTCAAATGAATTCACCCAAATTAAGCAACTCTGTTATTAAAAAAGGAAAAAAGGAGGCCATGGCTTGGCTCACAGCAGGGACCTTCAACTCTGGTTGTTTATATAACACTGCTGGAGAGTGTGGTTCTCCACCAGCCCAACAAGTCATGTGCTTCAGCCACCTGCCAACACAAGAGTCTTAAAATGATGAAAATCTAGGCTGAGATAGTCACATTTTATCAAGTAACTGTGTTGATGTCTTTAAAACAGCTAAATTGCCAGGTGAAGTTATTCTCTGCAATGTTGTTGCGTTCTGTAACATTTAAACTTTCAACCCCAGAGGCCATTGTAAAACTATCAATATGAAGGCACTAGAGTCTGATTACATTTAGTTCTGCATTTTAATTACATATGGATTCTATTAACTAAACCTTTTGCCTTATAGGCAACATTTTAATCAAATTACTATAATTTTCAAATATGTTACAATAGTTTGACGAGTTAAAAGTTCACATTCCTAACATATTAAATATCAAAAAAACAGCATAAAAAATACTCCTTACAAGTACACTAATACATTTTCAGATTACTTTGGGGACTTTTGACTGACTAGTTACAAGTATTGTGAAATTAAAATTTAACTTCTATACATTTGGATATAGATTATTGGTGTTGAATATTACTAAATTCAAAATATAATTATGCTATTCTAAACTTCGAAACACATACTCATCTTGTGGTAAATTGAAACAAGAACAAAACAAAGCATGGTTGGAAATGAAGTACTCAAAATCAGTATTGCTAAGTTCAATCAAAAATTTTAAAGCTGAGAGGGAATCTAGATTTCATCTATTTTAAACCCTTCGTTTTAGAGCCAAGAAAAACCAAGTCCAAGGAGATTGTGTGATTTATTTCCTAAAGCTTTGTGGTGACCTGATAACAAAGGTTGTTCAAGAATTCAAGTTCTCTCTGATTCTTTGTCATGCTACTTTCCAATACAATATATAGCCATTCTATATAAGCAACAATATAGCTGCCAATACCTTACAACTCAAGAACTAACAGAAATATTATTATTTTAATGTGGTAAAACACACAACATAAAATTCACCATCTTTTTTTTTTTATTGAGAGGAGGAGAGATAGACTCCCGCATGAGCCCTGACAGGGATCCACCTAGCCACCCCCGTCTGGGTCTGATGCTCGGACTAACCAAGCTATCCTCAGTGCCTGGGGAAACACTTGAATCAATTATGCCATTGGCTGCAGGAGGGTAAGAGGGAGAGAAAAGGGAGAGGGACAGGGAGAGAAGCAGATGGTCACTTCTCATTTGTGCCCTGACCAGGAATCGAATCTGGGATATTTGCACACCGTGCCAATGCTTTACCCACTTAGCCAGCCAGCCAGGACCAATACTTACCATCTTAAAAAATTAAGGTATACAATTCAGTGGCATCAGCTATAGTCATAATGTTGTGCAACCATCACAACTATCTTAGCTCTAGAACTTCTCCATCACCCTAAAAGAAAATGCCATACCCATTAAACAATCATTCTTCATTCTCTCCTCTCACCCCAACCCCATCAACAACTAACCTGCTTTCTGACTCTATAGAGACAGAATATACCTAATCTGTATATTTCATATAAATGGAATCATGCAATATGTGGTCTTCGGAGTCTGGCTTCTTTCATTTAACATAATGTTTTCAAATTATATCCATGTTTAACAGATATCAGTACCACTTCATTCCTATATCAATATCAATAATATTGCATTGTCTGGATATACCACATTTGTTTATCCATTTATCACAGATGAACATTTGGGTTGTTTTATTCTTCTGGCTATTGTGAATAGTGCTGCTATAAACATTTGCTATTTTTCTCTTTTTTTTATGGCATTCTTAGTAGACGTGAAATGGTTATCTTACTGTGATTTTGACTTGTATTTCCCTACTGACTGATGATGTTGAGCATCTCCGGATATGTTTGAAGGCCATTTGCATACCTTATTTTGAGAACTGTCTATTTAAGTTCTTTGGCCATTTTAAAAATTAGGTTCTTTGTCTTTTTGTTGTTGTAATGTTAGTGTTCTTTACATATTCCACTCTAATCAAATATTGTAGTATAAATATTTTCTCTCATTTTCTATAGTGTGTTCTTTAATGCACAAAAGTTTTTAATTTTGATAAAGTCCAACTTATCCATTTTTTCCTTTTGTCACTCATGCTTTTACTAACTTACCTTAAAATCCACTGCATAAGAGCCAAGCTCATTAAGATTTATTTCCATGTCTTATATTAAGAATTTTAGGTCATATAGTTAGGTCTTTGATCTATTTAGAGTTAATTTTTATATATGGTATGAGGTTAAGGTTCAAGGAAATACATTTTTTAAAGTAAGCTTTCTACTGATTTATGTAAATTAGACCTCTATTTATGAAATAACTGTCACATACCCTTACTTTTGGCAAGGCCTGAGCATAGCTTATTTGATTTTAGTATATTTCATTGTTATCAGCAAACATTTAATGAGTACCCACCATTTGATTAAAACTTATTACATTGGTCATTTTATGTCTATGTGGGTAAACAAATAGAGGACAGGGATCCTAAAAAATCTGACAAATTTTGGCCCTGGCCGGTTGGCTCAGTGGTAGAGCATCGGCCTGGCGTGCGGGGGACCCGGGTTCGATTCCCAGCCAGGGCACATAGGAGAAGCGCCCATTTGCTTCTCCACCCCCCCCCCTTCCTCTCTGTCTCTCTCTTCCCCTCCCGCAGCCAAGGCTCCATTGGAGCAAAGATGGCCCAGGCGCTGGGGATGGCTCCTTGGCCTCTGCCCCAGGTGCTAGGGTGGCTCTGGTTGCGGCAGAGCGACGCCCCGGAGGGGCAGAGCATCGCTCCCTGGTGGGCAGAGCGTCGCCCCTGGTGGGCGTGCCAGGTGGATCCCAGTTGGGCACATGCGGGAGTCTGTCTGACTGTCTCTCCCTGTTTCCAGCTTCAGAAAAATACAAAAAAAAAAAAAATCTGACAAATTTTAAAATTATTTAAGTGGTATGCTGAAAAAAATTATTGTCATAAATAATTTTTGGTTTTTTAAGTGAGAGGAGAGGAGATAATGAGACAGACTCCCACATGCCCCCTGACTGGGATCCACCTGGCTAGCCCTATCTGAGGCCAATACTCAAATCAACCAAACTATCCTCAGTGCCTTAGGCTGATGCTCGGATCAACCAAGCTATTCTCAGCACCTGGAGCCAATGCTCAGACCAATCAAGAAACTGGATGCAGGAGGGGAAGAGGGAGAGAAGGGGGAGGAGGGAAAAGAAGCAGATTGTCACTTCTTGTGTGTGCACTAACTAGGGATCAAATCTAGGATGTCTACATACCAGGCAGAAGCTCTGTACACTGAGCAAACCAGCCAACACCATAAATAATTTTTGATTTGGGGATTTGAGGTGGTTTTGTTTGTTTGTTTGTTTGTTTGTTTAAGGAGGAGTAGTGAAGAGAAGAAAAATATTCAATTTATATGATTTTAAAGTTTTACTTAAAATTTATATTGAGCCCTGGCCAGTTAGCTCAGCAGTAGAGCATCAGCCCGGCGTGTGGAAGTTGTGGGTTTGATTCCTGGCCCGGGCACACAGGAGAAGTGTCATCGGCTTCTCTACCCTTCCCCTTCTCCTTTCTCTCTATCTCTCTCTTCCCCTCCTGCAACCAAGGCTCCATTGGAACAAAATTGGCCCGGGTGCTGAGGATGGCTCTGTGGCCTCTGCCTCAGGTGCTAGAATGGCTCTGGATGCAATAGAGCAACAGCACAGATGTGCAGAGCATTGCCCCCTAGTGGGCATGCCGGTGGATCCCAGTCTGGTGCATGCGGGAGTCTGTCTCTCTGCCTCCCCACTTCTCACTTCAGAAAAATACAAATAAAATAAAATAAAATTCATATTGATATAATAATATATTAATTATTACATTCATTTTCATTGAGTGTTTGCTAGAGATATAAATGAATTATCATTTGAAGGGAATTAATTTAAGAAAATTTTGATTGGGAAAAATTGGGGGGAACTATGATTTATACAACATATATATTTCATAATAAGTATTTTTGAGCAAACATTATTGAAGGAATGTTCTTCCAATGAATTTCAATTCAAATCAACCAGTATCTATTGAAGTCAGATCACTATAATAGATTTTTAAGTGAATCATAATATAATATGATAATATGGTAATATGTACATAACTGATTGATTATATAAGTCAGACTGCTACATAGTGTTTAGATAGGGAAGTACAGTGATAAGTGAGCATAACAAAGGGAACCCTTCTTCCTATCAACTGGGAGATAAACTTAAAACCAGCTGAAGTCAGGACATATCTGCCAATGATAAAGAAATTTTACTTTTTCATTTCCTGACTAGGTGGTGGAACAGTGGATAGAGTGGTAGCTTGGGACACTGAGGACTCAGGTTCAAAACCTCAGGATCCTGGCTTGAGCAAGGGGTCACAGGCTTGGCTGGAGCCCCCTGGTCAAGGCACACATGAGAAAGCAATCAATGAACAACTAAGGTGCTGCAACTCTGAGTTGATGCTTCTCATCCCTCTCCCTTCTTTTCTGGCTCACTCTAAAAAAAAAAAAAAAAAAAAAAATTACTTCATCACAAAGAAAGTGTAATGCCAAAATATTAAGTCAAGCTATGGCCTGACCATAACTGTATGCTAGAAAGATAACTCTGACATTAATGTGGAAGACAGGATGGAAGGGGGAAATCTAGATATGGGGAAATTTGCTGGAAAACCATGGCAATAGCCCAAGAAAAACTTAATGTGACCACAAGCATAGAAAGGAGAAAATGAATCAAATAGAATCAAAGAGATCTGTAGTGGTAGAAACAATAAGACTTAGCAATTGTTTAAATCAGGGGTAGTCAACCTTTTTAAACCTACCGCTCACTTTTGTATCTCTGTTAGTAGTAAAATTTTCTAACTGCCCACTGGTTCCACAATAATGGTGATTTATAAAGTAGGGAAGTAGCCCTGGCCGGTTGGCTCGGTGGTAGAGAGTCGGCCTGGCGTGCAGGAGTCCCAAGTTTGATTCCCAGCCAGGGCACAAAGAGAAGCGCCCATCTGCTTCTCCACCCCTCCCCCTCCCCTTCCTCTCTGTTTCTCTCTTCCTCTCCGACAGCCTTGGACAGCCAAGGCTCCGTTGGAGCAAAGATGGCCCGGGCACTGGGGATGGCTCTATGGCCTCTGCCTCAGGTGCTAGAATGACTCTGGTTGCAACAGAGCAATGCCCCGAATGGGCAGAGCATCACCCCCTGGTGGGTATGCGGAAGTCTGTCTGACTGCCTCCCTATTTCCAACCTCAGAAAAATACAAAAAAAAAAAGTAGGGAAGTAACTTTACTTTATAAAATTTATAAAGCAGAGTTACAGCAAGTTAAAGCATATAATAATAATTACTTACCAAGTACTTTATGTCGGATTTTCGCTAAGTTTGGCAGAATAAATCTTTATAAAACAACTTATTATAGTTAAATCTATCTTTTTATTTATACTTTGGTTGCTCCGCTACTGCCCACCATGAAAGCTGGAATGCCCACTAGTGGGCAGTAGGGACCAGGTTGATTACTACTGCTTTAAATGTTGGTGGCAGAGGGAAAGTGAAACAAGTGTGAAGGGGTCTTCTTGGGCTGCAAGGTGGATAGTTATGCCAGAGACAAGAAATACATGGAAAGGAGAATTTGGAGAAATGGGGAGTGGTACTGTTGGATAGCGTTCAGTTTGGGGCCTCAGTGGGTCCAAGGTAGCTGTAGAAAACTGAAGTGGAGATTTCTGAAAATCCAGCAGGCAAAGTCTTCAAAAACTGAATTTAGAGAGAAGGATCAAATAGCCGGAGGGATACTCAGAAGCATGTGGAGCTGCTGCTACTCCATGTGTATGGAACAACTGGTAAGAAAGATTGACTTGAGGGGTGAACACATGATGAGGTGTGCAGAGATGTGTTGTAGAGCTGGGCACCTGAAACCTGTGTAAATATGCTATCCACTGTCACCCTAATAACTTCAATAAAGAAAAAAGGAAGCAACGTTAGCCTGCCAAATTTCCTTCTATATTTTCCACAAGTTAACTATATACTGATTACAATGATCAGACTTTGAAATTTTCATTCTTGCCATTCTTTGCTCCACCCTTGTAAATTGTAAATTTTATCATTGAAGAATAGAATATGTAAATACAGAGTGGGACAAAAGTAGATTTACAGTTGTTCATAGGGCAAATAATAAAACAATTAAATAATATTACAAGAATAAACTGTTTTGCATACTCACAATTGTAAATCTACTTTTGCCCCATCCTGTATATTATATTTATACATAAAATGCATTCATCTAATATAAAATGTTTGTATATTATATAAGTAATATATATAATTATATTACATTATGTTGCTATAAATTTAAAATTTATAGTATCATGTCCCTATAGTCACTCCTTAGACATCATTCATTCATCCCCTTAAACTATATCTTACAAAAACTAAAAGGCTAGAAGGGAGGTGTGAGGCCAATGGAATATACATTATTATGTCCAGGTCTCTGTTTATTATGAAAAAAAGCCTGAGTTACTGGGCTATGAGAAACTTCTAAAAGTTTGGATATATATGTCAACAATCAAGGAAATTTTTTGCATGCTAACTGGGCTGTACCATCTTTTGATATTTTATGTTTCCCTTATTTAACTCCAAAGACCAGAGCTGGAGGTCATGATAAAAATATTGGAGAATTTAGTCAGCATTTAATTAAGCAGCAAATGTCACTGAATTTTGAGAATTAAAAAAAAGTAAAATTTGCATTTGGGAAAAGTAAATATGAAAAGCAAAAAGAGTAGATATATGCAATGCAATTGTCAGAGACATCTCACTCAGAGAGTTTTTCACAAAGCTGAGCATCACAGTTCACAGGGCACACTGATTCAGTCCCCACTCCCCTCAGTCTCATCTCCAACAACTCTCCACCTAATTCCCTCTGCTCCAATCACAGACATATTTCCATTCCTTGAGCCTTCCTGGCTTTCTGTTGTCCAATTCCTACTTACTCTTCATTTTCTCAACTAAGAGTTCAATTTCTCAAGTGTACAATACCAAGCCTGAGATAGGTCCCCCAGTTATATGCTCTCTCAGCATTCCATGAATCCACTTGAATATCACTTTAAATCATCTATATAATAGTTGTATTCTCACTATTCTCAAAGTGCCACGATGATAGAGATTTGCCTTAATCAACATTGCAGTCTCATAGGAAAGGCTCACAGACACAAAAATCACAGGCCTTGGGTTCAATCTAATTGGTTTCTAATTAAAAACTTGGAAGCAAGACTTGATAATGTACACATTACACCACTAAACTGCAGCCTCACTCAATGAATTAAATCATGGCTTATGGCTCACTTAAAAATGTTATTTTCCTCAAAGGACTAAAAACCTCAATGATAAACACCAGGAATCAACAGAGATGAAGTATTTGAAAGTTTATGAAGGCAACTTACCTTAAATTCTATCAGTTTCATTTTTTTTTTTTTTTTTTTTGTATTTTTCTGAAGCTGGAAACGGGGAGAGACAGACAGACTCCCGCATGCGCCCGACCGGGATCCACCCAGCACGCCCACCAGGGCAACACTCTGCCCACCAGGGGGCGATGCTCTGCCCCTCCAGGGCGTCGCTCTGCCATGACCAGAGCCACCCTAGCGCCTGGGGCAGAGGCCAAGGAGCCATCCCCAGCGCCCGGGCCATCTTTGCTTCAATGGAGCCTTGGCTGCGGGAGGGGAAGAGAGAGACAGAGAGGAAGGAGGGGGGGTGGAGAAGCAAATGGGCGCTTCTCCTATGTGCCCTGGCTGGGAATTGAACCCGGGTCCCCCGCACGCCAGACCGACACTCTACCGCTGAGCCAACCGGCCAGGGCCCAATTTCTTTATCCACACAATAATAATGCTAACAGACAATCCTTCCTCACTCAAGAAAATGTAATAAAAATAAGTGTGACAAAATATTACTGGAGAACTTAAAAGAAAGGAGACTCCTATTTTTTTATTTGTAAGTACATTGAACCAAAATAGCTAACCCTTTCACCTTTAATAACAATGCGATCCCACTGACAACTATCAAATCTGACATACCTCCCTTGCAAAGATGCTGACAAAAATACTTCTCTGATTTGTAATTTATTACTTTCTCATAAATAAAAGTACTACAGAATTAAAAACATACTGCTTAAACATGTAGTGGTAATGAGGCAAAGCAATACTGCAGCTTGCAGCATCATAACTCACTGCAAAGTATTTGGGTTTGGCATTCTGTGTTTCACAGATTGAAATATCATGTTTCTCCACGGCTGTGGATGTGCTGGCATCCAAACACCCACAAGTAATTGGTTCTGACTGCTATACTGTTCTCTACTGGGCTGTACGGGACTCAAAAGCCCTTTCTGGTTACTGTTGCTCAAGATAAAGCTCTAGAGTGGCCCTAAGTTAATGGGTCAAAGATCAACATACTGAAAATGTTTATGTGCTGGCAAGTATACAACTGATGAGAACTCTTAGATGAACTCCAGCAGTATTATTATATGTTGCTGAACAAACAACTGAAAATGTCACCTGAAAAGGGATATAGTTTTTAAAGATGACTATTCATGTCTACAATACGATCAATCTCTTTTTATATATTACAACACCATGATGTATTAAGTTTTTGATTAATAATAAATATTTATTTTTAATTTTCATCCAGTGAAATGGCTGGAAAAGGTAGTAATGAACATATACTGACTGTTCTCAGCTCATTAAATAAGTGATAACAACAACTAACATTACTGCTGTATTTAGTATGTGCTAAAAGCAATGATTTAATAGTTGTTTTAGCTCTTTTTCTTACTCATAAAAAGATTTCTTCATAGTTACATATATCTCTTAGCCTAGCTGTAGTAAATATATCAGAAATATTTTTAACAATTTGATTTTTTAAGACTTTATTTACCATATTTCCCCATGTATAAGACACACCCTTTTTCTATAAATTTGGGGTCTAAAAACTGAGTGCATCTTATACAGTGGTTGTAGTTTTCTTACCTGCATTTCCTGCTTTTTCGTGCTTCTTTTTGTGCTCATTGTTGAAGACAGTGATTCATCATCAGACACAGATGAGGACAAGCTAATGGATGGGAGTTTTGACAGTGATGAGGAGTTATATGAATTTTATGATGAATAAAACTTGAGTTCAATAACTTTATGTAATTAATTTTTTTCCAAATTTCAGGCCCCCAAATTAAGGTGCATCTTATACATGGGGAAATATGGCACTCATTTGAGAGAGAGAGAGAGAGAGAGAGAGAGAGAAGGGGTGGAGGAGCAGGAAGCATCAACTCTCATATGTGCCTTGACTGGGCAAACCCAGGGTTTCAAACCAGTGACCTCAGTGTTCCAAGTCGACGCTTTATGCACTGCACCAAACAGGTCAGGCCAGAACATTTTATACGGGTAGGGAAGAGAGCTATTATTTATTGAGCTTCTACTACTGTTACAGACACTGTGTCTTTGCTTAGTCCTCAATAGCAATTCTACCATATCCAGGGGTCCCCAAACTATGGCCCGCGGGCCGCATGCGGCCCCCTGAGGCCATTTATCCGGCCCCCGCCGCACTTCCGGAAGGGGTATCTCTTTCATTGGTGGTCAGTGAGAGGAGCATAGTTCCCATTGAAATACTGGTCAGTTTGTTGATTTAAATTTACTTGTTCTTTATTTTAAATATTGTATTTGTTCCCATTTTGTTTTTTTACTTTAAAATAAGATATGTGCAGTGTGCATAGGGATTTGTTCATAGTTTTTTTTATAGTCCCGCACTGCAACGGTCTGAGGGACAGTGAAATGGCCCCCTGTGTAAAAAGTTTGGGGACCCCTGATATAGGCAATTCCAACCACATTGTACAAACACAAATACTGATGTTTAGCGTGCTGTATGGATATTAAGTAACAGTGAGAGAAAGCATGCCCAGGCAGCTCTAATGCTAAAGCCCAACATAAGGGGAAGAAGACAACGGAAGGCGGGGTGGGTATTGGAGCTAGTTCATCTAAGCAGCCACTAAAAAAGTTTTGACAGTGACCAAAATAGCAATACTAGAGAGACCAAACAAGAACATCAAGAGAAAAATAGTCAGAGGCAGAATTAAATCATATAATGGAGCAAAAAGCAGGAACTGGATGTTACAAGAATAGATTGGCAACATAAGCAGGTAGGGTTTGGAGTGACTGTTGCAAGCAGTCTCGGCTCCAGTGGGTACAGGCTGTTCTGGTGTGTTGGATGTCTTTAACTGAGAGGGAGAATGGAGTTTAAGTAACAATGCATTTTCTTATTATACAAAATAACTTAATAATTTAATTAATTAAACCTATGTACTATTCATAAGTCCTCTTCCTCAAAACAAAATAAAACACGTTTTGATTTTTCTTCTCCCTTAACAAAATGTCAAATTGCTATATGTTTTTCAAAAACTCCCATAAACATTTCATATTTTCAGTACTTTCTTCTGACCATGTTACACAAATAAACTCCTCCCTCAGTTATACTCCCAAAGACTTTATACGTGCCTATTTTTATGATTTCTTATGTGACTATTTCCCTTGCTAGAAGAGGAATCCACAAGGTGTGTCTTATCACCTTCAAACCCATAGAACAAATAAAATGTAAACAAAAATCCAAAAATGTAACAATTATATTAAATGTAAATGGTCTAATAACCCAATTAAAAGCCTGAGAATGTCAAATATGTAAATAAAACAAAACCAAAGTATACCTTTCTATAAGACCCACTATAAATATAAAACATAGGTTAAAGAGAAGACTGGAAAAATATGTATTATACAAACACTAGTCAAAAGAAAGCTGGAGTGTGACACAATAACTAAAATTATTAAAATGGACAGTATAGTGATCAGGGCCAAAACCATATTCCTGGAGGCCTATATTTAATAAGCCATTGAAACATGCTGAGTCATTCCCACCTTTACACAGAGCTCCTTGAATATTCTGAACACTCCATTCCTATGTCATATACTTAACAGCCAATTCCTTGAAATAGTTGGTTAAATTCAGTGGAGGTTTTTTTGGTCAACTTCTACTAATTTACTCAACTCTTATTAAAAAAAGTTATGGAGTAATGGTGGTGTGAGAGATACTCCTGATCTCTCCCCTTGAAATTTCAACAAAATGAACAACTATAATGCAGTGAAGAAACCCCAGCTGGGCTCGCAGGCATGCCTACAAGATCCACACACCAAATGGACTAAAGGTGGGACAGGTTGAAAAGGGGGGGCGAAAGATAGAATAAAATCATGGTAGGCTTTGGAGAGGAGAGGAGACAAATCTGGAGTGACTGAGGTTTTTTTCTCTGCTGGACTATGGGGAGGAGGGTAGCTCAGACTCTATGGATTTTGTCTGAGAGGTAAATAGAGGAAAACTTGGAGTGATTGGGTCTTCTTCTACCAGGAGAAATGGTGACATAGAGGAGCAGAAGAGGAGGTAAACCAGAGCAGCCAGAGCGCAGGGTCACGGCCAGTGCTCCCACAGTCTGCCTGCAGCTCACACTTGAAAGAGACAGAAAAAGCAAAGAAGTGTGGCCCCTCAGCCTCGCAGATCCCACCTTCCTCATCTCGCAGTATGGAGAGTGGCAGAGACAAACCCCACAGATAGCACTCCAGAGCTGTTCTCTTCCCTGAAGACTAGAGGTGCTCAACGTCCGGTGGTGCTCAATGTCCGGTCCCCAGGTCTTTTAAGACGTGGTAAGGAGCACCCAGAAGCCTGAGATCAACATTGATAGGGCCATAAAGCCATAAAGCTGAAGCCAGAAGGCTAAAGCCGTAAAGCCCTCACAACACACCCCACCCACCAACGCAACTGCAGCCCCACCCTACATCAGCAACATCTCAGCAGAGGATATCCCAGGAACTTCACAGAGCTAAAAGTCATAATACAGGAACATCTACTGGAAGAAATCTCTCAAAACCAAAATTTATTTTTCCTTTTTTTCCCTTTTCTTTCTTTGTTTCTTCTTCTTCTATTTTTTTGTCAGAGACAGAAAGAGAGACAGAGAGAGGGACAGATAGGGACAGACAGGCAGGAAGGGAGAGAGATAAGAAGCATCAATTCTTTGTTGTGGCACCTTAGTTGTTCATTGGTTACTTTCTCATAAGTGCCTTGACCAGGGGGCTACTGCAGAACGAGTTACCCCTTGCTCAAGCCAGCAACCTTGAGCTTCAAATCAGAGACCTTTGGGCTCAAGCCACTGACTATGGGGTCAGGTCTATGATCCCATGCTCAAGCCAGTGACCCCACGCTCAAGCTAGTGAGCCCATGCTCAAGCCAGATGAGCCCACACTAAGCTGGTGACCTCAGGGTTTCGAACATGGGTCCTCTAGCCCCAGTTCAACACTCTACCCACTGTGCCACTGCCTGATCAGACATTTTTTTAATTTTCTTATATTTATTTTTTCTTTTAAATTTCATTTTCTTTAATTTTTGTATTTTTTATTCTTATTTTGTTGTGAGTATTTTTTGTTTACTTTCAAACTTTTTTTCTGTAGTTCTCCTTGTCATAATTATTAAAATTTTTATATTTATTATTGTACATTTTTAATTTTTCAGTTTTTTAGTTGTTTTTCTATTAGGATTCTTAACAATACTATTCTCAAATGCCATCAAGGAAGGAGAAATCAAATACCATGGCTACATAAGACAGAGATGTAGTTCAGAAAAAAAATGAAAAATCTCCAGAAAAAAATCTCAATTACATGGAAACCTTGGAGTTAAATGATAGAGAATTCAAAACTTACATTCTGAAAAAACGCAACAAGATGCAAGAAAACACCAATAGACAACTTAATGAGTTCAGAAAACAAATTAATGAACAAAAAAAATATCTCACCAAGGAGACTAAAACTGTAAAAACATAGAGGAAGAACTCAATATATGAACTGAAGACTGAGGTACCAAGTTCAGCTAACAGAACAAGCCAGATAGAGGAAAGAATCAGTGATATCGAAGACAGGCAACTAGAAATGCTACAGAGAAAAAAGGAGAGAGACTCACAAATTAAAAAACCTGAAAAAGCTCTACAAGAATTGTCTGACTCCATCAGAAAAAGCAATATAAGAATAATGGGTATTACCAGAAGAAGAAGAGAGGGAGAAGAAAATAGCCTATTCAAACAAATAATATATGAAAATTTCTGAAGCCTATGGAAAGAGCTAGAGCTTCGAATCCAAGAAGCAAACAGAAGGCTGAGTTAATATAATTCAAACAGACCTACTTCAAGGCACACTGTAATAAAATTGTCAAAAATCAATGACAAACAAGGAATCCTCAAGACAGGTAGGGAAAAGAGAACATAACATATAAAGGAAAGCCGATTAGGTTATCATTAGACTTCTCAGCAGAAACTCTTCAAGCCAGAAGAGCCTGGACCCAAACATTAAAGTATGGAAAGAGATGAATTACCAACCAAGAATACTACAGCCATCAAAGTTATCCTTAAAATATGAAGGAGAAATAAAAACTTTTACATACATACAGAAGCTGAGGGTATTTATCACCAGAAAACCTCCAATGCAGGAGGTTCTCAAGCAGGTTATTCAACCAGATACAAAGAACAAAACAAAATAAAACTATAAATAAAAGCTCCAACAAGGTCACAATAAAAGCAATGATAACCTGTGACAAAATAAAAGGGGAGAGGATAAAGATCTGCAGTAGCAAAGGAGCATGGAGTACATAAGCACTCAAAGGACAAAGAACTCTTGTGCATATGAACATTTTTCTCTTAATAACCTAATGATAACCACCCACGAAAAAGCCACTAGTGAAACATACAGCTTAAAAAAAAAAAACAAAAAAAAACAGGGGAAGAAGTATAAAATACCACCAAACAAAAATAATTGACAGAAACAAAAAAAGAGAAGAACTAAACAAGACACAGAGCTACCAGAACACAAAACATAAAATGGCTCTAGGAAATCCTCGTGTCAATAATTACCCTAAATGTAAATGAACTGAGCTTACCAATAAAGAAGCACAGAGAAGCAGATTGGATCAAAAAGCAAAACCCAACCATATGGTGGTTTCAAGAGACATGTCTAAGCTTCAAGGACAAAAGTAGATTCATAGTGAAAGGTTGGAAAATGATTCTCCAAGCAAATAACACCCAAAGAAAAACAGGTGTAGCAATACTCATATCTGACAATGCTGACTTCAAGACAACAAAGGTAACCAGAGACAAAGATGGGCACTTCATAATGGTAAAGGGGACATTGTATCAAGAAGACATAACACTTCTTAATATACCATGTATTTTGCTCCGTAAGATGTACTTTTTCCTCCTAAAAGTGGAAGGGAAAATGCCTGTGTGTTTTATGGAGCGAAAAATACAGTAGTTTATTAAATATTTTAACACATCATTTGGTTCAGAATTTTTTTTTTCTTATTTTCTTCCTTAAAACCCTAGGGGTATCTTATGGTCAGATATATCTTATGGAGTAAAAAATACGATACATGCACTGAACCAGGGATCACCAAAATATATAAGACATCTATCAACTGATCTAAAAATAGAAGCAGACAAAAATAAGATCATACTTGGAGATTTCAACACACCATTGACAGCTTTAAATAGATCATTCAAACAGAGAATCAATAAAGAAATATCAGCCTTAAATAACACTCAGGATCAAATGGACATAATAGACATTTATAGGACATTTTATCCCAAATGTCAGATTATACATTCTTGTCATGTGCATGAACCATTCTGAAGGCTAGATCATATACTGAGCCATAAAACTAATATCAACAAATTCAGGAAGATTGAAAGTATACCAAGTATATTTTCTGATCATAAGGCTTTTGAAATTAGAATTCAACAGTATAAAGGAAGTAAAGAAACCCACCAAAAATGTGGAAATTAAACAACATAGTTCTAAAAAATGACTGGGGCAAAAAAGAAATAAAAGCACAGACAAAAGAAATATATAGACAAATGAAAATGACAAAACGACATATCAAAATTTTGGGTATGCAGCAAAAGCAGTAGAGTAATGATTATATCATTACAGGCTTATATCAAGAAACAAGAGAGATTCCAAGTAAACAATTTAACATTACACCTTAAGGAACTAGAAAAAAGAAGAACAAAGGCAACCCAAAGTCAGCAGAAGAAAGGAAATAGTAAAAATTAGAGCAGAACTAAATGAAATAGAAAACAAAAAAAACTACAGAAAAAATCATACAACAAGATGTAGTTCTTTGAAAAGATCAATAAGATTGACAAATCAATGGCTAAACTCATTAAGGAAAAAAGAGGAAGGACTCATATAAACAATATCTGAAACAAAAGAGGAGAAATTACCACAGACATCATAGATACACAAAAGATCACAGTAGAATACTATGAAAGATTATATGCCACCAAATTCAACAACGTAGAGAAATAGATAAATTCCTAGAACTATATACAATCTTCCTAGACTGAGTCACAAAGAAGTGGAAAACCTAAATTGCCCTATAACCAGGGAGGAAATAGAAACAATTATCAAAAAACTCCACAAAAACAAAAGTCTAGGACCAGATGGCTACACTAGTGAGTTCTATCAAACATTTAAAGTAGATTTGGTACCTATCCTTCTCAAAGTCATCCAAAAAATAAAAAAGAAACAATACTCTCCAATACATTTTATGAGGCCAACATAACCATCATATCAAAACCTGACAAGAACAGCACAAAAAGAAAAGAAAACAAACAAACAAAAAACCTACAGACCAATATCTCTAATGAATACAGATGCAAAGATTCTAAACAAAATACTAGCAAATTGAATACAAAACATTAGAAAAATAATACATCACAATCAAGTAGAATTCATTTCAGGAGCATGGTATGGTTCAACATATGTGAATCGATCAACATAATGCACCACATCAACAAAACAAAGAACAAAAATCATATGATCCTATCAACAAATGCAGAGCCTGACCAGGTAGTGGTGCAGTGGATAGAGTGTCGGACTGGGATGTGGAGGACCCAGGTTCGAGACCCCAAGGTCGCCAGCATAAGCGCAGGCTCATCTGGTTTGAGCAAAGCTCACCAGCTTGGACCCAAGGTCACTGGCTTGAACAAGGGGTTACTCAGTCTGCTGAAGGCCCACGGTCAAAAGACATATGAGAAAGCAATCAATCAATGAACAACTAAGGTGTCACAACGAAAAACTGATATTTGATGCTTCTCATCTCTCTCATTCCTGTCTGTCTGTCCCTATCTATCCCCCTCTCTGTCTCTGTAAAACATTTTTAAAAAAGCAGAAAAGGCATTTGATATGATACAACATCCTTTTATGTTTAAAACTCTCAATAAAACCAGAATAGAAGAAAAGTACCTCAACATAATAAAGGCCATATATAACAACCCATCAGCTAATATCATACCAAATGGTGAAAAACATTAAGGCTTTTCCTCTAAAATTAGAAACAAGACAAGGCTGCCCACTCTCTCCACTCTTATTCAACATAGTACTGGAAGTCTTAGCCACAGAGATCAGGGGAGAGAAAGAAATAAAAGGCATCCATGTCAGGAAAGAAGAAGTGAAGTTATCACTCTTTGCAGATGGCATGATCCTGTATAGAGAAAACCCCAAACACTCCACCAAAAAACTATTAGAAACAATGATCTAATACAGTAAAATAACAGGATACAAAATTAATATACAAAAGTTTACAGCTTTCCTCAATTCCAACAATGAAACATCAGAAAATAAACTAAAAAAAAGCAATGCCTCTTACAATTGCAACAACAACAAAAATACCTAGGAATAAATTTAACAAAGGATGTGAAGGACCCATATACTGAAAACAACAAAGCATTATTGAAAGAAATTGAAAAAGACACAATGAAATAGAAAAATATTCTATGTTCATGAATCAAAAGAATCAACATAGTTAAAATGGCCATATTACCCAAAGCAATACACAAATTTAATGCAATCTCCATTAAAATGCCAATGTAATTTTTTAAGGAATAGAACAAAAAGTCACCAGGTCTGTAATGAACCATAAGACACCTGAATGAAGCCAGAAGTATCACACTACCTGACTTCAACTATACTACAGAGCCACAATAATCAAAACTGCATGGATTGGCAGAAAAACAGACATACAGACCAATGGAACAGAATCGAGAGCCCAGAAATAAAACTACATATATATGGACAAATAATCTTTGACAAAGGAGCCAAAAATACAAAATGTAGAAAAGCAAGCCTCTTCAATAAATGGTGCTGGGAAAATTGAAAAGCCACATGTAAAAGAATGAGAATTGAATATACCTTGTCACCTTACAGAAGTCCCCAAACAATGAGATACCACCTCACACCTGTTAGATTGGCTATTATCAACAAGACAGGTAATAACAAATGTTGGAAAAGATGTGAGAAAAAGGAACCCTTATTCACTGCTTATGAAAATGCAAATTAGTACAACTATTATGGAAGAAAGTATGATAGTTCCTCAAAAAATTAAGAATAGAACTACCATATGACCCAGCAACTCCTCTACTACGTATAGACCTCAAAAACTTGAAAAAACTGGTACATAAAGACACATGCACCCCCATTTTTCATCACAACATTATTCACAGTGGTCAAGACATGGAAACAACCAAAGTGTTCCTCAATAGAAGATTGGATATAGAAGATGTGGTACATATATACTATGGAATACTACTCAGCCATAAGAAATGATGACATAGCGCCATTTACAACAACATGGATGGACCTTAAGAACATTATACTAAATGAAATAAGTAAATCAGAAAAACCTAAGAATTATACAATTTCCCACATAGGTGGGATGTAAAAATAAGACTCATGGACATAGACAAAACTGAAGTGGTTACCAGGGGACAGGTGTCAGGGGGAGGGGCGTAAAGAGGGACAAATATAAGGTCATGGGAAATGATTTTATTTTGGGTGATGGGCACACAACATAATTAACAGTTCAAATGCTATGGAAATGTTTACCTGAAACCTATGTACTCTTATTGATCAATGTCACCCCATTAAATTTAATTTTCTAAACAATTTTTTTAAAATCTGAATGAAAGTTGCTTAATCTTGCCTTAAAAAAAGAATACCTCAAACTCAACTACTAAAGTCAAGTTCTAGATACTCAAAACTAAAGTCATTCCCTCCTGTTGTATTGCTTCTCTGAGTAAATTAACATCACTGATCCATTTCCAAAAGAAAAAATTCTAAAATTGTCTGACACAGTCCTTGCTCTTGTTTTTCCCCATCTGACTGTTTCTTCACACCACGGCCAAAGTGATCTTTTTAATGAAGCAAATCTGAGCACATCACTCCTTTAAAGTTTTACAATGACTTCCCTTGCTCTTAAAGACAACACAATCTGACCTTTCCCTTCTCTCTGGATCAACCTTATTTCAGACATTCTTGCCTTTGTTCTCTTTATTCCAGCCACACTGGTCTTTCTCAATTTCTTCTCCCCATCACCAAGTCCTTGTTGGTGCTCCCACTCCCTCTTCTTGATCTGGAACACTACTGTCATCGATCCCTGGATAACTCGCATCCAGTCTTCAGATGTTAGCTCAACCATCACTGACCCTGGAAAGGTTTTACTGATACCAACAAAGCTGACATAATCTCACAGTATAATATAATATTAACCAATGGTATCAGAGAGTTAGCAGAAAAAAATGTATGCTTCAAAGAAAGCTAGAATAAATTCCAAATATTTATTCATAACTTTTCATTTAAATTTCTCTTGATACATGTCAAATTTACTTTGTCTCATTAAGAAATTAACAGTTATCTTAAAAACTGAACTCATATCTCAGGTTCCAAATTGTGGGTTAGTTCATTTATTGGATATGTTACCCAGTGTTTTCATTCAGTAAACATTTGTTGATCACCTACTGTGGACCAGACTGTTCTTGGAACCAGAGTGCCTTCTCAGCAGTGAGGAAAACACCCCAAATTGCATATCTTTATGGAACTTATATTCTACTAAGGATAGGGACCAAACATGATAGCAAATAAAAAAACATACATGTCAACTGATGGTAAGTGCTATAACAAAAAATATAAATCCAAGAAGATGGAAGGTAGATAGGAAATCTGGAGCAAGAGTGAGAACAGTTTAGGCTTAGGGGGAGGGAGGGTTGTTGGTTGCAATTATGAACACCACAAGCTCTAAGGCTTTATTGCGATGCTGACACTTGAGCTAAGACTGTCAAGGAGCCGAAGACCCAAAACACAGCTGTGTGTCCGTTTGCTTTACCACTAACTCTTTTTCTGTTGAATAGATCATTTGAAATGGGTCAATAGCTGACTGGAAGAATGATACTGTTTTTACTTACAAGTTACCCTGATCTATTGTAATCAAACCAAGAAAGGAAAAACAACATTCCGATTATTGGTCACTATCACTGTTGATATATCTGCCTTTTGAAGAAGAAAGTTAAATGTTTAGTTTATTCCCTCATGTCACAAATACATTCATTTTTTTTGAAACTCCCCAAATACATATTTCAAATGTAGAAAATTTTGTTTAGTCTTAAATGAGCCCAAATTTCATCATGGGCTAAAATTTTAAGATATAAAATGAATGCTGAAACTGAATTTTAATCATATAGATGAATCACAACATGCATTTTAGTTATGCATGTATTATGGATAAGTCTAGTTTTCTACAGAGAATAATCACATGTTCTAATTAGCATTTTGGTTATACGCATAATTAATAATATTCTGTCTTAATGGGATACGCTGAATCTTCAGACAGTTGTAAGCTTTGACTACGCACACTGCCAAACCCGACTGTCAGCTGCACTGCCAGACACAAAGGGATCTTGATGTAGTGTTTCAGCATCGATGACACTATGCATATCTTTATACATGCTACAATGGAAAATTAATTGCTCTTCTTCCTTCAAAGTTTTTTCCACACTAATAATTTTATATTGCTTGATTAATCATTTACCCTAAATTATATGTATTGGCAAGTTATCTTATGAGCAATGAAGACATGAATGTAAATCTGACCCAAGACCCAAAGAAGAAAAAAAGTACTGTAGGGCTTACTGATTGTAAACTTTCATTTTCACGTAAACAAGCTGTGTGAAGTTCTGATTTCAAGGTTGCAATGTGACTTCGATGAGATGTCATTTCCTTCTCTAAGGTAGCAATTCTGGTGCTTGCAAGCTGGTAGACATCCACAAAACTTTTAATCATTGCCTAAAGAAATAAAAATAATGTCATACATGATTCAAATAGAGCTGTCCCAAAAGGAGAATTTCCATAATTTGAAAGCAAAATCATTAAAATTTTTAAATAAACTACTTTTCATCTTTCTTTAAAATAATAAAGCTAAGCTTCACATTTTATATTGAGAACAGCGACTATTTTAAGAAAGTTTGGAAGAAAATAATTGAGACTTCTTTTCCAGACTATTTATTTAAATAAGGTGTACTTTGATCTATTGTGCTTAAAATTTAGAATGCAGTTTTTTAAAGATGGCACACTTACTTCTTTGTTAAGCTAAATTCAAATTGTAATTTGACCTGAATTTCAGTCTTAAGGCACACAACAGATGGATGTTATATGCAAAATATTTCAAAATGAGCTGAATTAGTAAAACTTTCAATCCACCTTAAAAACAAATGTTTTTAGACAAAAGAACTGAAATAATCCTGTGATTTTTATGAGTAAATAATGACATTCCTATATTGTAAGAAAAGCATAATTACATTCATTCACATAACAGAGAAGTGCCCTTGTTTTATACTATATGTATAATATATAATAAAATAAATAATACAAATACGTGCTGGAAACTTTTTCTCTCCTCTAAATAGTATAATATTCGGGGATGTTGAACCATATCACAGATTAACCATATTTTATAGACTTTTTCTTCAAAAGCAACCTGTAGTGAATTTTAAGTCCAAGAATACTAGTACAGCTGTTTTAAAAGTCTTTCAAAATACTTTGAACATAGTAAAACAAAATCAAACATTTCTGGCACAAGTACAATGCTATATTTCTTATAAGAAAAAAATGTTCTGGTCACAGTCACAACTTAGTACAATGGTAAACAGTCTGAGAATTTCCAAATTATATTTAAACTGAAGGGGCTAATTTGCAAAAGCTTTAAAAAGTAAGATATTGAGTAATTCTGAGTGCATATGAAGTAATAACTTGGTGAACAAAGGTATATCAAAACACACAATGTCTGAGAAACAGAAGTAGACTAGGCTTTGTAGGTAAGAGTAAAAACTTCACACCTTTTTACCAAATACATTCCTATTTCCCTCAAAAATCCAGCCTAGACACCACCTCTTTCAAGAAGCTTCTTTTGAACCCAAAGGCAGTATTAACTTCTACCCTGGCTCTCTGTGAGTCCTTTATGCTTGTTCTACTATTACATTTACTGCTTAGCGGAAATGTGTTAGTGTACATGTTTGTCCTTACTAGACGAAGAAGCTCCTGAAGCCAGGCATTGTGCCTAATCATCTGTGTCTGCAGGGATGATAGTAACCCATGGTGAACATTTATTTGAATGTGTGAATGAATGAATGAATGAATGAGATGAGATGAGATGAGAAATATTACAAGTTGAAGCCATGCGTTGGCATAAAATACCTTATAGGAAAAAAATTAAGATATCTGGAAATATATAATCTTAATACCTTAATGAATAAAGTATCAATCATAGTTTGTTCAAATCAAAACAAAAACAAAGTGATAGCTGTAGGCATAAAAGGATGAGTAAACAAAAGTGGAATTCCATCAACCAACACTAACTAAATATGGTATTACCTCATGATTGGAAATATCTCGTATGTACTAACCTCCCCTACTTTGAGTAATTTCAAGGTAAGAGTATAACTAATACTAACACAAAATATTTCTTTCGGCCTGACCTGTGGTGACAGAATGGATATAGCATCAACCTGGAACGATGAGGTCGTTTGGTTCGAATCCCTAGGCTTGCCCAATCTAGGAACATACAGGAAGCAACCACTAGGAGTTGATGCTTCCTGCTTCTCCCGCTTCTTAGCCTTCTCTCTCTTTCCTTCCCCACTCTCTAAAAAAAAAAAAAAATCAAGATTTTTAAAAAAATCTAAAAAAAATGAGTTTTAAAAAAATATGTATTTCTTTTGGTTTCAAAAGATTGTAAAAATCAGAAACTATAAAATATATGTTTCTTCCAACTCATTCCAAGTCTCTCCCACTCTTCATTTTTGTCCACTGAGATAATACACCAGGAATCACCAGTCCTGGTTTTTGGGGGCTCACTCTGCCATTTACTTAGGATTACATTGTTGGGCAATGTCACACCATCTCTCTGAGTCTACATCTCCTCCCTCCATGAAATGGGAAAAAAAGAGTCATTTTCTTGCCTATTTACAAAACTAGTTTAAAGCTCAGGTCATTAAAAATCTAATGCAAAGCCATTCTCTTAATCTTAACATTAGAAAGCCCTCTAAAAATGAGATTTTACTGGAGTATTATTATTGTTCTATATTGGTGATGTAGCAATTTGTACATCTAATTCTAAATCCCCACCCTCACTAATCGTACAACACATGGTTGAATATGTAAGATGCAAACGGCAGAAGTTGGCTGTGCCATTGGTTGTGTTTATTGAATCATGACACTCATGTTTTAATCCTATTTATCAATTATACAAAGTTTTTATTAAATTTTTGGTTAAAAAATATCCAACTTCTCTGAATCAGTTTCTCTTTAAACTAATACATGTGGTATTTTTTATATTTTAACAAATATATTTTGTATTAAATAGAATTTATACATTTTTTGAGAGACAGTGAAAGGGAGAGAAAGAGGGGAAGGAGAGAGAGAGAAAGAGAGAGAAGCATCAATTTGTTGTTCCACTTAGTTGTGCACTTATTGTTTCTCATATGTGCCCTGACCAAGGCTCTAACTGGTGGCCTTGTGGTCGAGACGGTGTTCTCAGGATCAAGCCCTGATCAGGACTAAAACTGGCAACTTTAGGATTCAGCCAGCAACCCAGGATGGGGTTGGTAACCCCAGGATAGAAAAGGCGGCTCCGGGATGGTACCAACGACTTCAGCACTCCAGGATAACACTCTATTCAATGCACCACTGGATGGAGCAAAATATATTTTATATGTTTAACAAGGGTACAAAAGGTTAAGGTTCCAAATTTGCTTTGAAACTTTTTATGTGTACATATGTAAATTTTTATAAATTTATATCATTTTTAAAAAATTATAATTCTAAAAATATTTCCAATTATTTTCATCATGCTTTCTCCCTAAAACTCCTTCAATAAAGCTGGAGTTTTTCAATTTTCCTACAAATATCACTTTACCTTGATATGGTAAAGTGTGTTTTGGGAAGTTTTTTAAAGATATTTTCTAGATGTAATGCTTTTGCTAGCCACTTGCCATCAAAGAAAATGTCTACAGATTTGGAACCTTTGTCTTTTTGTTAAAGAAAAACCCATAACTGACATTCAAGTTCAAGAGTACTTTGTAGCACTTTTTCACAAGAAAAACAGCAAACCTTATATAGATTTTAAAAACTACTTCTTATCTTATTGTAAACTATTGCAATGATTACACTATGTAAAATAATTTAATCCATAAACTCATTTAACCATACAGGATACATAACAGTTCATGTTGAAATACAAAAAAATAAATGAGTAAAGATGCCACCCCCAGCCCCTCTGCATTGTGAAATCCTTCTACTTTTCCCTTAACATGCCTACAGAAAACATTAATGTCTAAAAAATGGACCAAGTAAGACACCAGTGCCAACCCATACCACAGAACAAAAATTATATTTCTTACTTTATTAAAAAAAAATCAATTGTCTTGCATACCCACTGGTATATATCAGGTCCAAAGTGAGTTAAAATGGAGAAAAAGAGAAAACTTTCATATATAGATTTTTTAAAATATTAAGTTGAGTTCCTTTACTAGTCTTTATTTTTTATAGTAATTTAAGGTTCACAGAAAAATTGAGTAGAAAGTACGGAAAGTTCCCATATACCCCTGACCCATACATATCCAAAACTTCCTCCACTATCAACATCCTGCACCAGAGAAGTACAGAAGCAGCACCTCAACCTAAGACATCAAAAGCTGTTTTGCTGCATAACAGATTACCAAATATTTAATTCTTAAAACTACACAAATTTAGTATTTCATAGTTTTCATGAGTCTAGTATGGGTTAGCTAAGTTCTCTGTTCAGGATCTCACCTGGCTGGACTCAAGGGGTCAACTGGAGCTGTGATCTCATCTGAGACTCAGTGTCCTCTTCCAAGTTGTTGGTAAAATTTAGTTCTATTGGCCCTGGCCGGTTGGCTCAGCGGTAGAGCGTTGGCCTAGCATGCGGAGGACCCGGGTTCAATTCCCGGCCAGGGCACACAGGAGAAGCGCCCATTTGCTTCTCCACCCCTCCACCGCGCTTTCCTCTCTGTCTCTCTCTTCCCCTCCCGCAGCCAAGGCTCCATTGGAGCAAAGATGGCCCGGGCGCTGGGGATGGCTCTGTGGCCTCTGCCTCAGGTGCTAGAGTGGCTCTGGTTGCAACATGGCGACGCCCAGGATGGGCAGAGCATCGCCCCCTGGTGGGCAGAGCGTCACCCCATGGTAGGCGTGCCGGGTGGATCCCGGTCGGGCGCATGCGGGAGTCTGACTGTCTCTCCCCGTTTCCAGCTTCAGAAAAATGAAAAAAAAAAAAAAAAAAAAAAAATTTAGTTCTATAAGGTTTTACTTACTTACTTATTTATTTATTCATTTATTTTAGGTGAAAAGAGAGGATATAGTGAGGCAGACTCCTGCATGTACCCTGACCAGGATCTACTGGGCCACTCCATCTAGGGCTGATGCTCAAATATTGAGCTATTTTTAGCACCTGAGGCTGACACACTCAGACCAACCAAACTATTTTCAGAGCCTGGGGCCATGCTTGAACCAATCAAGCCATCAGCTGTGGGAGGGGAGGAGGGAGAGAAGGGGGAGAGGGAAAGGAGGAGAGGGAAGGGCAGAGAAGCAGCTGGTCACTTCTCTTGTGTGCCCTGACAGGGAATTGAACCCAGGACATCTGCACACCAGGTCAATGCTCTATCTACTGAGTCAAGCAGCCAGGGCCTCCTTAAGGTTTTAAAACTAAAGTCTCCATTTTATTGCTGGTTGTCATCCAGGGTCACTCTCGGCTCCAAAAGACCATCCCGGTCCTTACCAAGTGGACACAATCTTTTTCTTTTTTTGAAAGAAAGAGTGAATGACAGGGACAGACAGGAAGGGAAAAAGATGAAAAGTATCAATTCTTCACTGCAGCACCTTAGTTGTTCATTGATTGCTTTCTCATATAGGCCTTGATCTGATGGTCTCCAGTCGAGCCAGTGGTCCCTTGCTCAAGCTAGCAACCTTGGGTTCAAGCCAGTAACCTTGGGCTTCAAGCCAGTGACCTTTGGGCTCAAGCCAGTGACCATGGGGTCATGTCCATGATTCCACACTCAAGCCAGCAACCCTGCACTCAAGCCAGCAACCTTGGAGTTCCTAACCTGGATCCTCTGTGTCCCAGGCCAATGCTCTATCCACTGTACCACTGTCTGGTCAGGCTGAATCCCTCCTTTTTCAACATGACTGTTTGCTTTCTTTCAGGCCAACAGAAGAGCATCTCTCCAACACCTCACTTTTTAAAAGGCTCATCTGATTAGATCAGTCACATCCAGGATAATCTCATTTTTACAAGTCTTACCCACCCTCAAGAGGAGAAAATTAATTACACAGTGGAATTGCATGGCGCACCAAGGGGAAGGGTCTAGTGGGTCATGTTAGAATTCTGATTACCACAACCTATACTACATGCCTGAAAAATTAACTCAATATTGATCACATGAGCCTGACCTGTGGTGGCGCAGTGGATAAAGCATCGACCTGGAAATGCTGAGGTCGCCGGTTCAAAACCCTGGGCTTGCCTGGTCAAGGTTCATATGGGAGTTGATGCTTCCAGCTCCTCTCCCCTTCTCTCTCTCTGTCTCTCTCTCCTCTCTCTCCCACTCTGTCTCTCTGCTCTCTAAAAATGAATAAATAAATAAAAATAAAAAACAAAAACAAAAAAAAAATTGATCACATGCTTAAATGTAAAACATAAATCAGAAAAGTTTTAGAAGAAAATATAGAGAAAACCTTTGACATGTAGGGCTTGATGAAGAGTTCTAAGATATGATATTAAAAGCATAATCCATAGAAGAAAAATAATCAATAAATTGAACTTCAAAATTTTAAAATTTTGCCTTGGTATAGTATACCAAGGAGGGAAGTGAACCCCACACTCTACCACCAGGAGTCATCGAATGAGTTGGAAAGTATGCGAGTCAATTAAACCTAGGCTGATCACCCTTGCCCAAAGGTATTCTCACTCCTTCTGTAGTTATGCTCTGAGGCTTGCCTAGATTCGTTCTAACAACAGTTACTATGCACCAGACACATTATGGGCTTTCCTTATCCTTCTAAATCTGGCAATTACCCTTTAAGACTCATATTATTATCTCTACTTTACAGAATGAGAAACTGAGGTTCATGATGCTACTCAATACCTTACCCAAGGTCACCTAGCTAATAAAGAATGGAAGTAAGATTCAGATCTATGCCTGTTCAGTTCCAAAGTATATTCTCATTCTATGTGTTGAAAGTTTTCTGGAGCTTTTTGGAGTGGTTTAGTGTGGCTTTGGTTATTTGTATTTTGGGTTGTTTTTGGCTATCATCCACAGTTTCTCAGTGAAGTCAGCAGAATTAATGTAGATAATCTAGACTTTCCAAGTTCTATAAGTCACAACATTCACATAAACGTCCATTTCAACCATGCTGTCTTCTCTATTGACCGAAAAAGGTACAAAAGCAGAGCCATCTTGAATTTTACTGGAAAACCAGGATTTTCAAATATCTCAGACTCATTTATTACACAACATTGGCTCTGAGTTACCAGTTTTGCTTTAGTTATATAAGTAAGTATTTTCTTCAAGTAAAAGAACTTCAGATGATAATCTCTTAGAGATTTCATTTATTCTGTAGAATGGGTTTAATAAACACTTGTACCAAATTAATAAATCTCTATTCCAATCAAACATGTCAGATATTTCTACATTACCCCAAAATATTTTTTGATACTAGAAAAACATAATTTGAAAGAAGGCTGTAAGATTATTTTAATGATAAAAAATTAAACTTTCAAATTATAGCAAAGCTATTGTGCATGCAATAGATCTTGAAAAAAGAAAACACATAGAAAGTAACTTCTAGTATATTTAATTGACTTACACATGTGAAATGACTATGTGCTGTGCATCTCTCAGCCTCCTGACTTAAGGATCTGATATCATCAGTGAAAGACTTTAAAAGAAAAATATAAAATCACTAATATCCCAAATTGGCACAGGATTAGTTCCTCTGTCACAGAAACTCTGAATGAAACCTATGCCTATTTTGTATATGCATAGAAAGAATAGAGATTCCAAAAAGTTATAGTTCAACCCAGTTTTACCTACTAACATTGGTAAGACTTCTATCTTGCCATATCTGGAAAATTTTCTGGCGGAAAAATGACCTTTCCTTTATGTACAAACTAGGATTTTGATGAAGCAGATTTCCTTTCCACCCCACCCCCCAGACAAGAGGTTTTCCCATTCCTGGACAGCCATGTTTGACCCTAGATATCCTAAGGGTTTTTGTGCAATACTAGAATTGCTACGTTTTCTTTAGAAACTGATCTGAACGGCCCTGGCCGGTTGGCTCAGTGATAGAGCGTCAGCCTGGCATGCAGGAGTCCCGGGTTCGATTCCCGGCCAGGATACACAGGAGAAGCGCCCATCTGCTTCTCCACCCCTCCCCCTCTCCTTCCGCTCTGTCTCTCTCTTCCCCTCCCACAGGCCAAGGCTCCATTGGAGCAAAGTTGGCCCGGGTGCTGAGGATGGCTCTATGGCCTCTGACTCAGGCGCTAGAATGGCTCTGGTTGCAACAGAGCGACGCCTCAGATGGGCAGAGCATCATCCCCTGGTGAGCATGCTGGGTGGATCCTGGTTGGACGCATGTGGGAGTCTGTCTGACTGCCTCCCCGTTTCCAACTTCAGAAAAATAAAAAATAAAAAAAATTTTAAAAAGGAAACTGATTTGACCTACTGCTGTTCCTTAAGATTGTACACTCCTATTTACATAGGAAAAGGCATGGTAAAAACCATTTGAAACTAGATATTTAATGCAATGTACACACAGATACTGAAATGCTCTTAGTATTGATGGTGACAATGATAAGAATAGTAAATTGTCAAGTTATTAGAAGAAAAATTTAGTTCCAAATGCACAATCTCCTTATTCAAGCACAACTGAAGACAAAATAGGTGAGATGCTGTATATAGTTCAGGCATTTTTTTGTTGGTGTTATTTTATGTAAGAAAAAAACAATCAAAGTTCATTTTTGCTTTTGTGCCATTTGAAATGGCCCTGGACTTGACTTATCCCATCATTCAAAATTTTTACTGGCACCACTTTGAAGGATGTAAATATAGTAGCTTTTCAGGTATGAGAAGGAGCCTCCCGGGAAACCACATTCAGCAGAGTTGCAGAATACTTCTGCAGCAGATTTCTTAAAATGATGTTTTCTTTATATCACGTTTAGACTCTAAACTTTTTTCTGGCCTCCACTCAACCATAGCATATACAACTTAAATGTGCCAAAAACAAGACCAATTCTATTTCCCTTTTTTATTTTTGAATTTTTTAAATGTATTGATTTTAGAGAGAGAGGAAGGCAGAGACAGAGACAGAGAGAGCAAAACATTGACTTGCTGTTCCACTCATCTATGCATTCACTGGTTGATTCCTGTATGTGCCTTGACCGGAGATCGAACCCGCAACCTTGGCTTATGGGGATGACACTCTCACTAACTGAGCTACTTGGCCAGGGGACCAATTATTTTTCTACTATGTTATTTCCAATCAGAAATGAATCAAAGTCAATGCTAAGGCTAAGTGCAGCTTTTAGACTAATGGTGATTGCTGCTCTTATTATGCTAAATGTTACTATAAAGAAAGACCAGAGGGATTAAAAAATGACATGTGGTTCCTACAAGAATATGAAAAAGAAATCATCAAAATAATCAGTGACTGAAGAAAAACTTCCTCTTAGAAACTATTGCATATAGACATGAAGCCATATTAAGGTACAGTGATCTTAGAAAATTTTAAAAGAAATGAGTTTCTCAGAAGATACTGTTAAATCAATAATAATAACAGTAGTAGTAAGAAAGAGGAGGGGGAGAAACTACCTTGTTTTAGGTGCTTAAAAATTTAAGCAATGTATAAAATGTTCAGCATATGGTGAATTGTAGAACTGGCATTAGTTTATTAATGTGTTCCAAAACAAAGCCCAATAAAGGAAAAGTAGTTTAGTTAGTGGGTATAGTTTCCATTTCCTGAGCACCTACTATGTCTTGACATGACTGAAGTTTTATATTGGAAATTATTGGACTGCTTTGGAGTCTACTGACATAGATAAGATTTAGTATGGTATTAAGGTACAGATGAATTTTTGGATTCAGTTGTGATGGTGTGAGCTGGAATTCAGACAATCTAGTATTGTCCCAATGTCAGATTCATATCCTCTGGCACTGCCTTGTGGAAACATTTGTATAAACTTCTGATATTTAGGAGTTCACTCCCTAGATAGCAGTTACTCCGACAATTCTCTAATTCTTACCAAGTAACAGATACACCTGTGCAGGACTCAGACTCCTCACCCCAAAAAAGGGCCATTTCTAGTTATATTAAATAAAGTATATATAAATTTGAGAACAGTCTTTTTCCTGTGGCAACACGCATAATCTCTAATTTTTATTCTGTCCTTGTAAAATAGGAATTATTTAGCACAATTTTACATACAAAGCTACTGAGGCTCAAGAATCCCAAAATAGCTTTTTTAACAGCACATTGCTAGTAAGTGACACAACTGAAAAACAGCGGTCCATCTGATTTAAAACTTCTTGCTCTTTTTCTTAATATGCATGCAGTTCTGCCTTTTTAAAAAAGATAATAGTAAAGAAAACATCAGTTCATTCATTAATGTATTCAAGAGATATTATTGAGTTCTTCGTTTATGTTCTAGGTACTAAAGATACAGTAGTATAGAAGACCAGGCCCCTTCCTCAGAGGTCTTACATTCTAGGGAGAGAGACATCAGACAAATATGTATATTAGATCTTATGCTATGAAAGAAAATAATGCAGGGTCACACTATAAAGTGTGAAGGGTAAAGGTTGGCTATTTTAGTTACTGTTGAGAGAAGTCATCCATAACAAGACATTTAAGCAAAGACAGTAATAAAGTGAAGGAGTAAGCCTCATGAAGATTTGGCATAAGGCATGCCAGTAAAGGGACCAGGAGCATTAAGCCTCAGGAATGGACTGTGATTGGTGTGCTCACGTTCCAGCAAAAAGGTCAGCATTGCTGTTTACGCATTGCTATATACTCAGTGAATGAGGTAAAAGGGTGTTAGGAGATAAAGTTGACCCAGGTCATGAAAAGCCCAAGGCCACGCTAAGAAGTTTGGAGTTTATTATAAGGGTGATGAAAAGCCATTTACGGGATATAAAGAGAGGGATGGCAAGTTCTGATTCATATTTTTTAAGTTGGGGAAATAACACAGTTTTAAATTCATATTGAAATAGAGTAGATAAAACACTGTAAAATAGATTATCTACTCAAAAAAAAAAAAGCCAAATGCCGAGAGAGTCTAAGATGGCAATGGAGTAGTTGGATGTTCCAACTACCACCTCCCAGGACCAAATTACATTAGAACTTAACTTAAGAACAATCATCTTAAAAAATAAACATTGGATTAAATGAAGAGGAGTCTATAACCAAGGATCACAGAAGAAACCACACTGAAACTGCTGTCCTAACTCAACAAGCTTGCAACCTGTAGAGGGGTTGGTTGGGTGAGGCCAGTCTGAGCCTACACTACACTACAGTCTCTCTACAGAAGACTCTGTGGTACGACCAGGCAGCTGCAAGAGGAGGTGCAGCAGCTGAAAAATGGAGGCAAACCTTATAGAGTTTGGGGTTTGTACAGAGCTGCTCTCATCTCTAAGCAGGAGGAAGCTGATCCTTATACACAGACTGGCCCCTCCCACACTACCCAAGAACAGAAAACGCTGACAAAAACAGCAAAAGAGCAGTAGCTTCAGAGAGGTAGTCCACAGCAGGTTAAAAACAATGGCTGATGCCAAACCAAGAAGATCTAAAACCAACACAAACAGTAGTGGATGGCAGACAGCACCAAACCTAGACTCAGCTAGCTACACAAGCAACACGCCCAAAGAAGGAGTCTAGCAGGCACCAGACACTGTAGAGAATAAATATGCCCTACAGGACTGACATTGCACAGTGTGTAATACACATGATCAAGGTTGACCCTCAGAGCCAACCAGCCTGAAGGGATAACCATACCCACGAAAGGACTAACAATTCAATACTCACATTCAACAGGTGAGAAAATAGTACCCTCAAGAATCATTCCTAGAGCAAGAAAAACAGGTGACCTAGAGGTCATTACCACCAAGCCCATCTTCCTCATAAAGACACCACAAAAGTTTCTAAGTCAGAAAGCACAACCTAATACACAGACAAAATGAACAAAGAAATGCGACCCAAATGAATCAACAAGAGAAATTCCCAGAAAGAAAACTAAATGAAATGGAAGTAACCAAAATACCAGACACAGAGTTTAAAATAATGATTTTTAGGATGCTCAAGGATCTTAGAACAACAATAAATGGCCATAATAAGAATCTAAATAAAGAGTAGCAAGCATGAAAAAAGACACTGAAATCATAAAAAAGAACAAGTCATAAATGACAAATACAATATCAGAAATGAAGACTGCACTAGAAGGAATCAACAGCAGGCTGGATGAAGCAGGGAATCAAATCAGTGATTTAGAGGACAAAAGAAATGAAAGCATAGCAGAGCAGTACAAAGAAAAAGGGTTCAAAAAGATTGAGGAAAGTCTAAGAGAGCTCTGTGACAACATAAAAAAACAACAACATCCACATTATAGGGGTTCCTGAAGGAGAAGAGAATGAACAAGAGATAGAGAATCTATTTGAAGAAATCATAGCTGAAAATTTCCCTAATTGATGAAGGAAAAAGTCACACAAGTTCAAGAAGCACAGAGAGTCCCATTAAAGAGGAATCTAAGGAGGCCTACACCAAGACACATCATAATTAAAGTGCCAAAGTTTAGAGACAAAGAAAGAATACTAAAAGCTGCAAGAAAAAAGCAGTTAATTACCTACAGAGTAGCCCCCATAAGGATGACATCCAACTTCTCAACAGAAACACTTGAGGCCAGAAGGGATTGGCAAGAAATATTCAAAGTGATGCAAAACAAGAACCGACAACCAAGACTACTTTATCCAGCAAGGCTCTCATTTAAAAGGAGAAATAAAAAGCTTCCCAGACAAAAAACAAACAAACAAACAACTCAAGGAATTCATTACCACCAAATCAGTTCTGCAAGAAATTTTAAGAGGCCTGCTATAAATAGCACAAAGGAAAAAAAGAAATCAAGAAAAGGAGGATTGTAGATTTAAAAAATAAAATGGCAAAAAATAATGACATATCAATAATAACCTTAAATGTAAATGGATTAAATGCTCCAAACAAAAGATACAGGGTTGCTTCATGCATAAGAAAATAGGACCCATACATATGCTGCCTACCAGAGACCCACCTCAGAACAAAAGACACACATAGACTGAAAGTAAAAGAATGAAAAAATGTATTTTATGCAAATGGAAATAAAACAAAAAAAGTTGGGGTAGCAATATTTATATCTGACAAAATAGCATTTAAAACAAAGGGATAAAGAAGGTCAATACATAATGATAAAGGGAGCAATCCAAGAGGAGGATATAACCATTGTAAATATCTATGCGCCTAATATAGGAGCACCTAAATATATAAAGCAGATTTCGATAGACAAAAGGGCGAGATTGACAGCAATACTACTGTATAATGGTAATGGGTTTTATTACCCCATTGACATCATTGGACTGATCCTCTAGACAATAAATTAACAAAGAAACAGCAGCCTTGAATGACACACTAGATCAACTAGATTCAATTGATACCATCAGAACCTTTCACCCCAAAGCAGCGGCATATACATTCTTTACAAGTGCTCATAGTACATTCTCTAGGATAGACCACACATTAGGACACAAAACAAGTCTCAATAAATTTAAGAAGACTGAAATCATATCAAGCATCTCTGATTACAATGCCATGAAACTAGAAATCAACAACAGAAAAACTAAAAAAACATTCAAACACTTGGAGACTAAATAACATGTTATTAAATAATGAATGGATTAATGAGAACAAGGACAAAATAAAAAAATTTCCTTGAAACAAATGAAAATGAACATACAACAACTCATAATTTATGGGACACAGTAAAAGCAGTCCTGAGAGGGAAGTTCATTGCATTACAGGCATACCTTAAGAAGAAAAAGCTCAAATAAACAACTTAACCCTGCATCAAAAGAACTAGAAAAAGAACAATAAATACAGCCTAGAGAAAGTAGAAGGAAGGAAATAATAAAGATCAGAGTAGAAATAAATGACATTGAGTCTAAAACAATAATATAAAAGATTAATAAAACCAAGAGCTGTTTCTTTGAAAAGGTATACAAGATTGATGAACCAGCCTGACCAGCAGTGATGCAGTGGATAGAGCTGCAGACTGGGATGCGGAGAACCCAGGTTCAAGACCCCGAGGTCGCCACCTTGAGCACGGGCTCATCTGGTTTGAGCAAGGCTTATCAGCTTGGACCCAAGGTCACTGGCTCAAGCAAGGGGTTACTCGGTCAGCTGTAGCCCCATGGTCAAGGCACATATGAGAAAGCAATCAGTGAACAACTAAGGTGCCACAACAAAAAACTGATGATTGATGCTTCTCATCTCTCTTCGTTCCTGTCTGTCTGTCCCTATCAATCCCTATGACTCTCTTTCTGTCCCTGTAAAAAAAAAAAAAAAAAATTAAATGAGGAAGATTGATGAACCTTTAACCAGACACATCAAAGAGAGAGAAAGAGAGAGAGAACGAGAGAGAGAGAACTCAAATAAATAAAATTAGAAACGAGAGTGGAGAAGTAACAACTGACACTGCAGAAATACAAAGGATTGTAAGAAAAATACTATGAAGATCTATATGCCAAAAAATTGAACTACCAAGGCAAAATAAATACAATCTTCTAAAACTCAATATGCAAGAATCATAAAACCTAAACAGACCAATTACAACAAATAAAGTTGAAACAGTTATCAAAAAACTCCCAGCAAACAAAAGTCCTGGACTGAATGACTTCACAGGTGAATTTTACCAAACATTCAAAGAAGTACTAACACCTATCCTTCTCAAGCTATTCCAAAAAATTCAAGAGGAAGGAAGAATTCCAAACTCTTTTTCTGAGGCAAGCATTATCCTCATTCCAAAACCAGGTAAAGACACTACAAAGAAAGAAAACTATGGGCCAATATCCCTGATGAACATACATGCTAAAATTCTCAACAAAATATTAGCAAACCAGATCCAGCAATATATCAAAAAGATGATACATCATGATCAAATGGGATTCAATCTAGAGAGGCAAGGCTGGTACACCATTTGCAAATCATTCAAAGTGATTCATCACATAAACAAACAGAAAGATAAAAATCACATCATTATATCAATAGATGCAGAAAAAGCATTTGTAAAATCCAGCACCTATTTCTGATCAAAACTCTAAACAAAGTGGGAATACAGGGAACATACCTCAACATAATAAAGGCCATCTATGACAAATCCACAGTCAACATCATACTCAATTGGTCAAAAATTAAAAGCAATCCCCTTAAAATCAAGAACAAGACAGTGGTGCCCCCTCTCACCACTCCTATTCAACAAAGTACTGGAAGTCCTAGCCACAGCAATCAGACAAGAAAAAGAAATGAAAGGCATCCAAACTGGAAAAGAGGTAAAACTATCATTATTTGCTGATGGCAAGATACTGTACATAGGAAACCCTAAAGTCTCAGTCAAAAAAACTACAAGATCTGATAAATTAATTTGGCAGGGTGGCAGGATATAAAATTACTATTCAGAAATCAGTGTCATTTTTATACACCAATAATAAACTGTCTGAAAGAGAAATTAAGCAAACGATCCAATTCACTATTGCAACAAAAAAAATAAAGTACCTAGGAATAAATTTAACCAAGGAGGTAAAAGACTAGTACTTGGAAAATTTTAAGACATTGAAAAAAAAAATCATGGAAAATACAAACAAGTGGAAGCATATACCGTGTTCATGGATAGAAAGAATAAACATCATTAAAATGTCTATACTACCCATAGCAATCTACAAGTTCAATGCAATTCCTATTAAAATACCAATGGTATACTTCAAAGATATAGAATAAATATTTCAAAATTTATATGGAACCCAAAAAATAACACGAATAGCCTCAGCAATCTTGAAAATGAAGAATAAAGTGGGAGGTATCACACTTCCTGATATCAAGTTATACTACAAGGCCATTGGAATCAAAATAGCTTGGTACTGGCATAAGAACAGGCATACAGATCAATGGAACAGAACAGAGAACCCAGAAATAAACCCATGCTTTTATGGTCAATTGATACTTGACAAAGGAGGTAAGAGCATACAGTGGAGTAAAGGCAGTCTCTTTAATAAACAATGTTGGGAAAATTGGACATGTCACGCAAAAAAAATGAAACTAGACTAACTTACACCATTCACAAAAATTAACTCAAAATAGATAAAAGACTTAAATGTAAGTCGTGAAACCATAAATATCTTGAAAGAAAACATAGGCAGTAAACTCTCCAATATCTCTTATAGCAATATTTTTGCCAATTTATCTCCACAGGCAAGTGAATTAAGGATAAAATAAATAAGTGGGACTATAACAAACTAAAAAACTTTTGTACAGCAAAAGACACCATTAAGAAAATAAAAAGACAACTCACACAATGGGAGAATATATTTGCCAATACATCTGATAAAGGGTTAATAACCAAAATTTATAAAGAATTCCTAAAACTCAACACCAGGAAGGTAAACATCACAACTAAAAAATGGGCAAAGAAACTGAATGGACACTTCTCCAAAGAGGACATACAAGGCCCTGGCCGGTTGGCTCAGTGGTCGAGTGTCGGCCTGGCGTGCAGAAGTCCCGGGTTCGATTCCCGACCAGGGCACACAGGAGAAGCGCCCATCTGCTTCTCCACCCTTCCCCCTCTCCTTCCTCTCTGTCTCTCTCTTCCCCTCCCGCAGCCGAGGCTCCATTGGAGCAAAGATGGCCCGGGCGCTGGGGATGGCTCCTTGGCCTTTGCCCCAGGCGCTGGAGTGGCTCTGGTCACAACAGAGCGACGCCCCAGAGGGGCAGAGCGTTGCCCCCTGGTGGGCGTGCCGGGTGGATCCCGGTCAGGCACATGCGGGAGTCTGTCTGACTGTCTCTCCCCGTTTCTAGCTTGAGAAAAATACAAAAAAAAAAAAAAAAAAGAGGACATACAGATGGCCAACAGGAATATGAAAAAATGTTCAACGTCACTATCATCAGAGAAATGCAAATTAAAACCACAATGAGATACCACCTCACACCTGACAGAATGGCACTTATTAACAAATCAACACACAATAACTGCTAGAGAGGATGTGGAGAAAAGGGAACCCTCCTGCACTGCTGGTAAAAATGCATACTTGTGCAGCCACTGTGGAAAACAGTATGGCATGGCATTTCCTCACAAAATTAAAAATGAAACTGCCTTTTGAGCCAGCTATTCCACTTTTAGGAATATATCCTAAGAATATCAAATCATTGATTCAAAAGAAGAAATGCACCCCCATGTTTACGGCAGCATTGTTCACAATAGCAGAGATCTGGAAACAGCCCAAGTGTCTGTCAGTGGATGAGTAGATCAAAAAAAGGTGTGGTACATATATACAATGGAATACTATGGGGCCATGGAAAAAAAGGAAATCTTACCTTTTGCGATGGCACAAATGGACCTGAAGATCATTATCCTAAGTGAAATCAGCCAGGCAATGAAAGAAAAATATATATGACTTCACTTATATGTGGAATCTAATGAACAAAGTGAACTGAGGAACAAAATAGAGGCAGAGGCAGGGTCACAGAGGCAGAGGGACAGCTGTCAAAGGAAAGGGGGATGAGGGAATGGGACCAGAGAAGGTGAAGTGATTAGTAAAATTATATATACATAACACATAGATACAGATAACAGGACAGCAAATCCCAGAGGGAAGGGGATGAGGGAGTTACGAGGAGGGGGCAAAGGAGGTATAATGAGGGACATAGGGGTGGGGGTGAGGGTGTTATATTCAGTGGGACACTTGAATCCATGTTAACACAATAAATTAAAATTAATAAAAAAAAATTTTAAGCCAAATGCCTCTTCCTGTTTAAAAAAAAATGTTTTGAGAGGAGGATGGAAAACAAGGTTAGTGACACATTCAGGCTCATTCCTGACCTTTCCCAAAGGCTCACAGCATACATGTTGGCACTTAATGGTGCCATATTCGTGCTTGTTTTGTTCCTCTTGTATTAGAAAATAACATTTGAGGTTTTTTTCTTTTTAATTCCTCCTCCCTGGATGCACATTCATCCTCTGTCACTGCAGTCATCTGTCAAGCACAGGGCTGGACACATACTTGTTCAACTTGACAAAATAAACAACATACAATATGGATATGGTTCACTTTAGAATCTCAATACTAATGTGGACTATAGAGAGTGCCTATTTATCCTCTTCAAAAGATACTGGACTTGGCCCTGGCCGGTTGGCTCAGTGGTAGAGTGTCGGCCTGGCGTGCAGAAGTCCCGGGTTCGATTCCCGGCCAGAGCACACAGGAGAAGCATCCATCTGCTTCTCCACCCCTCCCCCTCTCCTTCCTCTCTGTCTCTCTCTTCCCCTCCCACAGTCGAGGCTCCATTGGAGCAAAGATGGCCCGGGCGCTGGGGATGGATCCTTGGCCTCTGCCCCAGGCGCTACAGTGGCTCTGGTTGCAACAGAGCGACGCCCCGGAGGGGCAGAGCATCGCCCCCTGGTGGGCAGAGCGTCGCCCCCTGGTGGGCGTGCCAGGTGGATCCCGGTCGGGCGCATGCGGGAGTCTGTCTGACTGTCTCTCCCCGTTTCTAGCTTTGGAAAAATACAAAAAAAAAAAAAGATACTGGACTTAACAAAAAGCACTTCATATTCCAACAACCTCTTTCTGGTTTACAATCTCAATCTCGTTTGGAGAGTAAACAAAGTGATAACCAGCACTTTCCATGTCTTCCATAATCAACCCACAAAGATCCAACTGTGTTAACTCAATTTGCTGGTATACCAAAGACATATCCAAATTGGGTCACAATTTCTTTATGACCCAAACCAAAAGCAATTTTGATCTTTTGGGGGTTCAGTATGCAAATTGTCTTAAAGAACTGCTGTTAATATAAAAGTTATAAAAATAAATGTTTTACAGTCTGAGATGATTGTTCACTACCAAAGAAAAACTGCTCAGTCCATCACCACAACACCAATGTACACCTGATCTGAGCTACTGATGCAGAGTATGCACCCCACACATACACACAAGGCTGAATGGTTCACCTTCCTCTTTTCACTTAAAACCGTTAGCTTTATTTACAAATCTCAGCAAAAGACATCCATTATTAGTGTCTTTACATTAATTTAAACAAAGGTGCTAGAAAGCCATTTAGCTGGAATCATAAGAATTTGATGCACCTGTTTGTGGTTTAATTCTATCCAATAAGAACAATTTCAGCCCTGGCCAGTTGGCTCAGCGGTGGAGCGTCGGCCTAGCGTGCGGAGGACCTGGGTTCGATTCCCGGCCAGGGCACACAGGAGAAGCGCCCATTTGCTTCTCCACCCCTCCGCTGCGCTTTCCTCTCTGTCTCTCTCTTCCCCTCCTGCAGCCAAGGCTCCATTGGAGCAAGGGTGGCCCGGGCGCTGGGGATGGCTCTGTGGCCTCTGCCTCGGACGCTAGAGTGGCTCTGGTCGCAACATGGCGACGCCCAGGATGGGCAGAGCATCGCCCCCTGGTGGGCAGAGCTTCGCCCCTGGTGGGCGTGCCGGGTGGATCCCGGTCGGGCGCATGCGGGAGTCTGTCTGACTGTCTCTCCCTGTTTCCAGCTTCAGAAAAAAAAAAAAAAAAGAACAATTTCAACAAACCTAAAGAGAAGCCAATCACTAAAGATAGAAAATACTTTATGCCTTTATTAAAAGCTAATTTTATTACCATGATTCCACTCTGATTCTGATATGTCAAGTTGGTTTGGGAAAGTGCACATTTAGTCAGGGTTGTCTACTTCAATAATCCCTGTAATCTCTACTGTGTATCAAAATTCACTGAAGTATGTTAAACTACACCTCCAAAAAATATCGTTACTATATTGTTTTAAGGAAATATTGGTTCTAAAGTGCTTTTTGATATTCAACTAAACCAGTGAATATACTTTTTGCACATATTTCCATGAAATCCTACAGAGACCATAGTTTATTCACAATATCACAGAACTTTGGTAGCTAAAAAGATCTTACCAATCATTTAGTTCAACTCCCATTTGCAAATGAGGAATCCAATGTTTGCAAACAGGGATTGAACTAAATGAGCTAGCTACAGGCCAAGACTCAAACCCAGATACTTCCCATTTCTATTTTCTGACAATAATATTTATAGAAAGGAAAATTTTAGCCACCTAACCTTCCAGACCACTCAAACACCACCTCTTCTAAGAAGTCTCTCCAAATTTTCCCAGAAAAAAAAACAAATTTCATTCTTCTCTGAAAGGCAGGCGGGCTACGGTACTTGATCTATACCTCTCCTACAGCAATCATGCTTTCCGTATCATACTACTCTTAAATTTCCTATGCCCCTTCCAGAGATTTCTGAATCACCTTTGTATTCCCAAGTATAGCACAGTGCCTTGAATTTGGCAGGTGCTCACTATATCACTGAATGGTGTTAGCCATATCCAAATCTATATGATCAAGACAGCTGGCCATTCTATTTTTTTAAACCAATTTCCTGGTTCACAGTTAGTCTTTAAAAGACTCTGAAATGACATTTTAATTTTACCTCTAGAAAATGTTGAAGCAAAAGATACTGTGTTTCCTAAGCCTCCTGTGGATTACCAGGAGTTAGGGATATGAACCACCAGACCCTTGGGCTCCTAAATGGCTTTATTTTCCTTACCTAGGTCAACTGTCTGGGTACCAGGAGAGCCGGCTTCTTCAGACCCTTTAAGAGAGAGTCTGCACTACCTTCTTGAATGGGAACAAATTAAATGAGGGAGGTTAAAAAAATTAGCAGGTTAAGTGACAAGGAATTTTACCCATTCTGCTTTCAGGATATAAAGTAGAATTCCCCCCCCCCAAAAAAAAAAAAAAAAGAATGTCTCAGGGGATTTCTACTCACTCACACAGAGTAAAATTGTGCCATTAGTTTGCAAACAGGTATTAGACTTGAGCAAAGTAAAGCCTAATTTAGTCACATCTGCTTTGCATGTCACACACTGTTGAAGACTCTGAGTTTTCAAGTGGTAGTACAACTGCTACACAATTTCTTTATGACCCAAACCAAAAGCAAGAGATATTAGATGTTAAATCTAAATTTCACTCAAAAATACAATCCCACAAGATGAATGTGCCTCACTATAAGAAAAACAAAGGCTCACATTAAAGCAGTAATGTGTTATTTGTATGGAATCTGGTTTAGGAAGCTCACACAAAACCTTATTTGAACCTTGGGGCCAGATGAGTTTTGGAGCTAGTAGTTTTTGGATTTGGGAAATATGGGGCATAAACCATAAACTAAGTAACACTTGGGATCTGGGGCAGCACACTCCAATCAAATGCACTCGACTGCAAAACATTACATAATCGCACTGCGGGGGACAAACTGAGACTGGAGAGCCTCATGCAGGTTCTTCTCAGGTTTTGCCTCCAAATCATCCGTTTTTGGAGCATTTTGTTGCTACCTATCACTCAGTGCTAACAAGAAATTTGACCTCTTAATTTGCACTAATTCAAAACCTGGTGATACCATGAGACACCCAAACCTTTCAAATAATAATATCTTTTCACTTGATGAAGAATCCTAACATTCCTCAACTCATACACACTATCTCTGTAATAATAATCATAATTGCTGTCTGTGGAGGGTTTTGTGATAAACTCTGTACTATGTGTCCCCAAAACACATTTTGTCCTATTTTGTCCTAAGAAATAAATAAATAACATATACAAGGTTAAACTTCATGTTTTAATTTAATCATGTTCTTCTCAGTGAGATACTTAAGTTAGTCTTCCCCAAAATGTTATACTTCTTTCTAGTCAGTACAACGAGACTTTTGGCCATTGAAAAAAAAAAGGCAGGGGGGTGGATATTACTACAATTAATAGAAGGCTCTGAATCTGAAAAGCATTTAAAGCTTCAAAATTATTCACTCTACATTTCATTGGTTACTTAATATGCACCACTTATGCAACCTCTAATTTTTTTTTAATTAAGTGAGAGGTGGGGTGGCAGGTAGGCAGAGAGACAGACTCCTGCATGTGACCCAGCTAGGATCCAATAGGCAAGCCCCCTATCAAGGATGCTCTGCCCATCTGGAGCTGCTGCTGTTGCTCAGCAACCAAGCTATTTCAGTGCCTGAGGCGAGGCCATGGAGCCAGCCACCTTGAACCATTCAAGCCATGGCTGCAGGAGAGAAAGAGAAAGAGAGAGAAAGAGAAAGAGAGAGAGAGAGAGAGAGAGAGAGAGAGGAGGGGAAGGGATAGAGAAGCAGATGGTTGCTTCTCCTGTGTGCCCTGACCAGGAATTGGGATTTCCACACGCTTAGCTGATGCTCTACCGCTGAACCAACCGGCCAGGGCCCTAATATTTTTTAAAGTGTGATTCTGACAACTTCCAGTTGAAGGGGGGAAAGGAAGATTTACTATAATTTGAAAAGATTTAGGCTGACTTTCAGTTCTTTTTTAAATTCAATTCCTCTCTCTTTATTTCTCTCTCAATATTTATTTATTAATATGGAAAATAACACAATAATTAATAAATAATTATAGAATAAGTTCTGTTTTACATACTCAAAACTATAAACCCACTTTGCCCCACACTGTATACAGTAGTCCCTCGTCTATCACGGGGGTTAGGTTCCAGAACCCCCTGTGAGAGGCAAAAATCTGCGAAGTAGTGACCTTACATTTATAGTATTATTTAGATATATTTTAAGGCTTTATAAACCTTCTCCACACTCTTATAAACCTTTCCCACACTGTTATTAACCTTTCCAACATTTAATTTGCTTATTTTACCACAAAATAATTAAAATAAATATATGAAAATACCCATATACCACAAGATTCTGCAATATAGTGAAAATCCATGATAAAATTTAGATATATACAATTTAAAAATCGCGATACAGTGAGACTGCAAAAAGTGAACTGCGATATGGCGAGGGATGACTGTATATATAATTATAAATATAGATATACATGTGTATTATATATATATACAAATACACACACACTTGAGAACGTTAATAGTCTGCTTAATAAAATTTAAGGCATCTGTGGAATTACAAGAAATTACTTTTGTACCTAGTTTTAGACTGAATGATTTATTGCATTTCCCTTAATCCTTAAGTTGCATATTCATTGCTCTATATTCCTCTAACTGCTGTCACTTAAATTGTCATGTAGAATAGGGCAAATCAGGGTCAGTTTACATAAGCGGCATCAATCTGAAGAACTTCATTAGTCTTTATTTCAAGGCATTATGCAAAGAAAACTGACATTAAGAGAGCCTTAACTGACAGCAAATGAAATCAATCAGCAAATCACTAAGCCATAATAAACTCAGTCAATTTGTAGATAACCCTTCCTTTTCCAGGTCTTCACCTAGGCAGTCCATCAAACACTGTTTTTTGTCCAAGTAGCTAACATGAATAGCAATTCTGTTGTAGCACTTGAAAGTTCAAGTGCTCACAGGCTTCAGCCTCTCAATAATAAGCATTAAAAGGTATTATCTAGTAGGGTTATACTTATACTTAAATAGGCTTCAGAAAAAGAAAAAAGATAGAGAAAGGGTCAAATTTGGGATGTAGTTTTTCCCTCTTAACATTAATGACAAAGAAATTATGCTCAAATCAGTCAGCAGCTTATTTACTTTAATCTAACTAGAGCTAAAAATTTTAACAAATAAAAAAGCTCTGTACTTTCATGTTTTGTGATTTTGTTTTTGGTCTTTACTAAGCGTGTTTGAAACATTTTACATACAGGCAAATATCATGTTCTCAGAGCTGGAATTTGAAGTCCAAAAAAGAAATATTACAGGAGTAGTAATGCTTCAATTACTTTGTATAATAATTATTCAATAGAAGTATATGGCAGACATCGTTTTATACTGAACTATAAGGAAACACTGAAGTTGTGGAACATTTTATTCTTTTGATTGCACATGTGGCAACTAAAGTGAAAACTGTGTCTATCAAATAGGTCACCAGTCAAAAACTTCTGCGAGTCAAAACACTAAAATATTCCTCAATATACCTCAGTTCACTTCCCCTGTCCCCAGGCTTGTTTGCAGTTCAGTCCAGCACAGCTCATGTCAATGCAGCCCTTTACAATGCAGAAAGCACCCTCACGTGCTCCTTACCCCAGCTGATGTCCCCGCAAGCCTGTGAGTGGAAGAACGGAAGACAGGCTTCACTGTCCCCATTTAAAGATGAGGAAATGGAGGAGCCTCGGTGCTGAGGACTGACCAGCGGAGGAGGTTAGATCACAGCACCAGGACTTCAGTCCGGGCATGTTGACTCTCCCTTACATTCTCCAATACCACTGATACATTGCCTGCCTCTTTCCCCAGAAAAGAGATTATTTTATAGCTCCCAAATACTATGCTCTTAAGAAAGACATTCTCATTCTGATCAACACAATGGTTCCAGTGAAACTCAATGATATGCAGAAAATCGCACAAATTCTTGGTTGCCCACTTACCTATAATCTGATTTTCTTGTTCGTCTTTTAGAAAGGCAAAAATATCAACCTGAAATTGAAATCTAAGCAAAGCCTCCTAAAATTCTGCCCAAGAACATTTATATGCCAAATATTTAAAGGAAAACAATTCAAACACCATCTATCAATGCTGTTTAATTTTCAAAGCTCTTTCATGCATGTCATATGATTGTTACAATCACCCCAGACGCAACAGGGCAGGTACCGCCCTCGCCATGCCCCAACTGAGGGGCTGATGCAGGAGAACTAGGCTGAGAGCGCACAGCAAGCAGTGATTCCAGAGCAGGGCCCCCAGCGTCCTTCCAGCTCCACAGGGATGACTCATACTCATCCCAAACGGGAAAGACAATGAATGAGAAAAAGACAACAATTAGATAAAATGAGAATTCCAGCTACCTGTGTAATTGGCATCTACAGGGGGAAGGATTTCATCTGTTCTATGGCCAATCCTATTACTTTGTGATGCAGACTCTGCTATGATTTTATTTTCTTCCTAATATTCTTCCTTGTAATAAACAAAGAAAGATTCTTTTAAAACCTTTTTTAAAAATTGGAAGTGGAGGAGAGGAAGAACTTTATGACTCAAGCCTGGTTTTTGAAGAATTCCTATCAGATTTTACTTAGTGTTGGCTCAGATCACTGATATCAGATCAGTCCCATAGGAATAATTTACGAATACTTTCAGTTGAGTTAAGGAGTAAGGAGTTATGAGATTCCTCAGTGAGATTCTGTGTAGCAGAAGCTTTATACACATGCATTTCCTTGCCCTCACATGTCATTCTGTCATTTTCAAAAGGCAAACAGATTTTGTTTAAATCCCAACAAAAAAAATTTAAAAACCTACTGTTCCATCCTACCACTATTCTGAAATAAAGCCCATGATGCAACCAAAGTGTCCCTCAACAGAGGATTGGATAAAGACAATGGAATACTACTCAGCCCTAAGAAATGAAGACATATTGCCATTTATGACAACATGGATGGACCCTGAGAACATTATGCTAAGTAAATCAGAAAAAGTTGAGAACTGTATGATTTCACATATAGGTGGGATATAAAATTGAGACTCATGGACATAGATAAAAGTGAAGTTGTTGCCAGGGAAAGGGGGAGGGGGAGGGGGAGTAAGGGAGGACATATGGTAGTGGAAAACGAGTTGGCTTTAGGTGATGGGCACACAACACCATCAATATGTCCATGGAGATGTCCACCTGAAACCTATGTACTCTTATTGATGGATGTTACCCTATTAAATTTAATTTCTAAATAAAAAAAAAATATCTTTAGTGAATAAATTTAAATGATTTAAAAGTTTTAAAAACCCATGATGCAAGATGTAAAATGTCTCATCTACTAAATATTTAAAAAAAAACAACTTATAAATTTCCTAGCTTTATCAGATTTTTCTTAGAAATCTTACCTATCAGTTAGGTGCCCAAGACTATGTTTCACCATAGAGGTAAAACCAAAAATACCTTTTTTATCATGTCTTTTAAAATACAATATGAGGACTAAGAATGGTAACATATATATCGCCTGTTAAAATATCTGAAATAAAAGAATAACATAATTTCACTTTTTTTTTTATTTATTCATTTTTAGAGAGGAGAGAAAGAGGGAGAGAGAGAAACAGAGAGAGAGAAGGGGGGAGGAGCTGGAAGCATCAACTCCCATATGTGCCTTGACCAGGCAAGCCCAGGGTTTCGAACCGGCAGCCTCAGCATTTCCAGGTCGACGCTTTATCCACTGTGCCACCATAGGTCAGGCCAATTTCACATTTTTACTCTCAAGATGCTATCCTAAAATTCTGATTGATGTATCCCCTCCTCCCCAACCTCCACTCCCACTAACCAATAAAAGTGCAAATCAAACAGGGAGAGAAAGGGCGGAAAGGAAGCGAGGAGGAAGGATGGTGAGGAGACTTAGTGTGTTGATACTGAAACTGCTCCAATGATTACCATGCTAGGCCAGGTCTCCAGCAAAGTCTTCCTGTTCATCAAAAACCAAAACATTAGAAGATACAGATTAAGGACAACAAGGCATAAGTCACTATGACTAATACCAGTGTTTAAATGCTATTGTTTAATTATTTCATAATTACTATCCCAATTTGCAACATATCCTTAAAGCTAGTCCTTCTGTGCGCATTAACATCTTAATGTGCATGACATTCCATTTCACTTAGCATTGCTTACAGCTCTGTTACCAGGAAATTTTGAAGAAACAACATATGCTTGTGCATTATCAAATCTTCAGAGGAGAATTCTAAAATTTTAACTAATAAATAAAAACATCTTTCTGATAATATTACGTCAGAAAATGCCACTTACTCTTCCTGGACAACAGAAAAAAACAATTAAACACACAAACTCGTATATTCATCCTCAAGCTAGCCCTCAAACCAAGAACATTTAGATTTCTCATTGGTACAATTTATATTTTGTGAAAGTGTAGATTACAGCTGTCGAGCAGCTAGATGAGACAGAGGATGGCCTTTCCCCATCAAAGCACATTTACCCTCTGATAAACTCATGACTTCCTAGCGATCACATCCCCTAACAAAGTGCGCTTCTCCGAGAATACCTTCCAGCCTCTGAGGAAGACAGTATTCCAACATTCTGTCTGGTTCCACTACCCAGTTCTAATCACTTTACTTTTAATTTAAAAGATATTTTGATTTTAGAATTTAAAGAGAATTCTAGAAACTCTAATAGACAACTACTTTAGATAACCCCAGAATCTTGTGATACCTTATTACTAAAATGATCTCACTTATCAAAAAGGTCAGCTATCCAATAATCTCAAACATTCAAAGCACAGTTGTGGATGCAGAAATAAATTTAAAAGAATATCTGGGAGACAAACAGCTGTCACAAAATATATTCTCTTTACTTTGCCCTGGGACTCTTAAACCCAACCCTGTCAACTCTGCAAATTAAAGGACCCAATCACAATGAACATCTCTGAAAATCAAGAAAGACCTACATTATAGAAAGATAAAACTTTCTTTTAGTATCAGAAAATGAAGAACCATATATTTAAAGAAAACTAAAGAACTATATAAAAGCCATTTAGGATCACACCAGAACAGCCTTTTCAAGGGGCAATCAGGGAATATACATAAAAAAACTTAGTATATGCTTATTATTAGTGCAGCAAATCCACTAATTCTAAAGAAAAATATAACAGTTCATGAAAACATTTTTTTGCAAAAGGACATTAATTGCCACCTTATTCATAATAACCAAAAAGAAAAAAAATCACTCAAATATCTACCAATGGAAAACTGAGTAAAGATACTGTATTAGTGAATCTAACTCAATCCTCAACTATGAGGTAAATCTGTATTTACAGACAGACACCCATCATATGTTACCACATTTAAAAAATATTTACAAGAGAGTGTGGTCCAATCATTGCTTAACTATATATAGACATATTATATATAAAAAAGAGGGATATAACTGTATTTATGACTAATAAATAACTAGAATAACTACAAAAATATATACCAAAATCTTAACACTGGTTACTTCTGAATGGCAAAATTTTATAACCAAAATTTCTTTATTTATTTATTTATTTATTTATTTATTTATTTTACAGGGACAGAGAGAGAGTCAGAGAGAGGGACAGATAGGGACAGAGAGACAGGAACGAAGAGAGATGAGAAGCATCAATCATCAGTTTCTCCTTGCAACACCTCAGTTGTTCATTGATTGCTTTCTCATATTGCCTTGACCGTGGGCCTTCAGCAGACCAGGTGACCCCTTGCTCAGCGACCTTAGGTCCGAGCTGGTGAACTTTTTTTTTTTTTGCTCAACCCAGATGAGCTCGTGCTCAAGCTGGCGACCTAAGAGTCTCGAACCTGATTCCTCCGCATCCCAGTCCGACGCTCTATCCACTGCGCCACCACCTGGTCAGGCTGAATGGCAAAATTTTAAATAATCATTTTCTTTTATTCTTTTAAGAGTCTCATTTCTTACTGTCATGATCAGGTATAACCTTTATGATTTTTAAAAGCTAATTTTAAATTTTTCTATGAAGTATCATATTTAGAGGCAAATGCCATTATATCCCTGAGTATTTTATACCAATGTTTTTTAACCACAAGTTCATGGACTGGTACTGGTTGGCCAGAAATTTTGTGCCAGTTTGCGAAAGAGTTAACCACCCTAATGTAGTACGAAGATTATAGACCCTATGATCTTAGTCAAATTCACTTATGTTCAGGGTGATTTCTGCTTTAGCGATCCCTGAAATACTTCTCCTATTTTCACTGGTCTCCAAGTATAAAATGGTTGCAAACCACTGATTTATATACTTTTGTTATAATATTACTGTTTATATCTATTATAATGAACCAGCATAATAAAAATTTTAATTTAAGTAGAGTATATTCTATTTAAAAAATAGCATTTGACATATTTAGCAAGATTTTCATTCAAAATGGCTGATTTAGCCCTGGCTGGTTGGCTCAGCGGTAGATCACTGGCCCAATGTGTGGAAGCCCAGGGTTTGAGTCCCAGGCAGGGCACACAGGAGAAGTGACCATCTGCTTCTTCACTCCTTCCCTCCCCCTTTCTCTCTCTCTCTCTCTCTCTCTCCCCCTCCAGCAGCCATGGCTCAAATGGTTTGAGCATTTTGGCCCTGGGAGCTGAGGATAGCCCCATGGCCTCACCTCAGGTGCTGAAATTTCTGTTCCAAGCAACAGGCAGTAGCCCCAGATGGGCAGAACATCACCCCTAAGGGGGCTTGCGGGTGGATCCCGGTCGGGCTCATGTGGGAGTCTGTCTCTGTGCTTCCCCACCTCCCTGCCTCTCACTTAATAAATAAATAAATAATCTTTTTAAATGGCTGGTTTTCATGTTTTAAAAAAATAATCAGATTTTTAAAAATTTATTTATGTGGTTGGGATAACATGAAGAAGAAAATATCTAAATAATACAATCATTCAAGTAAAATTGCCTAACATTTCTTTAAATTCTAACTATACCAAAAAAAGAGAAACTTCTTGTCCAGTGATTAGAAGGCTGCAGTATTAAGTAGCAGAGAACACAGGTAAACAATTATCAAGAGTGAGTCTTGATATTTTTGTTCCCTGACAGTTTAGGAACAGATATTGATTTCTTTCTTTTATACCCAAAAAATAAGAACAAAATTCCCTTCAGGATGCTCTTTATGATTTAATTTTATAAATACAACAATATAGCTGGAAGAAATTTCTATGCATGGAAAATAAGTATAAATGTAAAAAACTATGGTATCCCCAAAGTCATGAGTACAACACATAACAAAAAAAGCCATGCCTACTAAGGACTATATAATGACATGGTGGGTTAAGGGTGATTAAAGGATTACTATTAATACATTTATAATGGTGAGGACTCTGTTGTTTAAAATCATCACAAATAAGTGGCTTCACAATGAAGCCTTGTAATGAAGTATTTATAAACATATATTTATAAAATGTACTCTTTCCAGAGTTATAGTATTATGCACTAAGCTTTGAACACTTTTTTATAAGATGGTCTGGGGGATTTTTTCTTTTTAAATGAAATGGGCCCAGAAGTAAAATATTGATACCAAGTCTCTCAAGAGCACGTACAATTTAGGTGAAGCAGCTTCCTGAGTTGATTTGTCCAGTTCCTGCAATCAAGTGTTCCCTCACCCCACCTACAAGGGCCTTGTCTATGCTGGGAACAGTGCTGAGCTCCAAGGATGCCACTGTAAACCACACCAGGTGCCTGGCCTCCTGAAGCTGTTGTGCTAGTGGACAGCTAACAAATAAACACTGAGTGTGTACAATGTATGAGTCACTATCCTAAGTACATTAGATGTAGTAGTAACCCACTTAATTGCCCGGCACACCAACACTGAGTTAGAAACCTTTATTATCTTCACTTTACAGATGAAAAGGCTGAAATACACAGTTTACCTATCTTTCCCAGTTAATCTATCTTGCATTCCTATTGTCTCTACTATTTCCTCACAAATGAAATTGTACTCTACAGACAGACCCTACCTTTATTTTTTTCCTTCTCAGCCACCTTCTCTCTCTCTCTCTCTCTCTCTCTCTCTCACACACACACACACATACACACACACACACACACACACACACACACACACACACACACACACACACATTTTCTCTCCCTCTGTCTCTCTCTCTCAAAGAAAAGAGAAACAAAATAGTAAGCCATGGTTTACAAAAGGCAGAAAGGCATGATTACAGGCATGAGTGGAGCAGTCACTGGGTATGTGACCTTTAGCAGTTTACTTCATCTTGATAAACTTAGCTCCCTTCCTGGTAAAATGGATAAAAGCAGAGCATCTGTTAGTCATGAGGGTGTTGCAGGGATTAAATGAGATAATATATGTAATGTGCTTAGCGTAGTAGCCGGTACAGAATAAGCACCCAACATGTATTGGGTGCAGACATTGTTCTTTGCTGCTTACTGCTGAATGGGGATAGAGACACAAACAAACATTTATTGCATGCTTCCTTATATGTATTTTCCAGGTATTAAAAGCATTATATACTTATTTTAATAACAAAATTCAAAGTATAAGATAATGAATAACAAGTATTATCTTTATACAGTTTGGCAAAATATTTTTATTACAAAGTCTTGTGCATTCAAACCACACTGAACTTTACAGCTAAAACTAATTTGTCTAATCTAGGAATTCTTATTTTTAACCAGTTTTCTGGTAGACTGATATGCTGTTATTTGGGGGCTAAACACACAGATATTATAGTTCTAAACTTGTCATAGGAGCTTAAATAAAGTGTTTTTGTGGTGTTGGCCTCAGTGGAACATCAAGTAACATGGAAAAGTAAGTAGGAAAGTAATATTGATCTTGATCAAAATTATTCAAAGCTTTTGAAGAAACAAGAGTGAAGGACCAAATAGAAAGATATAGAGAAAAAGATCCTAAAAAAGCATTCCTCAAAATAAAACACACCACACACCCCTTCAAAGTAATGAAAGCAAGCTACTATTGCTTAGTTTATGTTTACAAGGGGCCACATATGCCACAAACTAATCGCCAGCACCACGTCTGCCTTCTCTGTGCTAGGCACTGTGCTCTCCACTCTGCATGTGCTGCCTCAGTCAAGCCTGAAAAATGGGTAGCATAACACTTTTTTGCAGATAAAGAAATTGAAGCTAAAAACTAGCATAATCTCAGACTAGTTAAACTGAATTTTCTCCTGTAGTAGAACACCAGTCACGTGCTCTTCTGGGTCCAGAAAGGAAAGGTCATCCCCTCACTCTCTTTGCCTCTCAGTTCAGTCGCGCTCACTTGTCCCCCTTCAGTACAGAATTAGGTATGTAATCCAGCTTGCCCTGCTGGGAAGGCGGACAGGGCTGTCTAGGAAAACTTCAGCATGCACTACTCTAAATGATGGCTGTGTAGGGTGGCCAAAAGTTCCATACAATACCACAACCTACACAGTGATCCTCTCCTCATCATTATCAAAGGGTATGCACCCGCTGAATACTCCACTTCACCAGAACTGAGTACAAAGCTGAACAAACACTGAATTCCTAAATACGAAGCCACACTTAGCATAAATATACATATTTATATACTGAAAAAAGGTGAAAAGTTGAGTTCCATAATATTAGCCTGTCAAATGGAAACCAAATTTTTCATCTGTGAATTTGTTTACAGTACACTATGACCTACATTATACACAGATGCAGAATGAATATTTTTGCAAATGTAAGAAAAACCTTACTATAGATTTAAAGACGCTTTACTCTTACCATTTAACATAAATGTCTAGATTTTTTAGTGTCAGATTTTATCAATTCAGGCCTTGCAGTCAAATACACTGAGATTTAAATCCAGGCAGGCTCTGGGCCCTGCCATTTACTTGCTGTTGATTTTAGGAGCAGTAACTAACCTCTATTATAGTTGTTTTTCAATTGCAAAATGGAGATAATGCCATCTACTTGACAGGTTCATTGTGAGAATTAAATGAGATCTTGTAATTAAAAAGCTAAGCATGAAGTAAGTGCTCACTGAAATGGTACATTATATTTAAGGTCATCATTTAACACAGTGCCTTTCTTCACAAAGTACTCAAAGTATATCACCAATATGTGTGTGAGGCGCTGGGTGTGGGTATCTGTGTGTCTGTGTGTATGTGTAAAACACTATTATAGCCCAAATCATGTGCTCTCCTCTCCATGGAATACTAAACCAAAATATATCAATACATTACTAAACAACCAAGTATATTACAGTATGTCAATTCAAAACTTACAGAAATGTTTGGGTATATGGTAATGTGCATAACTATTTTTATTAGAATTGGAAAAAAACAGTAGTTTAAAGTGTGGGTCTATGATTTCCTTCTTGCTATTCACAAATGCCAAAACCACAGACAGTTCATGATTTGCCTCTAATAATGGCATCCCTAGGAATCGGTCTCTTTCCAAATCACCCAAATCTAGAGTTTGGGGGAGCCTTTACTTGTGAATTATGAAAAGTGAAGTTCTGAATCAAGACAGCCAAGTAAAGGATTATTTTACAACCACTAGAAAAAGCTCAAATCATACTGTACTCATGTTTACAATGAATTCACAAATAATGAGAAATCAAATTTAAAATGTACATGTTAATCTTGTACTAAATGATACAGCATTCTAGCCTATAATTGGAAATAAAAATATTTAATGCTTAGTTTTGCAATTACATGTTTTACAATATTGATGGACAATCTAATGAAAAAAACAACTAGTATTTACTTTTTATTTGTAGAACATTAATTTGAGTACCAATAACAAATTAAATTAGGGTGTGAAACATGTAGAAAAAATTAATATAGCCCCATTTGGACTTGACATTAATTTTGTACAAAATTAAAATTTCACAGGGTCATAAACTGAAGAATGAAAAAGTTTATTTTGAATCTCAAAATGAGAACACAGCCTAAGTTGTAAGAGATAGCTGTCGTTTAAATATAATAAAAAATCGAGAGTACAACCTCTTTTAAAATATCAGGCTCCTGATAGTTTAGACAATGCTCACAGATTTCTCTAGTAAAGGCACTGGGCATTTTTAGAGAATAAAGCAAATACTGAATTTTGTTTTGTCTAATTAAAAAGTATTTTAACCCTAAAGGAATAAAATGACACAATAGTAAACCAGAATAGAAAGATACACGCAGCATCTGAAAATGATTATGTTTTTGAAAATAAATTTCTTTATTAAGTTTATTCTTAAGATTATTTGAGGTTTTTTGATTTGGTGCTTTGAGTTCCATAAATGAAATAACCCTGTTTGCACATATTACAATGTTTCTTTAAAAATAAATATATACTAAAGAGCAAAATACATGGCCAAATACAGTTCTAGATTTGCTAAAATTAAATAAATTACCACATAAGAAATGTTGGATATACTTTGGAATTATTATCATTGAAAAATTTCAAGTATCTCTCCTGATAATTTTATCTAAAGCAATTTATTTTAAAATAGTAAGAGCTACAAATTGAGACTAGCTTAAAAAGATAATAACCCAGTGTCTTATTGTCCTCTGCTGATTAAAAAAAAAAAAAAGCATTCTTTTAAAACTGTACTTAGCTATAAAAGACATATTTTCCTTAGTAACAAATACTTTTAAGGATTATTTAATAGGCTAGATCAAGGCTTTAAAGAAAAAATACACTTGTGAAATACAGTGTTACATGATAGAAGAAAAATGTTTGCATATACGTTATGTTATTCACAATACTTTGAGGCTTTCATTCTCTCCAGTTAGCGCAATTTATTTTCCTACACGTCTCAGTAGCAAACAATGTTATTTAGACTCTAACCTGGCACGCTACCACCTCTGGCCCGCCCTTGAGCCCCTCCATCGCAAAGGTCTCCAGGTGCAGTTTGGGCAGCTGCAGGGTGAAGTCATTCCTACTTGCCGCAGTCCGTGACAGCGAGATCTGATCTCTGACCTAAAGGGAAAAAAACAGCATCAATGGTAATTCCCCTTCAGACACATTAACTGGGATGAACTGGGTCCCCTTGAGCCCACTGAGTGGACTTGCATTGATCGCTGGACCTGAAATCCATGAATAAATTTAGGACTAATTGATTTTTCGTTGCAAATAAATCTCTAATTCAGAGTGCTGGGGGAGAATGTTAAGAAGAAAAAGCATCCTCCTGCTGTAAATGAGGGAGGGAAGAAGAGTCAGTGGAGCTCTTCTGATCAAGGGGTTTTGAATTATTTTTCACTGTTCCACCCTGAAAAGAAAAAGGAAAGAAGGGAAGAAGATCCACAAAATCAAAAACAAACAGTCATCTCCTAATTATTATCACTTTTTTTAATAACATGTTTAATTTAACTGGTATTAACTGATATATTCTGGACAAGATAATTAGGTACTAGTCTTTGGGAAAAAAAGCTTCATAAATATGTACCCTGGAATAAAAACAAATACACTCAATAAACAAGGATACTTAAAAATATACTAGAGTAAGAGGTTTGTCTGCCCTTTTTACTTTTATTAAATTTGAGCCTTATCGATTAAATAAATATAAACCAAACTGGTCATGCAACTTCTAAATAAGGTAACAGATAAAATCAGTAGAATTTTTACCATATTTTAAGTATTCGGAAAGGTAACAATACAAACATTTCACAGACAGGAGACATACCAATTCTCTAGCTAGTATAGGAATCATATGCAGTTGATATCACACTGCCACCTTCTGGGCAGATGAAAAAATACTCCCTATATAACACAAAATAGAGGAAAACATTCACAGATTATTTTCATTTCTAATTTCCAAACTTAGTAAAAGCCTTAAAAGTTCCACAGTTTAGTTTGCTTTTAAGATCAGCAGGCCCTCATTTTTACTCATATGGTTTAATGATAGAAGTTTTCATACACAGGCATATTTTCTAACTTTCCCTATGCCTAAATTGGTTTAAAATTTTCTCTTTGCCACCATATACTTGATAAATATTATAGAACTAGCTTAGACTCAAAGGAAAAAAAAAGAATTTTTATGATCTTTTTTAGCAAGGTAAAAATGGGGATAACTATAAAAATAACATTAATTGCTAAAATAAATATATTTCATCTCTACTTTTACCTGAACAACTTCAAATGTAACTTGGCAATAATACATACGTAATAGAAAACCTGTCCTTCATCTTTCTATTCTATATGAGCACCTAGTAAAGCTGTTTGAGTCATCTGTTTTATAAATAAACTATCATACTATATAAGCTTTCCTTAAACCAGTAAGTACATACAAACATATGATCATAGCTTTAATTGTTCATGCTAATCTATGGGTATAAAAATCCAATTACTCCCAAGTTGATTTGAAGAATTTCTGTCAAAGTGTATGCTGTAAAACATACAATATAATACGATTTTTATAACAGGGTGAGTACTATGCACACACGGGAATCCCAATTCGGAATATATATTCATCTGTAACAAACATCATTCTCCAGTCTTCAGTCAGAATGAGAGTGCTAAAAACTTACTTAACCTAGCAGAATAAATAATGGTTTATAAATATATTTGTTTTAACTTTATATTTTGTAGGGCTACTTTCGCGTGCCTTTTTTTTTTTTTTTTTTTTTTTTTTTTGGTCACCAATGTGCACTCAGATAAAAGAAAACATTAATGTGGATTAAGGTACTGAGAATTTATCAACATCAAACCACTGGTGTTTTGCCTTCTACCCTTCTGAACCATAGTCAATAGATCTAAATATTTTACTGCACCCTGGCCAATTCATTGTTTGATGTTTAAAAACTCACCCAGAATCAAAGAAAATTTATTAAATTTGAGCCCCCAAATGAGATACTATTAGCTTTGAAAGTCAAGTTTAACTGCGATATTGATGATTCTCTTTTTTCTGTGACAAAATTCACTAGGGAAATCCTGGATGTCAAAGTACAAAAGCAGATTGCTAATACGGGCAAGGGGGGCGGAGGATGGTGCGCAATGTAGGTATAATCCACAACACAGTTCCAGCTCTGGGGGGCCTCGAACCTGACTGACATCAGGCACCACCTTCATCTGTGAAGCTAGATGTACAGGAACAGTAAGCCACATTTTGTGTTCTCTAAATAAACTTTCTAAACAAAATTAAGCTGGGGCATTTGGCATTTAAAACTGTGATTTATTGTCAAATTAACATTTTCACTAAACATTATTTAATTTGGCAAATTAAATGATTATTTTTTTCAAAAGGATTCGAAATGCAGCTGTTTTGCTAAATCTAATGATGAGCATCATAATTACTTTATTTGAATAATATGCATGTGTTAATACTTGCATTTAATTTAAATTATCTGTTGAATGCTGACAGTGCCATCAGGAAACAGCGAGCCATGATATATAATAGAAGAAACATCACCAATATTTCTACTGTAATTTAAAAATTGTTCCACTTCTAAATTAAACAAAACTTTGAGAGCAGGCATCTAAACTGTTTTTCCAAATATTTCTAGATAAAAGGTTTTTTAAGTTTTGAAACAAGTTTGGCTCAGAATTCTTTTATTTTAAAGGGTAAAGGAACTGAAAGCATCATGTTGAGAGAATACAGAACAATGACCCTAGGACAAGTAAAAATGTAACTGCAGCAAAGGAGCAAGAAGGAAAGGTGACAAGGAACAGGAGAAATAAAGAGTGGAAAGGAGAGACTGCTCAGAAAGAATGCAGAAGGTGCAGCTGAATGTCAGGGTGTGAACAGGATAAACAGGGAAGAAAGGCAACACTGAACATTAGAAAAAGAGCTCTCCCCTTAATGCATTAAATTTGTCCATGAAAAAAAAAACCCAGAACAGGCAGCTGAGAACAAAGTAACTAAAAACAGAAAAGAGATAACTGGGATTTCTTTAGGAAATACTACCCCTTAGACACAGAATGATCCCTTTCAAAAATGAGAATCTAAAATAATCATAAAAAGCTAAGAACTGTATGATTTCACACATAGGTGGGTTATAAAACTGAGACTCATGGACACAGATAGAAGTGAAGTGGTTATGGGGGATGTGGGGGAGGGGAGTGGGAGGGGAGGGGTGGGGGTGCAGGGAAGGGTGTAAACAGGGACAAATATAAGGTGACGGAAAATGATTTAACTTTGGGTGATGAGTATACAACATAATCAATAATTAAAATGCTATAGAAATATTCACCTGAAACCTATGTGTTCTTATTTATCAATGTCACTCTGTTAAAGTTAATTTTCTAAATAAAGTTTTAAAATAAATAAATAAATAAGTTCCTTTGCTGTCAAAAGTTCTGAAGTAACAATATGAGAATAGTAAAATTATTTTTACCCAAAAGTAGGTTCACCTTTTAAAATACTGATTTTAACATGAATTAGGATTAAAGCAACCACTGTCACCTGTCCACGAATTATATTATAATTTCAAATTACAAACTGATTTTAAATTATAATTTCAAAAGTCATTTATTCTGTGTACAGCAATAATTATTCATCTTATAATTAAGATTCTATACCCTCTCATTCTGATTTTATAAATGTGAGCAAATTACACAATGTTTTTTTTACTTTAAAACAGCTAACTTCATTTTTAACATATAATGATTTTTTTCATTGCATTTCATAATATAAATTGCAATTGTCAAATTGTATGTATTTTTATAACATTCCATAAAGGCTGCACAATTTCATATTTTGACAAACATACTTATTCCATTCTAAATTTTTGATTTTTAGAAAGAGTAGTTTACTTTTTCCCTTTCTTATTACATACTTTCAGAAAGAAGATATTTCTCAGAGATGTAGAGAGAAAAATTAATGAAACTTTCTAAGAAGTCAAATTGTTATGAAATATATATTTATTTTATTATAAAAATCTAGTTTCAGAATTATGTGATTCATAAGCTCCATGTAGTGCTATTTCTTTTCCTCTGGTTAGCCTTTACTCACAAGACACCAATCTATACTCAAACCATAACACCAGAAAAGCTGTTTCTGCTAGATATATCAACTATGGAATTAAATTAGTCATTTTAGAAAAGCTATTCAACTCTCAAACTATGAAGCCACCAAAATATATGAAGCTTCATCTTTTCTCATACAGAGCTATAAATCCCTATGGACACAATGTTCCAATTTGTTTTAAAAAAAAACTAATGAATGTAGTACCAACTATGTTTCCAGCAACAGGATACCAAGGAAGAAGCAGGAAGTTGTAGTAGATCAAAACTTAGATACACTTAAGAAGACATATAAGAAAATGTATATAATGCCTGAATCTTGACTGCCTGGGAAAAGTAACTGATATTAGGACTTCACATTCTTAATCTGCCTAAAATTACACTTTCTCCAATCTATTATAGCCAGCAGTGCTACAAAACAAATGTTTGTATCAGATATTCCCATCAAATACAGACCTCCACAGTATTTCCCGCCACCTCCATTCTTATCACTGTGTTCATGTTTTACTTTGCTGACATCCCTGCCTTCTTTTCCCACATGGCCTCTGTACTTCCTTCCACATCCATTGATACCTTCTTGATTTCCCTTCCCTCTTTATTCTAATTTTTTTATCCCACATATTAGTGCAGCTTACACCCTATTTTTCAACCTAGGCGCTAAAGAGTGGTGTATAGATGACATGCTACAGCCCAGGAACCAAATCTTATCTACCACCTGGTTACTGAAAATAAAGTTTTATTAAAACACAGCCATGCCCATTCATTTCTGTATTGTCTTTGAGTGCTTTCCTGATAGGACAGAGTTAGGTACTTAAGGCAGAGATCATACGGCTGACAAAACCTAAAATATTGGCTGCCAGGCCCTTTACAGAAAACATTGGCCATCCCTGCCTTAGAGGTATAGAAGAAATGACAGTATTTTTTACCATCTATAAAATTTCTTAAAGTTACCATATCTTACCAGAGAATGTAGAACATTTTCTAGTGAGTCAACCTTATATCACTAACACAGAGTGCCATCTCAGATAGTTTCTAGCTCCTTTTTTCTAGTGTTTCTTGAAATAAGTATAGTATCTCCTAATATTTTAAAGTTGACATAGTCTAGTATACAGATTGATTGGGTATAACTTTCCTGGCACTGGTATGATCACCCATTTTAATATTCCATTAACAGAAAATTTCATTAAACAAATAGAGTAGGCATACTGGAGAGGCTTTTGTAAATAGAAAGAGAAGAGAATCAGCCAGAGTTAAATATACTCCATAGTAACAATAGTAGCAAGAAAAATGTTATCCAAACAGATGCTCTTAAGTACGTAGTCAAATAAGAATGTCATTTTAAAATCATAAATTCTACAAGGCAGTAGGAAAGAGAGAATAACAAAAAAAAAAAGATATTTAGATAGTTTCAGTACTCTGGTATGTGCCTAGTGAAAGAAGCAGGTGTTAAAGCATGCTGAGATTATGGAAATGACAATAATATTGAATACTTATATCTAAATGGCTATCTCCCATTTTTACCTTTTCCTTCACTACTGAATTAATGAAATGATAGAGTACAGTATAGTATAATTTCTAGCAGTAATAGTATCATTAGTGCTTCTATAAGTACTTTATAATTTTCAAAGTACTCTGCACACTAGCTCACTAGATTCTGCCATCCACCTTGTGAAACAGCTACTGCCATCCCTAACAGGAGGATGAGTCCAGTGCTCTTAACAAGAAATAATGCCTCTTAATATCTGTAATGAGCAGTTAATAGTTGAGAAAATTGTTAAAGACTTTGATACTTCTTCCATTTCCCTACTTAAAGAACAACACTATTTTTTTTTCTTTTTCTTCATCCCTTGTCTGCAGTCTTTGCAAAAGTGTGTAAGTTTTAGAAAAGTAGTTTTGTGAAAAGCAACAGAGACTACTATTTTAAACATCCTTATTTTCCTCAGTAGCTCCCTTGGACCTGTGGGTATTCTCATTCATTCATATTACTCCCCCTGCTCTACTCCCCAGCGGCACACACAACTATGACACTGAGACAGGTTACCTGTGCACTAATCAGCCTTACACACAGGTCACAATTTCATATGGGAGATCCCCAAACTATGGGGTCCCAGGACCCTTGCCACAGTCCCTGCTGCGCCCCCCACCTTGGCACTGTCAGCAGAGGCAGGTGTGCACTGGTGCTGTGGCAAACACAGACATCGACCTGACGAGAAGAAAGTGAGGAACTCGCCTTCCTTTACTGGGAGGTTGTTCAACTTCACCTGCAACTCCGGACCAGAGCCAGAACTCAGAACTCTACAGTGACTGCCAGTTACTGTCACCAGGAAAGAGGGCGAAACCTACCATTGCAACCACAAACATGCTGTAGTTACATCCCAATTGGGGAACTAAAACACTGATCTCTTAAATCAGATTATCAAGCTGGCTACATCCCAATTAAGGATCTGAAAGACTGAACCCTCAAATCAAATTATCAAGCTGGAAAACAGGGTGATTTAATCATGAACATCTTATTAAGGTACTAGACATGATAAATCTGTAACACAAGTTATAGACCATAGAATGAACCCCCAAAGTAGATTACTGTGACTTTGAGTTATTTAAATGCAAAACCCACACTTGAGAACAGAAAAATATATTTATGAATTGAATTGTTACAGTCCTCCATGCAGAGATACTTTTCTAGGATGAATTATTCCAAAGGAGAAAGACAGATGTACACTGAAATTAGTTATTTGGATGTGTTTAAGCTAAAAGCTGTTAAGCACACGTACATGACATTCTGTAGTGTCTTATCTTTAGTTTGTCAAGGTTTTTAAATCCCTCTTGAGCTGGAGTACCATTTTTAGCTTGGCTAGGTCAGAATGACACTGAACAATATGAATGATGACACACAAGACAGCTATATGGACAGAGTTGTCATCAGCAAGCCAGCTGTACTAACACCTGCATGTCTTCTCAGCTGGTCTTCAAAACCAGGATCCAGACACTGAGAATGGAAAGAAGTTCAAAGATCACCAGTAACATTACAGAGTCATTAATGAGTCACTGAAAATTGGGTTTTAGAGGCAGGAGATCATTTTTAGAGTTTTAAAACATGTCAGTTTCACAAATTAAAAAATATTCCATGGTCTTTGTATTTCTTATAAATGCAGTAAAACCTAAAATCAAACATAACTATGTATTATCAAATATTCTGGTTAACCATTTATAAGATAAGATTATAAAATCATATTTGAAGATTTGAAAATGCAGCAACTTCACCAGTCAGATCCTTTTTGACTCTATTCTACTCCATAATCCACTCTAACAATCATATTTCTATTTTTTATAGGCATCAAACTAGCTATCACTTCAAATTCCTTGTTTGCATACCTCTCTTTCCTAGAAACATTTCTAAAATTAAATTTAGGCTTTCTCTTTTAGCTCTTAATTAAGCAAAGTACATATAGATGCTATTTTTAGAAATAAAATAAAGAAACCAAGTTATAAGACCAACTGGACTTATATTGGAATCTAGATATGGCTTTAGTTATGTTTAGAGACTGGGATGGTAAAAGTTTGACTCACTCAACAAATATTCATTAAGTGTCTACTGAGTACCAGGCACTGTGATAGATGCTGAGGATATAAAAATTAAGGAGAGAGAAGTCCATCCTTCTGGGACTTCAAACTCTAGTGGCATAATTAATCTCTCAAAATGCATTTCCTAGCCTCCCATTTATCTATAATGTCGTTTCTCCTGTCAATTGCTATATAACCTCTTTCTTTGCCAGAAAATGTTGTTAATCAATCCCAAACCTTTATGCTTAGCCCTGACATTTTCCCTATAGTTCAGACTCACATATCCTGCTCTTCACTCCACATTACCTTAAACTCAGTAGTTCCAAAACAAGACTCATCATTGTCTCCCTTCTCCTTACTGAAAAAGCAAACTCACTCGCTCCTCTTTTTCTACTCCTAACATCAGTTAATCGCACTGCCCATCCTGGGAATCTTCCTCCCCTGCCCTGCTAACATGCCGTTTTATTAAGTAAGTTTCATATCTTTTCCTCAACACCACCTACCATCATTACCCTGGTTCAAAATTCATCTAGTCTACAGATCCATGGCTCTTAAATGTCCCCTCATTACTCACTGCGTATGTCTACAAATCTGCCCCACAGAACCCAAATTCAATAAGGAAATCTGAGTACATCTTAAACCCTAGTTTATTTCCCATTGACCCATGAAATAGATCCAAGGTTCTTAGAATGGCAACAAAGTTCTCCCATGACCTGGCTTCTACCTGCCACCTTCAGCCTCGTCTCTGGCACTCTCCTCGCAGTTAGTGCGGCATCGAGAATGTCTGGCTATTCACACTTCCATGCACGTGCACACGCTACTCTCTCTGCCAGAATGCCTTTCCCATCTTTCCTCACACTTCAAAGCCCCATCCGGGTATTAATTTTCTCCTAAGAAACCTCCTCAACCCACCCTTGGGTTTTCTAAGTATGCCTCATAGATAAATAACTCCAAATAGATATGGAGTTGCATGCGTATTTACCATGTTATACTGGAGTTATTATTTCTCTACCCTGAGGGAAGGAACTAGGAAATATATATATATGCTGGCACATGATATACACTAAAAAAGCATTTGTAGGCTCAACTACTTATAGTAAATATTGTGTTTTATGATAAATTAGAAGTTTTAAGTAACTTTACTGGAGAAGCAAATCCAAAACAGCTCCAGCAGAAATCCCCATGACTCCTTTCGGCCTGATGCATTAAGAGGTTTACAGATGCAAAGTCTTCTAGATAGTCTTTCAGAGTTTTTTAATTGAGACTTCCTGTTTTATCTTTTAAATAATTTACTTACACTGTATTTAATACCTCTCAATAAAAGTTTAGAGGTAACTTTAAAGTACATAAAACACTATCATCATACATAGAAAACACTTTACTTAATTTCTCCAAACTTGAAGGACTCAAGAAATCCCTAAAAGCCTCAAGAGTCCAGCCATTCTGCTAATTCAACAATAACAAAAACCTGTAATCAAAAATGTTGAGATTCTTCTCTACATTCAAATTTTACCCAAATGTACTTACTTTCACCCCCAACTACATAGACATCTCTCTGCTAAGAACTTGGTGAGTACCCAATAAATACTCAGAGTTAATGTAATTTTCTCACAACTAACTTTAAGGAATCCAGATATTATCCACCTATCCAGTCGTTCATTACCCTACATGAAAATTTTTTCAATATAATGCTTATACCCACACAATACTCTTGAAAGAATACTTTTTTCCCATACAATAGAAATACTTAAGCATGTTTGAAGAGGCTCTTAAATTTTAAAAATTTCAATTCCTGAGAAGTCTATATTAGCAGAAATATTAGAAGCCTGCTGGTAAAGTTATTAGAAACATAAAAAAATATAATATTAGTGAGTGATGTTAACAAAAATGTGGAGTAAGGTGCTCCAAAAGCAGCAAATAAACTGGTAAAATAGATTAGAATCAACTTTTTCAGAACTCTAGAAACTAATTAAAACCTTATAGCAAGCAATCAAAGTTTAATCAGAAAAAACACCTGAATCTCAATAGTTAAGGAAATCTCTTTCAAAACACTAGCTGACCACTAAATAAATCAACAAATCAGAGTTCTATGGCCACACGACAAAAAAATACAGGCTTTACAAAATCCACTAAACAAACACCCACTACAAGAGTATGCAACAACAACAAACACTAGAGATGGTGGAGAATCTTATTTTTAGAATTTCCACATTGTAATATTCAAAATATTCATTTTTCAACAAGAATTATGAAGTATGCAAAGAAATAAAGTATGGCTCCTGCACAAGAAAAATAGAAATCAATAAGAACTATCCCCGAGGAAGCCTAAACATGGAATTTACCACAGATTAATTTTAAATCAATTATTTTAAATAGTCTTAAAACGTTAAAGAAACCCATGTACAAAGAACCAGAGGAAACCATGAGAATGTTTTTTTCCAAAAAGAAAAACTATAAGTAAAGAGATATAAAGTATAAAAGGAAAGAAATAGAAATTTTAGAGTTGACCCTGGCCAGGTGACTCAGCAGTAGAGTGTCAGCCTGGCATATGGAACTCCACGGTTCAATTCCCAGTCAGGGCACACAGGAGAGGCAACCGTCTGCCTCTCCCCCTTCCCTCCTGTCTGTCTCTCTCTCTCTCTCTTTTCCCCTCCTGTAGCTATGGCTTGATTGGTTTGAATGCATTGGTCCTGGGTGCTGAAAATGGCTCCATGGAGCCTCTGATTCAGGTACTAAAATAGCTATGTTGCAAGCAGCCCAGAGGGAGGGTCAGAGCATCAGACCCAGATGGGGTTGCCAGATGGATCCCAGTCAGGAATCACGCAGGAGTCTGTCTCTGTATCTCCCCTCCTCTCACAGGAAGGAAGGAAGGAAGGAAGGAAGGAAGGAAGGAAGGAAGGAAGGAAGGAAGGAAGGAAGGAAGGAAGGAAGGAAGGAAGGAAGGAAGGAAGGAAGGAAGGAAGGAAAGGGGGGGAGGGAGGAAGGGGGAGGGAGAGGAGGGGAGGGGAGGTGAGGGGAGGGGAGGGGAGGGGAGGGGAGGGGAGGGGAGGGGAGGGGAGGGGAGGGGAGGGGAGGGGAGGAAGAGTTAATTAATTTTGGAGTTAATACATTCAAGTGCTGAAAGGGAAAAACAAAACTGTCAACAAAGAATTCTATAACCAACAAAAATATGCTTCAAAAATGAAGGAGAAATGAAGCCACTCCAAGATAAACAATAGCTCAGGGTATAAATTATTATTAGATCTACCTTATAAGAAATGATAAAGGAAATCCTTTAGCCTGAAATTAAAGATAGTAGACAGAAACTCAAATCCACAAGAAAAAACAAAAAATACTAAAATAAAGAACTAAAGGTAACTGCATAAGTAAATATAAAAGTCATTATTAATGTATTTTGTTGTGTAACTCCTCTTTTTCCCTTATATCTTTTAAAAGAAAATTACATAAAACATTAATTATAAACTATGTTGATGGGCATTCAATGTATAAAACTGTAATTTGTGATAATAACATAATTGCAGGATAGAACTATATAGGAGCAAAGTTTCTGTATACTATTGAAATTAAGTTGGTATTAATTCAAACTAGATTGTTGTGAATTAAGTTGCTCATTGTAATCCTCAAGACAACCACTAATAAAATAACTAAAAATATAAAGTAAAATAAAGAAGTATAACAAATGTTATACTAGTAACATACTATTTAACATACAAATAAAGGGAGGAAACTAATACATGAATTGTGAAACAATATAGATACAGTACATAGAGAAAAAAGGCAAAAGTCCTTCCTATCACTAATTACATTAAGTGCAAATTGATTAAACTCTCCAATTAAAAGCTGGAGATTGGCAGAATGGATTTAAAAACATGATTCAGATGAGATCGGGTGCATTCAGGGTGTTACGGCCATAGTAAAGGGTAGATAAATGGTTATGGAAAAAGACTTGACTTAGTATATTGTGGTGAACACACAATACAATATAAAGATGTATTATAAAATTGTATACCTGAAGCCTATATAATCTTATTAATCAGTGTTACTCCAATAAATCCAATAAAATAAATAAATAAAAGCATGATTCAACTACATGCTCTCTACAAGAGACTTTATCTTAGACATACATTGATTGAAAGTAAAGCAACAGAAAAAGATATTCCATGCAAACAGTAACCAAAAAAGAGCTGGAGTGGCTATACTAATATCACAAAAAATAGACTTGAAGACAAAAATTTTTACAAGAGACAAGTAAAGATATATAATTATATAAGGGTCAATCTACCAAGAAGACATAATAATTTCTAGATATGCATGCACCTAAAAACAGAATCCCAAAATACATGAAGCATAAAACTGACAAAATTGAAGGGAGAAATAGTCAAACAGTTGGAGACTTCAAATCTCACTTCATTAGTAGATAAAACAGCTACACAAAAGATAATCAAAGAACTTAAAGACTTGAACAAAACTGCAAATCAAGCAGACATATATAGAATAGTCTACAAAGGACAGCAGAATACAGATCTTTCTTCATTGATTTGAAAGAGAGGGCAGGGGGAAGAAGGGAAGAGGGAGGAGAGAGAGAGAGAGAAGCATCAACTCATTATTCACTTAGTTGTTCCATTAGCTGTGTACTCATTAATTGCTTCTTGTAAGTGCCCTGACCACAACCTCTGGTGTGCCAGGTCAACACTTTATTCACTGAACCACTCTGCCAGAGCTACACATTTGTTTAAAATGCTCCATATCATTCACAGAGATAGACCATATTCTGGACCACAAAATAAACTTTAATAAATGTAAAAGAATCAAAATCAAACAAATTATCTATTAAAACCACACAGAATCACATCAGAACTCAATAGTCAAATAATCTTTGGGAAATGCCCAAATATTTTGGAAATTAAACAATATAATTAATAGGTCAAAGAAGAAATCACAGAGAAATTAGAAAATACTTTGAGACAGAGAAAAACAAAAACACAATATAGCAAAACATATGGGACACAATGAAAATAGAGCTCATATAGAAATATATAGCTGTCAATGCCTACATTAAAAAAAATAAAGCTTTTCACAAATATGGCACCAAAAGTGAAGAAGGAAGTCCTGGCCCCCCCAAAGCCAATGCCAAAGCTTTGAAGGCAAAGAAAGCAATGCTGATAGGCATCCACAGGCACAGAAAAAGAGAAGACCCACATGTCACCCACCTCTGACAGACCAAGACAATGCGGCTCCAAAGGACAGCTCAAAAGTCCTTGGAAGAGCTCCCCCAGAAAAACAATTTTGACCACTATGCTGTCATCAGGTTCTCTCTGACTACAGAGTTAACCATGAAGAACATAGAAAACAATATATTTGTATTCTTTGAGGCTGTTAGGGCCAAAAAGCACCAGATCAAACAGGCTGTGAAAAAGCTCTATGACACTGACATGGCCAAGGTCAACAGCCTGGTTAAGCCTGATAGAAAGAAGAAGGCATATGCTCAACTATGACACTTTGGATTCTGCCAACAAAATTGGGATTATCTAAAATTAAGTCTAGCTGGCTAATTCAAACTACATAAATTTTTCACTGTTTAAAAAAAAAAAGATCTCAAACCAATAACCTAACTGTCCATCTTAGAAGAGTAAAAAAGAAAGTAAACTAAACCCAAAGCAAACAAAAAGGAAAGAAAAAGGAATGGCACAGAGACAAATGAAATAGAGAACAGAAAACCAATAGAGCAGATCAAGAAAACTAACTGTGGTTTCTTGAGAAGATCAACAAAATTGACAAGCCTCAACTAAATTTACCAAGAAAAAAAGATTAATAAATTACTAAAATCATGGCCCTGGCCAGGTGGATCTGTAGATAGTTGTCCTGGTGCACTGAGGTCACAGGTTCAATCCCTGGTCAAGGCACATGCAAGAAGCAAGCAATGAGTGCAAAACTAAATGGAACCAATAAGCAGAATAATGAGTTGATGCTTCTCTCTCTCTCTCTCTCTCTTTTCTCTCGTTCTCTCTCCCTCTCCCTTCCTATCCCACCCTCAAATCAATGCAAAAACTTTTAAGAAAAAAAAAATTACTGCCTGACCAGGCAGTGGTGCAGTGGATAGAGCATCAGACTGGGACACTGAGGACCCAGGTTCAAAACCCCAAGGTCGCCAGCTTGAGTGCAGGCCAATCTGTCCTGAGTGTGGGGTTGCTGCCTTGAGCATGGGATCATAGACATGACCCTATGGTGGCTGGCTTGAGCCCAAAGGTCGCTGGCTTGAAGCAAAGTTACTGGTTTGAGCAAGGGATCAACTCGCTCTGCTATAGCCTGTGGGTCAAGGCACAAATGAGAAAGCATTCAATGAATAACTAAGGTGCTGCAACAAAGACTAGATGCTTCTTATCTCTCTTCCGTCCTATCTGTCTGTCCATCTCTCTCTCTCTCTCTGTCTCTATCGCAAAAAAAAAAAAAAAAAAAAATTACTAACGTCAGAACTAAGTGGTGACATATTACTGACCTTACTGAAAAACAATTTTAAGAAAGTGAACAAATGTACGTCAATAAATTAGCCTAGATTAAATAGAAAAATTCCTAGAAAGAAAAGGAAACTACCAAAACTGACTCAAAAAGAAACATAAAATCTGAATAAATAGGTCAGCTGTGGTAGAGAGTTTAGATGTAACCACAACCATTTTCACTGTACCATGAAAGAACAAAGACCCTCCTCCTTCTGTATTAATCTTAGTTTCTCTAAGACAGCAAACTGCTACCATTGGACAGCCCAAAATGGCCAGAAAAATAACCTTGTGAGCTTTGGCATGTCTTTCTACCAACGTTCTGCACCAAGGTGAGAGCTTCAGAGGAACTCTCTGGTCTACTTCTTTGTAACCCATTCATTCTTACCCAACATTGTAGAAATGAGAATTAGCCCAATAATCAATTAGCCTTTCCTAAATATTTACTTCACGCTTTAAAAGTAATTGATAATTTAAAAACCACTATTTAAATAGAAATTTCCAAAGACAAAAAAGTGATCATTAAATTTAAAGGTAAGAAGCCATTAAGCAAAAGCAAATCTATAGTGGCTATAGTCCAAATCTGTAGACACCTTTCCACATGATACAAAAAACACAAGAGAAACTGTAACTGGAGAACCATATGACTACAATTGTCCTGTTGCAGTCAGTCTATATTATATTTAAAATATATCTTTTGCCATTCACATAAAGAAAAGATAACATATATTTTATTATACTTATATGTGCTGCAGAAGCAAGCACTATAACATGTATTTTGTATTGATGATGTTTTTCTCTGATGTCAATAGCCATTGCCTAGGACAGCTGCTGTCCAACATTTTCTTCCTCTAGCTGGGATGATGAACAAACAATTAGATGTCAAAAGCAACATTAACTATACAAAAGTTATGCCATTTATATAACATAATTGATTTTTCCTATTCAAAGTACCAAAAAAATCTAATCAAAAATGTCTCTTTTCCTACAAATCTAAATTTCAGATTTCTAGCAGATATGGATTTGATGTGACTATAATTAAACTATACTGACTGTCTAAACTTTTTAAGTGAGAGGAGGAGCTATCATAGTTTCAAACAAATATTATTTTAAAAAATAGCTCTCAGAATATTTGGTATTTTTTTCCAAGTGCTTCAGTGATATGAAATAAGGCTAGTCATTTTCAATATATAAAAGAATACAGAGTCCCAGTGTTACCATTACATTAAAATGCATTAAATATTAGTTTGCTAATGTTTATTAAATATTTTCTTAAAAGGGTTAGATTTTAGGGTATTTTAAGTGATTTATAAACTATATTACATAATAAATTTGACTGATAAAATTACTCCAAATATGATTCACTTAGAAATTCCATATAGCTTAAAAGTATTGGGTATTTAGGTTTTAAACAAATTGTCGATTCGACAATAACAGACACACACAAATAATGTTTGACTATTTTTTTTTCCATTGATTTCGGGGGGAAAGGGAGAGGAGAGGGATAAAGAGAGAAAAAGAAAAGCATCAACTCACTGATGCTTCCACTTAGTTCCATCTAGCTGGGCATCCATTGGTTGCTTCCTGTGTGTCCTGTCTGGGTGTCGAACCTGTAACCTCAGTAAGCCAGGTCGACACTATCTATTGAAAAACTGGCCAGGGCCACATTTCTCTATTTTAAATAGTGAAATAGTGAACACATCTTTGAATCTGAAGTGCTAACAAAATATACAGCCAGTTAATACATTAAATTTTTAGTAATATAATCTCTTTATCATATTGCTCATCACTATAAATGAAAAGTCAATTTACCATACAGAAGTAATCAAATTTGAGAATAATATAACATTATTAAGTACGTTAAATTTCCACTTTAAAAACACATTCTTATAAGAACATAAATTAGAGCTTAAAAAACATTACTGCCTAGTTAAGATATATGAGTACTGCCAAATACAATACATTATGTTTCTGTCTATATATACATATGTAGGATAGTAGGTTTAAGAGTGGTGAGAGGTTAGACAGTGTGGTCAAACATTTTATCATTATGAGACATGTAAGAATCTTAATGACCTCTGGCTCATTCAGCAAAGACCACAAATAATTCAAGTATAATTATACAGGTTTGGGAAAACCACTATTTTTGTAGTTTTATCATGTACATGAAGAAAATTCTGAAAAGTTATGCAATATAGCATTATATAATACAAATTTTCAGTCATTTGAAAAGACCTTTTGTTCATTTATATTTAAGGAAAGAATAAAATGAATCCAAGTGCTTTGAACTTAATAAAATATTGACTAAGAGCATGGTATCATAATACAAGTTGAATAATATTTTTTAAAAATTATAGTACCTTATGAAGCATATTTTCTACTGCTCTCATATGATTAGCAACACATTCTTTGTCTCTAGAAAGAAAGAAATATTAGGTGTTAGTAAAACCCAAGCCTTATTACAAGTGTTACACATTTTAGTTTAAGTCACTATTATTGAAATATAATGGTTAGTTATTATTGTACTCCTTCAAAAAGTATAAAATCTAACTATATTCACTAGCGTATTTCCACGTAACTCTTATCTTCAATAATATTGCCTGTCATAGATTAGAGGGGGAAAAAAATCTTAAGTATATCTTCAAAGTTAAAAAAAAAAGTTAAAAAGAAAAAAATCATGATTATTGATTTAAAATGTGTTAAAAAAACTAAACTTTTATTCTTTTGATTTCTAATAAAAATTTTAAAGTATTAGTCATGGGAATATATTATAAATGACCAAACTATGCAAAAAAAATATCTCCTCTGTACAGTCTTTTTGTCCTATAATAACTGCACAAAAACTGTCTGTGACCATGTTTAGAGGTATGCAAAGTTACTATTTTCTTCTATTAGCTTTGCACATTGAATTTAACCTTAAAAAAAGTTTGGATGAAAATGCTCAAGATAAAAATTTAATGTTAAATTAAAAACTGAAAACTGTAAGCAGTGTATTAGGTTTCCAAATTTCAGACAAGCCAAATTCCTGAATTAGCAGCAATGTTTTGATACAATATGAATCTGAACGTTTTCTAATCTTGTTTTCCTTAATCTCAGAATTTTCAGAGCTATAATACATACTAGAAATCACCTTCTCATTTGACCTGAGGAAACTTAAGACTGAACAATGAAAACAAAAGGCTGATTTAGTCAGTTGTATTTTTTTAATGACAATTACACATACCTAATATTGGTGATGAAATGTTATGTGGCTTTAGGATTTTCAAATCAAGTATTGGTGGGTATTCAAACATGCCATATTTTGGTTTGTGTAAATGGATTTTTTTCATCATGTGTGAGCAACTTCCCAAGTCCAGAGGCAAAGCTTGTAGTAGCCTAAGATTGCAGATTCCCTGTCCTATGATTTAGTTTACAGACTACATTGATATTCATGATAAGCATTTAACAAGAAAGTTTGACTCAAAAAATTATTTAAATTAATACATAAATTTTTGTAAGTACAGGAAGCCAGAATTCCAAATTTAGAAAACACTGAGTTTATTAAAATTAGATGTTTCTTTAATCCATAAATAGATTTTCTTTAAGCCATGTTGTTGTACAAAGGTCTGTTTTAAAGTACTTCATGTAATTCAATGTGGGGAACAAATAAAAATGCCCAAGAGAACTGTTCAATTTGAACTTCACAGTGTATGTCAACTTGATTACCTGGTAAAAAAATAAACACTCTCATCACATTTACACAATTGCCCACTATGACACTATATATTTTTTCTAATTAACGTACCTGTATTAGAATACATAGCTACAAAATTAAATGACTTTTCTATGATCAGTATGTTGTTATTGTACTTAAAAAGATGTTATGATACATGTGTTGACTGTATACTAACATTTTTATGGAAATATTACTTGCATTATCAACATACTATAATATATGCAGAGCATAATTTGGAGGGAAGTGGGGCAGAAGGTGATATGGAATATGTGATAGAAGAAACTATGCAAAACTTTTAAATAAAGAGACTTACATTTCATATTAATGAAAAATAGTTTCTTACATGTAACAGTACAACAGAGCTCAAAATATACCTAATTAGAGGTTATATGGACACTTACACTTCTCTGAAGTTTCTCAATAAAATATACATTTAGAATGTTAAGAGTTCTCTTTTTTGAGGATATATCAGAGAATTTCAAAGAGAGACAGCTGTACTTTTGTTTTCTAACACTGTATTATCCAGGGCTAAAACCCGGAGCATGAAAGTAAGAATTGATCTTTCGTCTGTTTTAAGTGATCTCCCCAAGGTCCGAATGCTCACTTGGCTGCCATGCGGAGGGCACTCTCCGCATCGTGGATGTTCTCCTCCAGTCGACGCTTGTCCTGCTCCAGCTGGGTAAGATGTCTATTGAGCTGACGCAGAGATTGATCTTTCCTTCTCAGCTCCATCTTTGCCTCGGAGAGACTCTGCAAGCAGACAGAAAACAGAGTTACTTGTCAGCCCTGATAATTAACTTCAATTTATGCCATAGGCTATTAAACAAAGAAGAATACAGACTGACTGAGAAGTAGACTTGGGTCATTGCACATCAAGGTTTAACAAATTTTCTGCAAAAAATTTTACATACTAACTAATTAGAAATGATAGAACCGATAAGATTTTGAAAAATATTTAGCTACAAAACACAACTCTATTTTATTTTTTAAAATACTGCAAGACAAATACATTCTTACTAAAAATATCTGCTTATAAAAACCTCCAGTTGCATTTTCTTTTAATGATGAAAAAAAATTTTTAGGGTGGGGAGGAAGCACATGAAATTAGGGTCTATTTAAAACCAGAACTATCTTATGTCCAAAGTGCATATATGATTGAGAGGAAGGTGGATTATGATACCTTTAAGAGAATAGGGGCCCAAGATTTAAAATACCACTTCTGTCTTTACAAATATATCTATGACAGCTGCTATAGACATGTCAGTGGACTCCAAAATAAAATTCACTTATTTCCTATAAATAACTTTCATGTTTAGGACAGCAACACAGTGTGATCAACATATTACAACAGAAGAAAGTATAAATAATACTTGCGTTTGGAATTATTTATATTCTATAAATATTTTCCTAGTCACAGAAGTATAAAATCTGTTGATTGATATTTGCTATTTGCTTTAATCTGAAATATTCTCTTAGCATAAAATTTTCAGGATGCAAATATACAACTTTATCTTGCTTTTAGGGCTAAAAGTTTTAGAATCAAAAACTCACAATTTAAAGGAGAATTTTCTAGACCTCATTTAAAATTCTAGGATGTAAAAGAGTATAGGGATCAGAGTATCATTTAGCACTAAAAATCTGCTCATTCCTTAGCCTGTTAAATTTCTAAAATATGAGTTTATCAGTTTTTCATTTAAATTTGTTAGTGAACTGAATAAATGATTGAATATACACAATATTTTTTCTTCCTGCTCAGAGTTTAGCCACACATTAAATGTCCACAACTATGCACCAAATGTCCAGTAAAGAAAACCAAAAATGCAACAATCTCATATTTTAAACTATTCTAACAGCATTTCTTTAATGCAATCACAATACAAGGTATAAAAACCCAAGCTGCCTGCACGGAGCTAAACAAATCCACTCTCAATGTTAGTAAAAGAAAGCAATCATCACTTAAATCAGGTATTTTTAAATTTTTAATTCTTAAATTCAGTATTTCACACTTCAAATAGTCAAGTTGTTAACAAACAAATGTAAGTCAAAAAAATTTTTTAAAGAAAAATGTGATTACTTATTAGATATTATATTTTATTTTGTATCTTTACTTAATAGATCTTTAAGAACATACCACTATAGGAATAGTCAGATTCAAGCCAACTTCAAAAAGATGACAAGAAATAGATTTTAAAGCCAGTATTTCTGACATGTTTCAGGTAATAAAAAAAGATGCTATTTTTCAGGTATAAAGATAAAACTAATGATCCACCACCAGTTAGTTGCACATGAAGCTTGAATTCTTTTTCCAACAGAAATAATAAATTTATGCCAATCCATTCAAATTCTCTTGCTCAGTAATTCTTATGACTAGAGGTGTATATTTGTGAGGGGTATTCACGATATTGTCTCTAACTTTGTACAGATGGAAGCTCACTGTTCCAATTTGAATGAATCCATGACCTAAGAATCATTATAAAATCACACTTGACTTTTCAACAATTCTATGATACCCTTTTAATAAGATAAAATTCATAGAATTAAAGTTTCTATTATATATGTCTAAATCTCCTTTCATTTTCATCTCTCAGGGGCAATTGTAGGGAGTCACCAATCTCTCCTAAATCTTGCACTATTTCAGAGGTATAGCTGAAGAGCCTATTCTAAAACTGAAACTACAGAAAATGAACAAAAAGTAGTATAAGTAAAGTGATATAGATCATACTTCCTTAGTGTAAAAATGAAAATACAAAAGTTTTTTTAAGTTATTATATTTATGTAGCTTACACAAAGGAATTCTCCTTTTAAAGAGCTCAGGGACATCACAATGGTAGCTACACACATCAATGGGCCCATGGAGATGTACGTAAAACTCCAAGACATACAAAGTGATTCAATACGTCTTTTCTCTAACATTCACCTTTTCATTTTTATGACAAAGTAGTTATCTTTTAAAATCCTAACACTAAGCATTCAAGAAAAAACTATATATAAATATGTGTATATATAATATGTATCATATATATATACCTATATCATATATATTATATCTTTTATATATATATATACATAATTTTAGGTTTAGTTTTTCTTTTCTCCTGTTCAGATTTATCTAATTAAAATCCATGATAAACTTCATGGACTCTAATATTTCCAAATGAATGATGGAAACCAAGGGTGTGCCTCTAGGCAGCAAGGCAACAATGATAAGCAGCAGGTTAGCCACTAATTTCTCAACCAGGGTAGATTGTGAAAGTGTGATGTTCTGATATCCAAGAAACTGTTCAGGAGAGAATAGGATAAATCAAGTTTAATAACTCGGCTCCTAATTGTTCCCCCAATGCTCAACTCTAATTACTTGGAGAACTCTCCTGACTGTCACCTGATATTAAGTTGTTGGAGGCTGAGCCTGGAACAGCGAGATAATCAATAAACATTTAGTGGGGAGAAGAATGAAGATCCTGTTAAGCAGTGGGAACCTGCAGCACCCAAAGCCCTTCTGCTCATGAGAAAACCTATGGGACAGCCATAGTGATTGCAAAGCAATAATCCAAAGCACTGTTTTCAGGCCTTGAGGCCTTTAGGCAACAGTACATTTGAGGAAAAAAGGTTAACACGGTCACCCTAATTACAGCCCACTTTCACATACTTCATATAGAAGCGAAGACAAGCCAATTAGGTAGAAAGGAAGATAAGGGAAGTTTTATTTGTATACTAATTAAACCCCTGATGAAATTAAAGGAAAAACATACAGCTCTGTAATTGTGTCTGAGAAAGGTCACTTCAGGTTCAGTTATCAGAACAGCACAGCCTTGAGATATTTCACTTAATCCACAATACAGCCCTCATTTTATACTCAGGTCTTAATATTTACCCAAAAAAATTCAAAGCCTGATATTGCATTTATCTTTAAGCTGCGTTTTGAACAATTTTTAGCTGTTAGAAAGTTAATGCAAATATGATAAGAGTTTTTTGAAAAGACAGAGAAATAGTTTAGCTACAGAAAAACCAATGCCACAAGATTATTTATAAAGATTCCGAGTTTTCATTTTATATCCAAAATATTTTAAAGCAAATTTTTATAACAAAATCCTAAACTATTTCAAAAACTATTCTGCAAGATATTTATTGTATTTCTTTTCAGATAATCATGTTATTGCTCACCTTCATCTATACCTCTCATAGTCCAGGGAGAAAAAGTCAAAGCTTTCATTAAATTCATTTTATAAGATGTTTTTACATCTGGTTGTTTTCCTAAGATGGTCATGAAAAGCCATTTACTACTAATGAAAGCTGGCAGGAAACGTAGGGTACCAAGGAAGTATAGTCATGCGCTGCCTAACGACAGGAATACCTTCTGGGAAATGTGTCATAGGTGACATTGTTGTTACTGAACATTATAAAGTATACTTACACAAACCTAGATGGTAAAGCCTACTACACACATAGGCTATATGGCATAGCCAACTGCTCCTAGGCTACAAGCCTATACAGAATGTCACTGTACTACAATTATAACACAATAGTAAGTATGTGTGTATCTAAATACATCTAAGCATAGAAAAAGTACAGTAAAAAATGCTGTTATAAAATATACACCTGGACAGGGCAATTACCATGAATGGAATTTGCAGGATAGGAAGGTGCTCTGGGGCCATCAGTGAATGAGGGATAGCAGCCTAGGACATTGCTGTACATTACTGTAGACCTTATATACACTGTACATTTAGGCTATGTTAAATTCATAAAACCACACGAAATTAAACCAACACAAGGGAAAATAATGCAATTAAGAGACACAGTAAACACTAGATATGTGGCTGCGGACAGGGTAACACAGCATAATGTTTAACAGCAAACTTTTTTATAAGTAGAGATAGTATACTCTAAAATAACAATAAAAAGTGACAGTATGTATAGTTATACATACCAGTAACAGTCATTTATTAACACTATCAAGTACTGTGTATTGTATGTGCTAAACGTTTACACGACTGGCAGCACAGGTTTGTTTACACTGGCATCACTACAAATATGAGTCAAGTGCTGCGCTACATCATGACGGCTACGACACTGCTAAGCGACAGAAATTCTCCAGCTCTATTATGATCTCATGGGACCACCATCGTACATGCAAGTCCATTGTTGACTGAAATGTTATGTGGCTCATGACTGTACTTAAATATAGGGAAAGCTTAGAGAGAGAATGCGTGGTAAATGTGAATGTTTAAAGACCCACACATTTTTAAGTGTCTTTTTTTTCTTATCTTTGCATTGCATTGTTACTGAACAAAAACACAAATTATTTTTAAGTCACATATTTCATATTTCTAAAGCTTCAAATGTGTATTAAAGCTAATTTTTTAAATAAATTATAAATAAAACCTGAATTTTCTTAGTTTGCACCTATGAATACATTTGTGCAGTGGAAAATTTTTTAAATAATAGCTTTATTGAGATACAATTCACATACCACATAACTAACCCATTTTAACTCTACAATTCAGTAGATTTTAATGTGCAACCACCACAAGTGCAGATCTTTTTTCAAGGGTTTTTTAAAAAAGCAAAATTAATCAAAACAACATGACTACCTAAATAAAGTATGTCTCATTTCAGCAAACCCTAATTTTAAACTATTCAATATGTAAATATCCACAGTTCATAATTTTGTTTTGTAATAGTTTCAGAAATATAAACTTATAAATTCACCAAAACAGAATATTTAATTAATACATATAGTATAGTACGAAAGTTAAAGTCATCTGAAAACTGTGCACAATTTTCCAATTAATATTTCTGGATGTTAAGGGAATAGTCCAACACAGTTTTGTCTCATAAGGGTACAGTATAGCAGTGCTTTAGACCATTAGGCCAGCTAGGAAGACCGAGCCCCAGGGGATATTGCTTGTATAGATTTTTCTCTTGTCTAATGGGAAATATCTATGGATCCACATTCCTACAGACTAAAAGCTAATGGCTTATTCAATTTGGTATAAAAGTTAGTCATACAAAATGAAAGGCAAGACAACACATGTGTTATAAAGAACTAAGCTACATTTCCTAGGGGAAAAAACATCTATAACATTTTTTTTTAATTTACTGCTCTGTGACTATAAGTTTTGAATGAACATTTCTAGATTGTGATAAACTGGGTAAAACATCTCAGGACACTAAAACTAATGTTTGAAAAGGAAATATCACTGTTTTCAGACTTACTATTATAATGCGACAACTAGAAATTATACTAATTAAGAATTGAGTAGCTGCTATGTGAATCAAAGTATGCAGGTTATCACAGAAAATATAAAATTAAAATGATAATTAGTATACAAGTCAGGGATGAAACTAATGTATAACACAGCTTACAGCAAAGCTTCAGCTTACAGCAAAGCTTTAAAATGTGAGCAATAAGCAACTAGAGAATTTACAATATATATACAATATTAAAAGATGCTGCCTGACCAGGTTGGTGGCACAGTGGAGAGAGAGTCAGACTGGGACACAAAGGACCCAGGTTTAAAGCACCAATGTCACTGGCTTGAGCACGGCCTCATCTGGATTGAACATGGGATCATAGGCATGACCCCATGGTCACTGGCTTCAGCCCAAAGGTAGCTGGCTTGAAGCTCAAGGTCACTGGCTTGAGAAAGGGGTCACTGGCTTGGCTGTAGTCCCCCCAGTCAAGGCACAGATGAGAAAGCAACCAATGAACAACTAAGTTGCCACAACAAAGAACTGATGCTTCTCATCTCTCTCCTTCCTGTCAATCCCTATCTGTCCTCCTCTCTCTGTCTCTCTCGCTAAAAAGAAAAGATGCTAAAACTAATACAGGAATAGATTTCAGTCTTGGCATTCTATATTTTGTATGGATCATTTGAATTAAAATTCTGCAATTTTAAGTTATTTTCCTTAGGGACACTATCTTTTATTATTTTCTAATAATAATCCTATGCAGAAGGTTGGTGACATTTATAAACTGAAGTTAAAGATCAAATAACATACCCACTTTTGGGATCAAATAAATAAATGACAATACTAATTAGAACTCATATTCTAACTGGTAAGACAATAGATAAATTGTGAAATGCTAAATAAATTTACTATACATACATAATACAATACTAACACTTCTTCATTTAGTGTCATTGTATATTCTTTAAATCCCCACCCATATGTGGACACTTATATTTTCATATTATTTCTACATCATCATTTATATATATGCATAAACATATAATTTTTTAAAATAACTATTTCTTTAACACTTGAAAAAGATAAAATAAAATTAAAAAAAATAATGGTAAAATAAGTCACCTTTATAAGTAGACCTTATGGTAGGTGATTATCAAAAAAATAAGAATAAAGCAAATAAACAAAGAAAATTTACCTTTAAAATTTCAGAGTATGCTATAAGTTTATTATTATGATTATGATTATTGGTATCATAGTCTCACATATTCCTTTGAAAATATCCTCCTTAATTCCATCAATACAAAAGGAAAAAGTTAATCCTCCCAAGTAAACTAACTTAAAGTGATCAACAGTAAATTAAAATAGAAAGAAAAGAAACCTCATAAAAGTACTCAAAATCTACTGAATGCTTTTTTTCTAAGGCTCAATATATATACTACAAGACTCTGGCAGACTAAAAGTGTTAGATAATAATGAGGAAAAGCGGGAGATAAATAGTTAAAACACATTTTAAAAGACAAAGAAGGAGGATCATAAAGAGAATCATCAGTAACTTCTCAACTAGAAAATATAACCAGAAAAGTACAGAAAGACAAGTGGTAGCTAGATTTGCTGTGACACCTGGCATGTAAGCAGTAATGTGGCAGTAATGTTTTCTCAGAGCAGGAAACAAACTGCATTTGACTGTCTTACAGACCTTCTGAGACAGAAACTAGCTGCAGGTGACAACCATCATGATGCTGCTTTAATCAAATCAGCTCTTAACTGACCTCTAAGTTCTCTCAGTGAATCCCTAAGAAATACAAGGGATGGACCACACAGAGATTCTTCTGATGGACCTTAAGCAATTACCAGCTACTCAGCATGTTCCAAAAACTTCACACAGTTGACAATCGTAGCTACATGGAAGTTGAAAAAGTTACTGAATTTCCTGGCAATAATTTAAAAGAGTCAAGCTATGATTTAGGTTGTAGAAATATATTTAGAATTAAAAGCTGTTTTAAAATCATTTGAGAACTACCAAAGACAACTATCTAAGAAGAATTTGAAAAAATATGAATATTTATAAAGTGCTTCATATAGCTGGCTTCTTGATATTTAATAAAAAAATAAATTATGGTTGGCCCTGGCCAGGCACCTCAGTTGGTTAGAGCCAACGTTGCAGGTTCATTTCCTAGTCAGGGCACAGACAAGAATCAACCAATGAATGCATAGATAAGTGAAACACCAAATCAATATTACTCTCTCTGTCTCTCTTCCCCTCCTTCTCTCTCTCTCTCTAAAATCAATTAATCAAAAAAATTATTGTTGGAAAAAATTTTCAATTTCAAGAATTCTTTTTGTGATATAACTGAACAATAGAGTAGGTAACCCTATACAATAACTAAATACCCTCACATTAATAATTACACTGTACTACAGAATTTAAATTACTACCTTGAATATGCTGTATATTAAATAATATTAATATCAGTAAATCAAATATCAGCTGAATAACAACTATTAAAGAGAATCTGGGCCCTGGCCGGTTGGCTCAGTGGTGGAGCGTCGGCCTGGCGTGCAGGAGTCCCAGGTTCGATTCCTGGCCAGGGCACACAGGAGAAGTGCCCATCTGCTTCTCCACCCCTCCACCTCTCCTTCCTCTCTGTCTCTCTCTTCCCCTCCTGCAGCCAAGGCTCCATTGGAGCAAAGTTGGCCCAGGCGCTGAGGATGGCTCTGTGGCCTCTGCCTCAGTCAGGTGTTGGAGTGGCTCTGATTGCGGCAGAGCGATGCCCCAGATGGGCAGAGCATCGCCCCCTGGTGGGCGTGCCGAGTGGATCCTGGTTGGGCACATGCGGGAGTCTGTCTGACTGCCTCCCCGTTTCCAACTTCGGAAAAATACAAAAAAAAAAAAAGAGAGAGAGAGAATCTGTAGGTAAAATTTAAATTAGAAAAATTTAGGTTCTTTTAGACTTAAATGTAAATAAAACTAAGGCTGATTAGCTCAGCGGTAGAGCGTTGGCCTGGCATGTGGAAGTTCCAGGTTCAATTCCCAGTCAGAGCACAGAGGAGAAGCACCCATCTGCTTCTTCCCCCTTCCCCTTCTCCTTTCTATCTCTCTCTTCCCCTCCTGGAGCCAATGCTCCATTGGAGCAAAGTTGGCCTGGGCGCTGAGGATGGCTCCAGGGCCTCCGCTTCTGGCGCTAGAATGGCTCTGGCCACAACGGAGCAATACCCCAGAGGGGCCGAGCATCACCCGCTGGTGGGCATGCCAGGTGGATTCCGGTCAGGCACTGCCTCCCCACTTCTAACTTCAGAATAATACAAAAATAATGTCTGAGTTTTTTCTTAAAAGTTTATTCTTTGGATTAATTTTACTATATTACTTGACCACTGATTTCTATCTGAATAGCAAACATTACTAACTTTCACTATCTGGAGCATTCCTTCTTTATATGAAGGCAATAGGCCTGTTCTTCAACAATGCCTGTCATATTACAAGTGTTCAATAAATGTTTGCTATTATAACTTATTTCCCCCAAATCCTGGGGGAAACAGTTTGAGTGATAACTGAACCATATCACTATCACTCTGTAGTTACAGTAACTCATCTGGTTCTTCATAATCCAAGAGGTAACAGTGAGATAAAATGCATTCTCATTCCTGTTTTACCTGCAAGGAAACTAAAAAGCATAGAAGTAATGTTCCCAACGTCATGTAACTACTGAATGGATTTATGCCAAAAATATGAGCACAAGTCTTCTAAATCTAAACTCTCATTCTTTATCCTGTACCACAAAGATATTAGCAACCATCTCCTCCAAATTGTCCATAAAATCCACTAACTGGGAAATCCTCATTGAAATGAAAAAACAGAATTTTACCTTTTTATTACATTCTAGGTAAAATCAGTAACATTTTTCATGCTCTCTACCTACTTGTATTGAAATAAACTCCAATAAGGATTTTAGTGTAATATAATAATGGACTTTCAAGATCAAAAATCAAAGCATGCACAATTCAAGATTCCCTGTGTGAATGATCACTCATCATTTATTAAATGTACTAATGAAATTTAAAAAATACTTTCCAAGTAAGAATGAATTATACACCAAGCTATTGCAGTATAGAATTTTATATAATTCAGGACCATATTGGGCTGCTGCTTTTTTTTAACTTTTCAAAAAGCAATGGAGTTCTCTGTGTCTCTTTCCCTTATAAGTTAGGAACAATAGCAATGAACTTTCCTGTAGATCTTGAATTTCTGCTGCATAGTATAAGCTCAACTTTTTAAATATTTATTACAAGATTTCCACACTATCATAACAGTATATCAAGCTCTATAATACCAGCACTTATAGCTAAATGCCCGTCAAGGAAGTCTTAGCTACTATGTGAAAAGCCATCAATGTGCCTAAGTTAACGCAAGTATGCCACCCTTAAAAAACTGACACCATACAGACCATATTATATTGTTACAGTAACAGAATTAGTAATTAGTACTAAAATTTGTTAACCAAAGATATGAAAGTAGAGGTGTATTTGTCCTAAAAGAATTCCATTATACTTATTCTGAAAGGAATAAGATAGGAGAGATGGGGGGGAGGGAACTGAAAGAGAGATCATTATTCAAATGCAGTAGTTCTGGTGCCAGCCCAGCCCTTGCAGAGTAAGCATTGCCTGCAGCAAGCCTGTAAGAGGTGACAGGAACAAAGCAAACAGCAACAACATAACCTGCTGTCTCGTCTGGTTGCCCTCACTTCCCATATTTCTCTGAGACTGTAAATACTCTAACAAGGAGGTAAAAGTGAGATAGACCTCCATATAAAAATATCTTTTCATTCATCTTGGCCACTGAAATAAACAAAACTCTTCACTGGTGCCCAACCAAAGAAATGGCTACCTATTCCAACATGAAGAAAATCTGGCTGTTCTGGGTATGTTTTGAATATGTCCTCTCTAATTTAGCCCCTGCCCAAGGGACTTTTTAAAGGTCTAAATACAAATATAAACAGCTTAATGAACTCCCTACATAGACCAAAAGGTGTAAAAAAGAAAAATGTAATGGCTTAGTCATTTTTCCACTAAGTTCAAATATCCCCTCTTAGATTTCCTAAGGGATCCCTAAAGATACTTTGACTATACAAGATTTTGGCCTTATACAATGATCCTAAAACCTCACAATCTAGGATGTGAGTTTACTGTATTTGTTCATCCAACATACAATTATTACATGCCTAACCATGCCAAAGTTATAAGTAATAATAACTAGCAATTTATAAATACTTACCTTAGGTCAAACATTAATACAATTAGTCCTCAAAACAACTCTATGAGGTAAGTAATACCATTATTCCCATTTTACAGATGAGGAAACAGACACACCAAGTTCAGTAACTTGTCCAAAATTACATACAGTCAGTTCAAAACCAGACAGTCTGACATGTAAATAAACAAATGCAAAGAATATATTCCTCTCTGTAATGACTTCCAATCTGGAAAGATGAAAAGAGGTTTCAAAAGCAGCTGGTATTAAAGCTATGTGGCCAGTGTTGTGAAGAGCATTCTCAGCAGAATAAAATGCACAGGCAGAGAAGTACGGGTTGGGTAAGGCTGAAGGGTAGGTGCTACTGAGAATGCAGAAGAAAACACTAGAAAGGTACATATAGGCCAGATATGGTCAGAAAACTAGACTTTGAATCTTGCAAATGATGTTTATACAGCACTTTACAGAGAGTTGCATCAAGATTATCTTGTGAAAAACACTTGAATTACTGTATTCCCAACACCCATCCTTCTTTCAACCAGAATCTGCTTTAATGTTTTCTGTGAGCTTTTGTATAAGATTTTGGCCCTGGCCGGTTGGCTCAGTGGTAGAGCGTCGGCCTGGCGTGCAGAAGTCCCGGGTTCGATTCCCGGCCAGGGCACACAGGAGAAGCGCCCATCTGCTTCTTCACCCCTCCCCCTCTCCTTCCTCTCTGTCTCTCTCTTCCCCTCCCGCAGCCGAGGCTCCATTGGAGCAAAGATGGCCCAGGCACTGGGGATGGCTCCTTGGCCTCTGCCCCAGGCGCTAGAGTGGCTCTGGTCGCAACAGAGCGACGTCCCGGAGGGGCAGAGCATCGCCCCCTGGTGGGCATGCCGGGTGGATCCAGGTCGGGCGCATGCGGGAGTCTGTCTGACTGTCTCTTCCCGTTTCTAGCTTCAGAAAAATACAAAAATAAATAAATAAAAATAAAAAAGATTTTGTTCAAAGAATGGCTCTGTGGCTGAGTACTTGCCAACTATTGTCATAGAAATCCATGGGAAGCTGCCAAAAGATTCCCAGCAGCAGAGCAGCATTCTCTCATGTGTTTTTTGGGATCATATGTACAAACTATAGCTGCAAACTTATAATAAACACAAGAGATCACTCTGGCCATGCTGCAACAGCTCGTTTACATCTTTAGTTGGACTCTAAAGTTTAATAAAAGTTCACCTCTGAGTATTAAGATTCAGTCATATACTAGATGAAACAAAAAAAAATTTTTTTTTAACTGGCTTGGCCCTGGCCAGGTGGCTCAGTTAGAGCATTCTCCCAATATGCCAAGGTTCCAAGTTCAATCCCCAGTGAGGGCACACACAAGACTCAACCAATGAGTGTATAATAAGTAAAACAACAAATTGATGTTTTGCTCTCTCTCTCTTTCAAATCAATCAATAATTTTTTTTAAAAAACAATAGGCCAGCTCGGCGTGTGGAAGTCCCGGGTTCAATTCCCAGTCAGGGCACACAGAAGAGGCACCCATCTGCTTCTTCACCCCTCCTCCTCTCACTTCTCTCTTTTTCTCTCTCCCTCTCTCTTCTCTTCCCCTCCTGCAGCCATGGCTTGATTAGAGCAAGTTGGCCCCAGGCACTGAGGATGGCGCCATGGCCTCCGCCTCAAGAGCTAAAAAATGGCTCCAGTTGCAATGGAGCAAGGGCCCCAGACAGGCAGAACATCATCCTCTAGTGGGCTTGCTAGGTAGATCCCAGCCAGGTCATATGTGGGAGTCTGTCTCTGCCTCTCTTCCTCTCACTAAAAAAAAAAATTAAAAATAGAAAATAAAAAAACAATAGGCTGGTAACAGAGTTTTCCTTAGCATGCTAAAGAGTACTAAATCAAATTTACCTTTATATTACTCAGAGTTTATATTAAATATTTACTTCATATAAATGCAGCATCTTAGTCATGTATTTCCTATTTCTACTACTACGTAAATTCCTAGAAGTTATTTGAATCATTTGATAGCCATAAACTAACATCACACCATAAATATATGATGAAAAGAATATATTATTTCAGGAGAACCAAAAAGTTGATTACAATTGTAGTTAGTGATCGTTTTCAAAGAATCACATTATTTGGTCTATAGCTTAAAATTTTATTTTACATTTTACCAATAACAAATTGGTTATTATGTTGGATTATTTTGAAGAAAAATGGTGAGAAAAACATTACCACTAGCAGTAACCATTAAAGTTTCTAAATAACTAAAAGGGCTGGTTATCAGCTTTCCCATTATGTGATAACTGAACTATGAAAGTTATTTTTTAACATATCTGACTGAATATATAGCTTTTAATCCCGCTCCACTCCTATTACTATATATATAAAAAAAGAATGAAGCTGAGTAATACAGAAAGTGTTAAAATAATCTAAAATAACTAGTTTCAGCAGCAGCAGTTATCAAGTATTAGAAAAGAGAAGAAAGATGAACCCAAGGCTGCATGTAATTTCTTTTTTTTTTTTTTTGACATAGAGAAAAGAGTCAGAGAGAGGAACAGATAGGGACAGACAGACAGGAAGGGAGAGAGATGAGAAGCATCAATTCTTCGCTGCAGCTCCCTTAGTTGTTCATTGATTGTGTTCTCATCTGTGCCCTGACCAGGGGGCTACAACAGCAGAGCAAGTGACCCCTTGCTCAAGCCAGCAACCTTGGGCTCAAGCTAGCGACAACGAGGTTATGTCTATGATCCCACGCTCAGGCTGGTGAGCCCATGCTCAAGATGGACAAGCCCGCGCTTAAGTTGGCAACATTGGGGTTTCGAACCTGGGTCCTCTGTGTCCTGTCTGACGCTCTATCCACTGCGCCACTACCTGGTCAGACTCCATGTAATTTCTTAAGAAAGTGTGTTTAGGAAAACTTTTTTAAGTATTTATTTGACTGGTAAGAATTGAAAAATATATATGTATGTATGTATGCATGCATGTATGCATATATGTATGTACTATGTATATACACATATATATTCTAAGGAAGTAACAATATAGCAAAACACATTACTTTATAGATTTGCTTCAAATAAAATTTTCCTTTATATGGAAGTGTGTGTGTGTGTGTGTGTGTGTGTGTGTGTGTAGCACACATGTATATTATATACATACTCAATAAACAGTACTGTTTTGATTATAAAGAGCTTCCCATAAAGTTAGTATGATTTACATTTCTGATAACTCTGTAACCAACCCATTCACCTGAAGAAAAACATACAGCTGTTCTATCCTTCTAAGTAAGCGAGATCACCATCTAGTGGTGACTCCTTGAAATGTCAGGCATGTAGTTTCTGGAACCTAGAAAACGCTTTATGGAATGTGGCTAACAGTCTACATATTCTAAAACATTCAAGTTTATTTTTAAGAAATCAGCATAACAAACTGAATAATCTTTCTCTTTTTATGCTAAGAGAAATGCTAGAGCAAGAAAGAAAAGTGCCAATGAGACATGGCTCCATTTTCAACCCTCCTAACAAATGGGATAAAGCTACAGAGTTAAAATGTAAAATTATAACAAATTCAGTCAATATGGCTGAGAAATAGTCTCTTTTCTGTACTTTTTCTGTACTTTATAAATTTTAAACAAAAGTTAGTTATTATAGCGGGTTGTGTTTATTCCACCTCCCTGACGAGAAAGTTACACTTCCCAGTCCCAGTGATGTCTGTCTATAACTGAGAGTGCCTCTTCTGGAAAGATAACATGCTCCCTATCCTATCAAATTTGGGAGTACCCAGATTATTTTCTTTGGCCAATTAAATGTGGGAAAAATTTAAAATAATGTCACTTCCTAGAAGACAGGAGACAAGTAATGTTCTATATAGAGACCTTTTACCATAAGACCAACAGTGTCCAAGATATGAGCTGCTCTGTCAGCCCTATTCATAGGGAGGAACCAGGAAGCAGAAGCACAGCTGACTCATGGTGGAGATGTATGACATGTGAGAAGTCACTTATAAAGCCACTGAAATTTTTGAAGTCATTTGTTACTGCAACATTACAGAGGTTATCCTGACTAATACAATCCTGTTTCCTACATCTTGGAATATACTCTAGAATTTATACAGCCATGAAATCATCAATGAATACTTTACTAAATCAGTTTCTAGTCTGATTTAATATTACATCACTAGTGAAAAAAGTAATTTTTAATTAAATATTAGAACTATAGCAAGTCATTTGATTTTAGTTGGTATAAAGATTTGGTAAAAGTATATCACTATCTTACATAAAAACACTGAATTTGAACACTACAGTTAAAATAAATTTATCTGTATAGTTATAATAAAAAATTTCTTCCAACTAGTATGTGCATATTTTAATTTAATATTTTCCATTCTAAAAGACCTAATAGGGAAAAAATATGTCTAAGCAATTCTTTGTTCTTTCTCATTTCCTTCTTAAAAATAAATTATATTTATTGATATTTTAAAATAGCCATGATATATTTTTAAATTTTAAAAAAAGACTGGGATCCAAAATGACAGCAGAGTGGTGGAAGCTACACTCACCTACTTCCAAAACAAAACTAGAATTACAACTAAAATACAGAAGCAATCAACGTGAATAACCAACGGAAGACTGGCTGAAGAGAAGCCTTATAACCAAGAAGAAGCCATATCAAAACTGGTTCTAGGAAGTGCAGAGACATGTAAAGGGCTAACCCAACACGCAGTGGCTGAGATTCAGAGGGATATCTCAGTTGTGGTGGTTCCCTTTAAGAAGAATGGGGTTTCTAACCCCAGGCCAGACTCCCCAAGCCAGAGCACCAGAGCTAGGAAAAGGAACCTATATAACATCTGGCTGTGAAACAGAGTGGGCATTCTGTCCACCAGAAAATGGAAGGAGTCTGCTAGAGACACAGGTGCTCTTTAAAAGGGCCAACACACGAAATCTCATGTGCACCTACTCACCCTGGGCTGTAGCAGAGGGAAGGTAGAACAGATTAGAGTTATGTGAAAAGACACTGGTTTGTGGCTCTGGAGAGAGAACTGAAGGGACACCCACCAGGATCCTTGTGCCAAGTCATTCTCCCATATCATATGCCATCTTTCTTGGGTGGAGCACTCTCCTCCATACAGCTTAAGCCTGGGGTAATGCAACAGCCTCACCCTGACTGGACTGCCTGTTGCCCCATCCTGTGGGGTCTTACACCCTGCTGAGGAGTCAGCTGCCTGGGCCGGGTGTAGAGGTCTAGACAGACTCAGAAGGTGTCAGTAACTGAATGGTGTGACTTCAGGAAGGAGGCCTTTCAATCCACTTTCCTGGGAACCTAACTTCCACCGCACCCTGACAGCAAATCCACGAAGCCCACTTGTCAGGCTTCCAGCAGCATCACCCTCCTGACTCCTTAGCAGGTCAAATCTACCAAGGTCTATCCAAAATCTGGGACAGACTGAGTTGTGTGACTCTGAGACAGGGGCCTTCCCCAAAGCCTGACTGGTACCTCCTTCTAACAGGAAATTCACTAGCCCCATCCTCCCAACTCCAGGCACACTCACCCTGCTGAGATTAGGCTCACGGCAGAATCTGGGATGGACTGAGTTCTGCGGCTCTAGGATGGGGGCCATTTTACTATAGCACGCCCAACCAGGTCAGAGCCTTCCCTTCACACTGCCAAATCTTGGTCTGATGGGGCCTGATAAACTCTACTGGCCTCAACCTGATGACTCCCTGAGACCCCACTGACCACAGACATGTGGGAGCTCTCAGTAGGTAGTGGCTAGACTTAGTATCCCCTAGGACATTTGCTGAGTGGCTGCAGACCCAGCACTGGCACCAAGTTTGAATTTACATAAATCTGGTTAACACCACTAGCCTCTACCTGGTGACTCACTGTACACCTAAACCATGCAATTCAAGTAGTACCAAAGTTTCTTTTAGTGACTAAGCCTAATAGGAAGCCAGAAGGTGGAGACAGGTGGAAATGGATTTGGGGGTATCTAGAAACTTTAGCTGACCTTCCCTTGGGCCCGGTGCTGGTAAATGCCAGCCTTGATGCACAGCTTAGTCCTTCTCACACATACCCAGGACCAGCAAAGGCAGCCACAAACTGTAATTCACTCTATAGTCCCAAACAGGTTGTCTAGGAAAGTCACAGGTAGTGTCTGACACTGGCAAGGTTATCATTTAAAATTGAAGGAGAAATAGTTTCCCAGACAAGAAAAAGCTAAGGAGTTTGTTATCACAAAACCAGTATTACAAGAAATGTTAAAGGGCCTGCTTGAAGAAGAAATAGAATGAGGAGGAGGAAAAGGAAGGAAGGGCAAGGGGGAGGAGAGGATGAGTAAGAAAAAGAAAGAGAAAGAAGAAGGAGGATGAAGGAAAAGAAGAAGAAGGAGAAGGAATAAGGAGAAAACAAAGGAACATAGTTGAAAGAATAAAATGGCAGTAAATACATACCTATCAATAATCACTTTAAATGTAAATGGCTTAAATGCTCCAACAAAAGACATAGGATAGCTAAATGGATAAGAAAGCAAGATCCATACATATGCTGTCTACAGGAGACCCACTTCAGAACAAAAGATACACAAAGACTAAAAGTAAAGGGATGGAAAAAGATACTTAATGCAAATGGAAATGGGGCTAAAAAAGCTGGGATAGCAATATATATATATATATATATATATATATATATATATATATATATATCTGACAAAATAGACTTTAACAAAGGCTATAGTAAGAGAGAAAGAAAGACACAACATAATGATAAAGGGAACAATCGAACAACAGGATATAACCCTTATAAACATTTATGCATCCAACATAGAAGCACAAAAATATATAAAGTAAAACTTGATGGACATAAAGGGAGAGATCGACAGTAATAAAGTCACATAGGGGATTTTAACACCCCATCGGCATCAATCGATAAATCTTCCAGACAAGAAATTGACAAGAAAACAATGGCCTTAAGTGACACACTAGACCTGTTGGATTTAATTGATATTTTCAAAGCATTTCACCCCAAAGTAGCAGAATACACATCCTCAAGTGCTAAAACACAGAACAAGTCTCAATAAATTTAAGAAGATTGACTTCATATCAAGCATCTCCTCTGACCATAATGGTATGAAACTAGAAATCAATCACAAGAAATAAACCTGAAAAACACACAAAGACATGGAGGCTAAATAACATGCTACTAAGCAATGAATGTGTTGACAATGAGATCAAGGAAGAAATCAAAAGATACCTTGAAACAAATGAAAATGAACATACACAACCCAAAATATGGGACATAGAGAAAGCAGTCCTAGGAGAGAAATTCATAGCACTACAGGGTTATCTCATAAAAACAAGAAAAATCTCAAATAAACAATCTAACTTTACACTTAAAGGAAGCAGAAATAATAACAACAAACAAAGCCCAAAGTGAATAAAAGGAGATAAATAACAAAGATCAGAGCAGAAATAAACAAAACAGAATCTAAAAAAAAAAAAGAATATGAAAGATTGGTGAAACCAATAGCTTCTTTGAAAAGATAAACAAGATAGATAAACCTTTAACCAGATTTATAAAAAAAAAAGAGAACCTAAATAAATAAAATCAGAAATAAAAGAGAAATAACAAAATATATTACAAAAATACAAAGGATTATAAGAAATGGATAAATTTCTAAAAACAAATAATCTTCTAAAACTGAATCATGAAGAAATCAAAGAAGCTAAATAAACAGATTACAACTAAGGAAACTGAGGCAATAATCAAAAAACAAAAGTCCTGGACTAGATGGCTTCATAGGTGAACTCTACCAAACATTTAAAGGAGGGCTAACACCTATCCTTCTCAAACTATTCCAAAAAATTCAAGAGGCGGAAAGACTCCCAGCTCATTTTATGAATTAAACATTACACTAATTCTAAAAACCAGATAAAGACAATACAAAGAGAAGAAAATTATAGGTCAATGACCCTGATGAACATAGATGCTAACATCCTCAACAAAATATTAGCAAATGCAATACAGTGATACATTTAAAAAAACAAATAAACAAAACATACACCATGGTCAAGTGAGATTTGTTCCAGGGATGCAAGTTTGGCACAATGTCTGCAAATCAATTACTGTGATAAACACATAAACAAAATGAAGAATAAAAACCATATGATCATATCAATAAATGCAGGAAAAGCATTATATTCAGCACCCATTTATGATAAAAATGCTCAACAAAGTAGGAATAAGAGGGAACACGCCTCAAGGTAATAAAGGCCATATATGACAAACTCAAAGCCAACATCATACTCACTGGGCAAAAACTACATGTAAGTGTTCCCCCTTAACATCAGGAACAAGACAGGGATGTCTACTTTCACCACTCCTATTTAACGTAGTACTGGAAGGCCTAACCACAGCAATAAGACAAGAAGAAGAAATAAAAGGTATCCAAAATGGAAAGGAAGAAGTAAAGCTGTCATCATTAGCACATGACATGATACTACATAGAGACAATCCTGTAGATTCCACCAAAAAACTACTAGAACTGATAAATGAAGTCAGTAAAGTAGCAGGATACAAAGTAAATATCCAGAAATCAGTTGCATTTGTATACACCAATGATGAACTATCAGAAAGGGAGACTAAGAAAACAATCAATAGTCTGGCCCATTGGCTAGGTGGTTGAGCATTGGTCCAGCATGTGGATGTCCCGTGTTCGATTCCTGGTCAGGGCACAGGAAAAGCAACCATCTGCTTCTCTACCTCTCTCTCTCTCTCCCCCACCCCCCCACCCTGCTCCTGCAGCCATGGCTCAGTTGGTTTGAACACATTGGCCCCAGGTGCTGAGAATGGCTCCATGAAGCTTTCACCTCAGGCACTGAAAATAGCTCAGTTGCAAGCACAGCCCCAGGTGAGCACAGCATCGGCCCCAGACAGAAACTTCTGGGTGGATCCTGGTCAGGGTGTATGTGGGTGTCTGTCTATCTCCCTTCCTCTCACTTGGAAAAAGAAAAAGAAGAAAAGAAAAGAGTAACTATCATCAATAAATCCACAAACAACAAGTGCTGGCGAGGGTGTGGAGAAAAGGGAACCCTCCTGAACTGCTGGTGGGAATGCAGATTGGTGCAACCAAGGTAGAAAGCAGTCTGGAATTACCTTTAAAAATTAAAAATGGGAACTGCCTTAAGGCTCAGGGATTCCAATTTTGGGAGTTTATCCGAAGAAACCCAAAACACTGATTTAAAAGACTATATAAACCATTATGTTCACTGCAGCATTGCTTACAATAGCCAGGATTTAGAAACAGCCCATCTGCAGATTAGATTTAAAAAAACTGTTGTATATTTACACCATGGAATACTACTCAGCAGTAAAAAAGGAGATCTTACCCATTGCGACTGCATGAATGGACCTAGAGAGCACTACACTAACTGAAATAAGCCAGTCAGAGAAAGAAAAGTACCATATAATTTCACTTACATATGTAATCTAATGAACAAAATAAACTAACAAACAAAATAGAAACAGACTCATTAAATACAGAGAACAGGCTGACAGCTGTCAGAGGGAAGGGGTTTGGGGGATAAGTGAAAATATTGAAGGGGTTAAGCAAAAAAGTTAACTAAATAAAAATTCAAAGACACAGACAACAGTATGGTGGTTACCAGAGGGAAAGGAGGGTAGGGGGAGGTAGAAGAGAGTAGAAGGGGGATAAATGGTGATGAAGGAGCCTCAAATTGGGGTGGTGACCACACAATACAATACGCAGATGATGTGTGATAGAACTGTACACCTGAAACCTATGTAATTTTATTAACTAGTGTCATACCAATAAGTTCAATAAAATATTTTAAATAAAAATAAACCACTATAACACTACTGCAAAACATTTTAAATACATATATTATTGATACATTACTAATATCCATGTAATTATGTAAATGTGTACATTTAAAAATTTGAAAAATATACACCAAGTGGCAAAAAAGTTTTTCTTATTAGCATTTTCCCTTTATTTTCAAAAGAATTTGTATGAACTTCATGTAGCAAAAAAAAAAAAAAAATGCAACTTACACAGCTTTCATAAGATCAATTTTATCACAAAAAAATCTTAATTTAAAATTATATACATAGGATATAATAACAATGGTAACTGAAATTGATTTGTTAAATATGCTCTATTAAGCAAGGGTAGGAAATTAACTAGTTAATGTTTTATCAAATGGTGAATATATACGTGTGTGTGTGTGTGTGTGTGTGTGTGTGTGTGTGTGTGTGTGTGTGATACAGTTAATCACTATAATTTGTTCAACTCCATGAAAAAGGTTTCAATGATTTGTTTCCTTCCCAGAAAATAAGCAGTAAGGGCCAGAGTATTTCTTAAACTGATAGTAGTTATGTCTAAATAAATAGCCATCTTACTCAGGGGATTTTGTCCAACCCCCTCCATAATTAAAGGTGCCTCTTTTTAAGACTTTTAGCCATGACATGGCATAGAAGCCCTAAATCCACATTCTTTGTAGATAAATGATTTTCTAAATTCCACAAGGACTCTATGTCTGTTCTGTGTCACAGGGCTCAGATCAGAAAAACAGATGAATCCTATTCCCATCACAGAGGCACTCTTGATGATTTTGGTCTGCTTTGATACTCTGCCTTTACTCCTGAAATAAGATAAAAGCACTATAAAGGTGTTTCCTGTTTCATCCATCATAGTGATTTTTCTTGTTGGTACTCGTAACAATAATCCTTGTAGAGTACATACACCTCCCTAACTACATTTTGGAATTTAGCCAGGTTTTTGCTATCAGAACACAGAACAGGCAAATACATTTCACCCTTTACAGTTCCAAGCATTCTCACTTTATAAAGGTTAATACTACCTTATTTTTTTAATTAAAACATAGTAAATAACACTTGCCAGTATTCCATAAAATCAAAGCACTACAAAATCATTTATTAGGTAACCTTTTAATTGTGGAAATACAAAAATAAAATGCAATATTTCAAGATTAGTAAACACTGGTGTTTTCTGAAATAGCATGTTAAGTTAGCAATGGAACAGTGAAATAAACATACTACTCTTCCAAATTAACTTGAGCATGTTAATTAAGTGTTTCATATAAACAAACGGTTAAATAATTTAGAATAAATAGTCCCACATAGAAATAAAATTACCTTTAAAGTGATTTACACATTGCCACGTAATCATGTCAGAAATATAAACATATAATTAGATAATTACCTCCAAAGTCTGAGACATTTATGTTTATGCTCATCTCATTACAAAGGTAATATTCTGAAGTTGGTTAGTTACTATAACACTGGGAAACAAAATTTTTGTTGCATCCACAGAAACACTTGTTCTTACCTAATTCAAGTGTGCTGATCTCAAATCTGACATTAGTTTTTCTCTGTAAGCTACAGTTTTTTTGCAATTCAAGATTTTAGGTTTTCATCTTATTGTAAAATTTTCAACATTTAGTTTAATATAATGAAGTAGAATGTCTTCTGGGAATCATCGTTGAGAAAATATAATAATTTATATAATGCAGTAAATACACTAATACACTAAAAGATATGATTGCATCAGAATTTGTCCACAATTTCGAAATAGAACATATTAAAATTTGCACAAAGTTTATTTAAATTCTATTCAGGCAAAAATTTGCATTTGTAGCTCTTGCATTTGTGTACTTGTTGAGGACAATCTCGTTTGATGCTCCAGCAGTAGTCTGCTCATCACTAACAGCTACAAGATTTTTGGGAAACTTATCAAGGTAACTGTTTAGGAAGTGAATCTTAATGCTCATGTTACATCCAATGTTGTAGAAAGCCAACAGCATCCTGTGAACAGAAGTTCATAGTTTTCTGCTTTTTTGTTGCCAAAGAAGTTCTTTGTAACTGCCACAAAAGACTGCCATGCTGCTTTCTCCTCCTTATTCATCTTCCTGGAAAATTCTTCATCATGTATGAGGGTTCGAATTTGAGGTCCATCGAATACACCTGCTTTTATCTTCTCGAAAGACAAGGCAGGAAAAGCAGAAATAATATGTTGAAAGCATTCACTTTCTCTATTCAGCGCCTCAACAAACTGCTTCATTAAGCCAAGTTTGATGTGAAGTGGGGGGAAAATGATTCCGTCTCGATTAACTACAGGTTCACTCACAATATTTTGCATCCCTACTTCCAGAGCTTCACATTTCAGCCATTCCTTCTGTGTCCAGTGTTTCTCCTGAGCTCAGTTGTCCCACAAACACAGAAAGCAAGGTTTTACCTCATGAAACTTCTCTGTTGTCCTAGCAGGAAATTTACCATTTTAAGATCCACACAAATGATCCAGTTATGCTCCTCATACTTCAGAAAATCGAGGACAATTTTTATGTCATTCTTACTAAGTCATTCAATTCGGGTTGGCTAAATTGCTGAGGTGTTAATGACTGCTTGGCATCAGAAGAAGATCCTTCAGATTCTACAACCATTTCCTCATGCATCTTATCAAAATACACTTGATCACCATGTTCACGTTCTTCATCCTTAGAAGAAATAAAACCGTTGAAAACTGGAACCAGGAGTGTCTCAGAGTGTGGGATAGGTCGTATTGCTGAAGGAGTATTAGGATATGCGACCATATGCCATTTTTTTCTTACCAATGCTCTTTGTATGGATCAGACAGAAATAACAGTCACTGCTGTGGTCCATAGGTTCACGCCAAACCATGGGAATACCAAAAGGCATTCTTTTGTGTTCTCCTTTTGTTCAGTCACGAAGAATTTCCTCACAATTATGACACACAATATGAGGAGCCCAATTCTTATCTTGATCGCCAAGGGAAACTTGAAAATAGACAATACATGCATGTGTCACAAATGATGAAATATTACGCCTTTGACGTTGAAGTGTGTAACAGCCACCTATATAATAGAAGGTGTCAGGACTATTCTTACATTTACGCCTACTTGAAGAAGCCATAATTCAATACTAAAACAAAATAAAAGAATGTTTTTATCAGATAATTTTTTACATTTAAAGACAACTACAATTATGTAAAAGTGATGTTTGTAAAACATTAATTGCCTTGTGGTTATGTTCAATCCAAGAGTTGTTGCCCTTTAACTCCAATTTAAAAACCAATGCATGCCATTAACTGTAACAAAAAGAAATTAAAATTGCATAAAAACTAGAGCATGCACCAAAAATCAGATTTCAGATTTGGAATCAGCGATGCAGAAATAAAAAGATACAGTTCTAAAACCTCATGCAACAGAAAATGAAAATAAAAAAATTGTTCCCCCGTGAATTGATCACAGTTAAATTATATATTTCTGATAAAACTACTACTAAGTCTCAGATTAATGAAAACTAAAACACATTCAGAGAGTAAGTAAATTTTGATTAGCCCTTTAAGTTATAATGTATTATTTACTAATTTAAGAATGGTGCCATTGAAACAAGAAATAAGAGTATTCTCAGAGTTAACCATGAAGTGCTTGTAATTAAATTATACAATTTGAGTCATATTTATAGAGCATTTGCAGGAAATAATTTTTTCTAATAGAGAAATTTTTACTATTATCATCAATAAACATCTCTGGGTTCAGTTTCATGTTCAAACAATGACGAACTCTGCAACCAAGGGCAGGTTAAATTCCCTACGCTTTCGTTCCTCATCTGCAAATTATGGGCAACAATATTTATCTCAAAAATTGTTTTAAAGATTAGATGAGATAGTACCTGCAAATTACTTTGAGTGGAGTGTTGAGAAAATAAAATCTAATGCAAGGACAAATGCTCACAAAATTTACAACAGTCCCTGAAGCCACAGTCCATGATGAAGGTTTGCAAGATTACAGAAAACCTCTTCTGTGAAATACAAGTCATAAGATTATAAAATTGCATGTATTTTTTTTTACATATTATCAATTCAATTAACCCCATCAACTAAACTCTCATCTAACAATGGCAAAAAGCAACTTCAGTCATTCTATATTTTATGTGGCATAATGTGAATGAGCATCATTTACAAAATTCCAAATAGTTTACATATAATTGAAAACTCTGGTTTTAAGACTAAAATGTATATTTCACACCAAAACGTAGCTTCACTTAAAGATGGAGTACCCTGAGATCAAATGCCAGCTGTAGCTGACTACAGTCAAAGCAGAGAAGAAATAGGTTTGACTTGTCTGTCACTGAGAAGCCCATAGCAGACTTACATGGCCTACGTTCCACATCCAAAAGTTTAAAAAGTAACATTCTTTATAGACTTCAACTTTAGTGTAAAGAAGCAAAACTCATGGGGAAAGTTAATTAAGATGAAAAGTAAAGGTACCCTAAAGAAAACTCCATGTAAGTAATATTTCTTTACAAAAAAGCAAGAAAAATAGGAGACCAGGGCAGAGGACAAAAAAAAAAAAAAAATCAAAACCAAATACCCAAACACCCTCTAACTGTAAGGGACTTTAATACTGCAACAAAACCAAAGAAAGAAAGAGACCCAGAGAAGTCATACACATTGATATTCAGGCTACCAGGAAAAATATGATTTCAAACATTTTTGTAAAAGGCAGTTTTGTAGGCTTATTGATTCCTTTTGCACATTTCAAGGTAAAGTAGATCCTTTGTAGTTGACTCAATAATATAACAAAGACCTCTCAGGAATCTGGATTTAACAAGAAACCTCTCTATTTTTGAAAGAAAATCTAAAACAAGTTACAGCTCAAACTAACTGAAATAAATGATTCATAAGTACATGTGCTTAGCATGCTATCTACTTATGCAATAATCCCATTTTTCTTTCAGAGCATTGTCAATAAATCTTTTCTGCTGCACTATAAATTCCAAGGTCATGGACAAGGATGTTTATTAGTATAATTACAATGTGGAAATAATGCCATTAAGCCTCTAGATCCAGGTTTCATAAATTAATAGAAATAGAAGATTAAGAAAGTGTCAAGTATGGTTTTAATTCTTAGATACTAAAAAATAAATCCTAGGGTAACTCTCTTCTTTTACATGATCTAATTTCTGATTTCACTTTAATTTGATCTTTGGAGTTACTAATATTTTCTTATTGCTTTCTTTTATTTTTTACTTTATTTTTCAATTATAGTTTGCATTCAATATTATTTTGTATTAGTTTCAGGTGTACAGCAGTCACACAATCATATGCTTTACACAGTGATCCCCTTGATATTTCAAGTCCCCACCTGTCCCCATACATAGTTATTACAATATTATTGACTATTTCCTACGCTGTACTTTACATCCACATGACTATTTCATGACTACCAATTAGTACTTATCAATCCCTTCACCTTTTCCACCCAGTCTCCCAAACCTCCCCCCCGTCTGACAACCATCAGTCTATTCTCTGTATCAATGAATCTGTTTTATTTTGTTTGAAGTTACTAACATTTTTAAAAAGTACTTGAAAAGCACAGTTTTATGATCAGAAAAAGTAAGATATGACCTTAACAAAAGAGGGGGAAAGAGCCAAAATTGCTAAATAGCTGAAAGAAACTCATTTATAATATCATGAATCACTCAACTTTAAGAAATTCTTCAATAGGATTTCTATGTTCAATTTCTGCACAATTCTTGAACAGTATTTGAAATCTACTTCTATGTAACTGCAAATATGCACAATACCAGTGGGTTCTTGATTGCCCTCCAATATCCAGTGGCTCCATCTTCTATTCCCAATAAGCAGAAAATCAGTATTTCAGAAGAAAAACTTTTTTTTAAATTTAATTTTATTTATTTATTTTTACAGAGACAGAGAGAGAGTCAGAGAGAGGGATAGATAGGGACAGACAGACAGGAACAGAGAGAGATGAGAAGCATCAATCATCAGTTTTTTGTTGTAACACTTTAGTTGTTCATTGATTGCTTTCTCATATGTGCCTTGACCGTGGGGCTACAGAAGACCAAGTGACCCTTTGCTCGAGCCAGCAACCTTGGGTCCAAGCTGGTGAGCTTTGCTCAAACCAGATGAGTCCACGCTCAAGCTGGTGACCTTGGGGTCTCAAACCTGGGTCCTCTGCATCCCAGTCTGATGCTCTATCCACTGCGCCACCGCCTGGTCAGACGAAGAAAAACTTTTTGACATTATGCTCAAAGACTGTGTGCATGATTTCACATGAGAAAGAGAATTGCATTAAATGAGAATATCTAATTCTAAATGTCTGCACTTCCTATTATTATGGACTTGATTACCATTAGAAATGACAGAAAAAAACGAGGTAGTTGTTTGCAGGTTGTTTTGTTTGGGGTAAATCTCTTTTTTTAACATTCCTTCTAAAAAGCAGCACAGTAGTACAGAACTTAGGAAATAAATAACCCTACTTTCTTCTGTCACCCGAGAATATATGAATTATGATACAATAGAGGACGTTTATGCACCCTCTGATTACAGCATATGTGAAACATTTAAAGCTAAAGTAAATCTCAGCAGGTCATCTACAGCTGCTGGGTCCTTCGCTTCCTACTTTTAAGAACTTTTCACCAACATAGCAGCAAACAACAACAAAACACGTGGGTGTAAGGATATATAGTTTAAACTATATATTCACTTAATGCTTTAGTCACATACAAAAATATAAAAACTGTCCCAAACAGCATTCCAACAAGGAATTTTCTGGGTACTACCAATTGCAGCACTGCTTGAGGATCACCGACCTAGTCAAACCTCAAGTGTTACAGGAACACCAACTCTTCTACCAAAGACAACAGGTAAACTTATTATTCTTAACAGAATGACTTCCCCAATATCACTCATTCAGTAGTAAACTTCTTTAAAGATTATGACACATAAATCTTAAATACAGTTTTAACATAGTTCTCACATATACTTTAAACATAGTTGTAACACATAAAACAAATCTCTTGCATAACAAGTTTTGCAGTAGATTCACAGAAATTTAAATTTTAGATGCTTTAAACCTTGAAATTAATAACTTTCATGGTTCCCTGTTTATCCAATCGCACATCTTCAGATCTTTTGTCTCTTTCTTTCATCTCATTCTCATCTTTATGTATTTTCAGAATCATGGCTTTCAATGCAGACATACCTAACCTAAGTGGTCCTAATTTCTTTAAACTTAATTTGATCGTAATCTTCCTTCAAGTTGTCATGTATTATCTTATTTCTGGCCTTGTTAATTCCTCAAGAGTAAAAATCTGTATCTACTAGTTTCTTCCGCAGACATACACCACATGTAACAAATGAATAGCGATTTAAAGCCAACAGATATAGGTACAAATTCCTACTTGAATACTTAACTAGCTGAGGAAACTTGGTCAAATTACTAACATCCCTGAGTCTTATTTTCCTAATCTGTAAAAAAAAGAAAATTATGCTGTTTTTATCATAGGCTGTTGTGAAGATTGAATGTAATGATATATTTAAGTATCTAACAGAGATCCAGATATAGTAATCACTAAATAAACACACTAAATGTGTGCTATTTTTTGCCATGTGAAATAAGCCTCTGACTCTCATATAAGTAGCCAGTTAGACAAACATGAGCACAGCAAGGATGATGGGCCATGAACAGAAGGTCACTAGGGAATAAAGGTATTGTTGAGTGGAACCTTGCCCCCACCCCTGTGACTGTTCCTTCCCTCCCCTAACCTGTCCTCCCCTGGCATGTCATTACTCATGTGCTAGACCCCCTTAGAGAAGAAGGCAGGGCCGGGAAATAGCTTCATAGGACTACCTCGCTCAACAACTCCCTTAAGCATTAAGCCCTCAGGACAATGAAGTTCTGACCTGCATCAAATAATCTTAGGAACGAAGCCTTGGGTCTGCTGACTACAGAGTCAGAGTTTTGATCAAACAAGAAATTACATCTAGGCATCAGCTGTGCTTCAAGCTCCAGGCCCACAGAAGTAGCAAAACTTTCTTTCATGTCTTCAAGATATTTCATGCATTCTCTACATCTTTGTCAACACTTTACAATGACTAACCATAGTTTTTCTCGTTCAAATGTATGATCACTGCAAATAAATAAAAAACAAAAATTAAAACCATAATCTCTTTGAGGAATTTCAAGATGGCAATGCAGTAGGAGATGATCCAGCTGCGGCCTCCCAGGACCAAACTGGAGTTGTGACTGAATTTAAGAATAATCATCCTGAAAAACCAACTTAAGACTAAATAAATAGAGGAATCCATAACCAAGGACCACAGAAGAAGTCACATTGAGACTGGTAGGAAGGGTGGAGACACAGAAAGGGCTGCCCCACTGCAGGAGTGAGTGTCGGCTGAGGGTCCAAAGGGATTCTCAGATGCAGGAAGGTTTTCCCTGAGAGGTGAGGGTCCTAAGTCCCAGGGCAGGAGCCCAGCTTAGAGCACCAGAGACTAGAAGAGGTGCCCACAGCATTTGGTGGTGAAAAAAGGCAAATTTCTGTGTGTGAGAAAGAGATGGATTTCTCAGAGACACAGGCGCCATCTTAAAAGGCCAACACAGAAAATCTCATTCGCAGCCATTGACCCAGGGCTCCAGTGGCGGGAGGGCTGAGAGGACTAGAGTCATATGAGTGTGAAATTGGTGACCTCAGGGAGAGACGCAGTGGGAGATAGTCACTTGAAACCCTGTGCTGAATCATTCTCCAATACTGCAACTGCCCTCTTTCCTGGGTAAAGCAATCCCCTCCACGTGGCAGCAGCCTGGGGGAAAGTACCTGCCCGCCACTGGAATCTCTCTTGCTCCACCCTATGCAGACTGGGCCCTGCTGAGAAGTAAGCAACCTTGGTCAAGAAGCAGGGAGCATGAGAGTGATTCAATTGTCTGGTATTGAGGCCCAAGTTTTCCCCCACTTTCCTGAGAATACAACTGGTACTTCCACATCACAGGAGATTCGGTAGAAACTGTCCAGACTGTGAGCAGACCTGGGTTTGAGAGGCCACACCCACTAGACTCCTAGTAGCCACACCCTAGTTAGGTCTGTGAAAATATTCTGGACAGACTGACACCTTGGGCCCTGGGGTGGAAGCCACACCCACCAGCTGTCCTAATCCCTGAATTTCCCCAGGCTCTAGACTCTACCAGAGGTTTTTTCCAAGGGCCAAGACCAATAAACAGCCAGCGGACAGTAGTAGCAGGAGGCAGATCTCAGAGAACCGTAAAACTTTTGCTGACTTCCCCCCAGGCCTAGTGTGGGTAAAAGCCAGCCTTGGTGTGCAGCTTGATTCTTCCATGTGAACCTGAGCCCAGCAGAGGCTGCCATAAACTCTGGTTTGCTCATAGCTCCAAAAAAGTTGCTGAGGGCCAATCACAGGCAGTGTCTTACTCTAGTCTGCACCAGGATCCGTCCTAAGAGGCCCAGAACCAACATATCCAGTGGACAGTTACAGACAACATCGGAACAGGATCCAACTAGCTTTTCTAGCAGCATATGCAAAGGGAGAGCTCATCGGGCACCAAACCCAGCTGAGGCAAATTCTGCTTTCAGTGGTAACACCTGCACAGCAGCTCACAGGCATTGGATGAGGTACAGCTTCATAGGCAGCAGGCCCAAGTCCCTGATATCCTACCCTGCTAGACTACGCTCCACAGGAGGAAAGCAGAGAGGCTTAGAGCACAGACATTTAAAGTGTGACTTCCTTGGAGCCTATTGTTGGGATTGGTAGAAGGACTTAGGCACCCTCTGGGGAATACAGTCAGCCCCAGTGGAAGACTCTCTCAATCTTCCTCCCCGAGACCAGAACTTCTGCAAAGGGAACTGTCAGCCCCACCCAATCTGAACCTGCTGCTCACCTCACTGGGGAGAAATAGAATTAGAGTATCCAGCAGTGCCTGAGGGATTAGGCTCTGGTGCAGGTGCCACTACCCCCATACTGAGCACCTGACCAAGAGACCCCCCAAAATAGGGTGTTGCATTAATGTCATCCTGATCTCAGTTTCCCTAACCCACTAAGCTTGCAACCTGTGGAGGGGTTAGTGGTATGAGGACAGTCTGGCACCCATTCTACAGTCTTCCTACAGAAGACTCTGTGGGAAGACCAGGCAGCTGCAAGTGGAGGTAGAGCAACTGAAAAGTGGAAACAAATCTCAGGCAACTTGGGCCCTTTTCAGAGTTGTTGTCACCTCTAAGGATGAGCAAGCTGATTCTTATACACAGGTTAACCCCTCCCACACACACCCAGGCACATAAAATGTAGACACAGACAGTAAACAGAGCTGTAGCTCCAGACAGGTAACCCATAATGGGCTAAAAAGAATATCTGACATAAACCATATTTGAAGCCCACCCAAGAGGACCCAGAACAAACACAACCAGTAGTGGCAGACAACACCAATGCTAGAATCAACTAGCCACACAAGTGGCATGCCCAAAGGAGGATCCAGCAGGCACCAGACCCTGCTAAGAATAACTACACCCCATAGGACAGATACTACACAGCATCTAATACATGTGATCAAGGTTGAGCCTTAGAGCCAGTCAGCCTGAAGGGTTAACTCCCCCGTGAAAGGGCTGACAGCATTCAAGACTCACATACACCAGGAGGGTAAATATAACCCTCAAGAAACATTCCTAGAACAAGGAGTTCAAATAGCCTTGAGGTGGGTAGCATTGAATCCATCTTCTTCATAAAGATGTTACAAAAACTTGGGAGTCAGAGCAGAGCTACTAATACACAGACAAGATGGGCAGATAAATAAATATGCCCCAAATAAATCCACAAGAGAAATCCTCAGAAAAAGAATGAAATAAATTAGAAGTAACCAAACTACTAGATGTAGAGTTTGAAATATGGTTAGGATGTTCAAGGATCTCAGATTAAGAATAAATGATCATATGAGAACTTAGTAAGTATTAAGAAGAACATTAAAATCATATAAAATAACCAGTCATAAAAGGCAAATACAAATATGAAGTGAAGACTGTACTAGAATAATCAATAGTAGATTGGATGAAGTGAATGATCAAACAAGTGATTTAGAGAACAGGATAAATGTAAGCACAGAAGCAGAGCAGCAAAAAGAAAAGAGGCTCAAAAAGGCTGAGGAAACCTAAGAGACCTCTTTGACAACATAAAGAGAAACAACATGCACATCATAAGGGGTTCCTGAAGGAGAAGATAATGAGCAAAGGAGAGAGAACTTGCTTGAAGAAACCATAGCTGAAAACATGCCTAAATTGATGAAGGGAAAAGTCACACAAGTTCAAGAAGCACAGAGAATTCCATTAAAGATGAACCCAAAGACGCCCACACCAAGACACATCATAATTAAACTGCCAAAGTTCAGAGACAAAGAAAAAAATATTAAAAGCTGCAAGAAAAAAGCAATTAATTACTGTCAAAGAAACCCCCGTACAGCTGACATCTGACTTCTCAGAAGAAACATATGAGACCAGAAGGGATTAGCAAGAAATATTCAAAGTGATGAAAAACAAGAACCTACAACCAAGGCTACTCTACACAGCAAAACTATTATTTAAAATTGAAGGAGAAATAAAGAGCTTCCCATACAAAAAAAAGGGGGGGGGCCTCAAGGAGTTCATTATCACCAAACCAGTACTGCAAGAATGTTAAAGGGACTGCAATAAGAAGAGGAAATAAAAAAAATTCAAGAGAAAGATTATTATAGGTTTAAAGACTAAAATCAAAATATATAAGTATATATCAATAATAACCTTAACTGTAAATGGAACAAGTGCTCCAATCAAAAAATAGGGTAGCTGCATGGATAACAAAACAAGACCTGTATTGTAGTACTCCATCCAGCTGGGAACTACCAGCGTCGCATGGAAGAAACCTACTCAAGACACAAACTTATGTCAAAGAAAGAGAGGGAGAGGTCTGCCAAGGGAGGCAAAAAAGACCTAAATTTCCTTCTCCCTTAGTTTTAATTGATCAGAAACAGAACAGAGGTAACAGGACTACAAGGGAGGTATATCAGGTGATAAGAGGAAAGAAGAATTATTGGCCATTTTGCTGACATGGAGAAAGGGCTAATTTGGGTCAGTACATTATTTTTCTTTTGCTAATTAACAAGCACAAAGGAAGAGGCAATCTAGAACCTCTGGGCTAATTTTCTAAACCCCGTTCACATGCATTCCTTTGTGTTTATACAAAGGTCACTCACTCACATAGCTTCTTGGTGTTTGCATCCAAGAGACATTCACTCAGGGCTTTTAACTAAAGTTCCCCAATCCAAGTCATAGAGAGTTCAAGTTAAAATGGGTGATTCCCTACACCATATATATGCTGTCTACAAGAGATCCACCTCAGAACAAAGATACACAGAGTCTCAAAGTGAAGGGATGGGAAAAAAAAAGTATTTCATGTAAACGGAAATGAATGAAAAGCTGGGGTAGCAATACCTATCTCTGACAAAATAGTCTTTAAAACAAAGGCTATAGTAAGGAACAAAGAACATCACTACATAATGGTAAAGGTAGCAATCCAACTAGAAGATGTAACCATTGTAAATATTTATGCACCTAATTATAGGAGCACTTAAATATAGCAAGCAGATTTTAATGGACATAAGGGTGAGATCAACAGCAATATTATAATAGTAGGGGATTTTATTACCCCACTAACATCAATGAATAGATCCGCCAGACAGAAAATCTACAAATGGCAACCTTAAAGTACACACCATATCAACTGCTTTAATTTATATATTCAGAACATTTCACCCCAAAGCAGAATATACATTCTTTTCGAGTGCTCATGGTACATTTTTGAGGATAGACCATATGTCAGGACACAAAACAAGTCTCGATAAATTTAAGAGGACTGCCTGACAAGGTGGTGGTGTAGTGAATAAAGCATTAGACTGGGACACAGAAGACACAGGTTCGAATCCCCGAGGTTGCCATCTTGAGCTCAGGCTCATCTGCCTTGAGTGTGGACTTACTCGCTTGAGCACAGGGTAGCTGGCTTGAGCATGGGATCATAGACATGACCCCATGGTCGCTGGCTTGAAGCCCAAGGTTGCTGGCTTGACTAAGAGTTCACTAACTCTGCTATAGCCCCCCAGTCAAGGCACATATGAGAAAGCAACTAATGAACAACTAAGGTGCTGAAACAAAGAATTGATTCTCATCTCTCTCCCTTAGCCGGCCTGTCCCTCTCTCTGTCTCTCTCTTTGTTCCTGTATTTCTCACTTAAAAAAAAAGTTTAAGAAGACTGAAATATCAAGCATCTTCTCTGACCAAAATTGTATGAAACTAAAAATCAACTACAAGAGAAAAACTGAAAACCATTCAAACACTTGTAGGCTAAATAGGATGTTATTAAATGACAAATGGGTTGACAATGAGATCAAGGAAGTAATAAAAAAATTTCTTGAAACAAATGAAGATGAATATACAAAACCCAAAATCTATGTGACAGAGAAAAAGCAGTCCTAAGAGGGAAGTTTATAGCATTACAAGCATACCTTAGGAAGCAAGAAAAAGCTCAAATAAACAATCTAACTCTGCACCTAAAAGAACTAGAAAAAGAACAATAAATAAATCCCAGTGGAAGTAGAGGAAAATAATAATGATCAGAGTGGAAATAAATGACATACAGGCTAAAAATCACAGTATAAAAGATCAATGAAATCAAGAGCTTGTTCTTTGAAAAGGTAAACAAGATTGATGAACTTTAACCAGACTCATCAAGAAAAAAAGAGGTCCCAAATAAATAATATTAGAAATGAAAAAGGAGAAGTAACAACTGACACCACAGAAATACAAAGGATTGTAAGAAAATACTATGAAGAACTATATGCCAAAAAATTGGATAACCTGAGCAAAATGTATAAATTCCTAAAAACATACAATCTTCCAAAACTCAATCTGGAAGAATCAGAAAACTGAAGAGGCCAATTACAACAAATGATACTGAAACAGTTATCCAAAAACTCCCAGCAAACAAAAGTCCTAGACCAGATGGCTTCACAGATGAATTTTACCAAATATTCAAAGAAGAACTAACACCTATCCTTTTCAAGCTATTCCAAAAAATTTAAGAAGAGTGAAGATTCCCAAGCTCATTTTACAAATACAAGCATTATCCTAATTCCAAAGCCAAATGCAGACACTACAAAAAAGAAAACTACAGGCCACTATCCCTGATGAACATACATCTTAAAATTCTCAACAAAATATTAGCAAACCAGATCCAGCAATACATTAAAAAGATAATACATCATGATCAAGTGGGATTTATTCCAGGGAGGCAAGACTGGTACAATATTTGCAAATCAATAAACGTGATTCATCACATAAACAAAATGAAGGATAAAAGTCATATGATCATATCAATAGATGCAGAAAAGCATTTGATAAAATCCAACACCCACTTATGATCAAAACTCGCAGCAAAGTGAGAATACAGGGAACATACCTCAACATAATAAAGGGCATATATGACAAACTGACAGCCAACATCATACCAAATAAGCAAAAATTAAAACAATCCCTTTAAGATCAGTAACAAGACAGGGGTGCCCCTTTTTACCACTCCTATTCAACATAGTTCTGGAAGTCCTAGCCACAGCAATCAGACAAGAAGAAGAAATTAAACGCATCCAAGTTGGAAAAAAAGAAGTAAAACTATCATCATTTGCTGATGACATAATTCTGTACATAGAAAACCGTAAAGTCTCAGTCAAAAAACTACTAGACCTGATAAATGAATTTGGCAATATGGTAGGATATAAAATTAATATTCAGAAATCTATGGCATTTTTATACACCAACAATAAACTGTCAGAAAGAGAAATTAAGGAAACAATCCCCTTTACCAGTGCCACTACAAAAAAATAAAGTACCTAGGAATAAATTTAATCAAGTAGGTAAAAGATATGTACTTAGAAAATTATAAGACACTAAAAAAGAAATCGAGGAAGATACAAATAAGTGGAAGCATATACCGTGTTCATGGAAAGAATAAATTAACATCATTAAAAAGTCCATTATACCCAAAACAATCTAGATTCAACGTAATTCCTATTAAAATACCAGTGGTATACTTCATAGATCTAGAAAAAATATTCCAAAAATTTATCTGGAACCAAAAAAGAACCCAGATAGCCTCAGCAATCTTCTAAATGAAGAAAAAAGTGGAAAGTATCATATTTCCTGATATCAAGATATAATACAAGGATATTGTAATCAAAACTGCCTGATACAAGGCCTAGCTGAATTACTCAGTTGGT